>NC_079423.1:29040061-29077561 GCF_026213295.1 Gadus chalcogrammus
GAAAGAGATAATATGTCGTCTGTCTTCAACACTATCCTGGACCAAACCGTGTTGGGTTGTAGCTAGTCGGTATTGATTTGATATCACCGTGATATCATGGGAATGTAGTAGGAGCCATAAAGGATTTCACTTTTGGGTCTGCATCCAAAAATATCCATAGTTATATTTAGGCCTATATCCTTTTAGAAGATTACTAAACAGGGTCTTCACAGAAGGCACTCATCCAAATACGGATGGCCACCTCTGACAGGATGCTTTTATGCAATGGTGTGCAAGACTTAAAGCCGTACTGTTCAATTTAATCAACATAAACCACTGGACACTAATCTAATCGAATCCCACGTTCTTTAGTGTATCAAACAAACACATCAAAGTTTAGTCACACTCATGGTTTGTTTATAGATCCTCTTTTTGTATCGCATGACCAGGTTGATCAATGACAAGTCCTGCTCATGAAGAAATGCTCTTTGGTGTTTCACCGACGCTGTCGTCTGCGTCGCGATGCATGGCGGTGTCAAACTGAGCCTTTTTTTGAGGAAGTGTTTTTTTTTTTAGAAACACAGCAGTGACACAAAGAGACGTTGATGTGGGGAGGGGGGGGGGCGGGCTCGAGTTCACCTTCAGTCATTACACCGCGGAACTTGAGTTTAGTTATTGAGGCCAATGGGGGGGGGGGGGGGGGAGAGGTTAGGATGCGGTCGCCTTGAGCGGGGCGAGGGCCCCAGAGGTCATCCGGGATTTTTTCCAAATCTCAACTGAAACACACTGGTCCCCCCCCCCTGGGTCTATCAGCTGTTCACCGGCCCCGACGTGTGTTCCTATAAAAGAATGTGAAACCAACCCGGGATTCGATTTTTCCTGTTGTCTCATCTTTCTCTTCTCCTCTGTCCCCCGTAGCCGCTGGCGCAGCGGTGCAAGCTGCAGAACAAGGATGCGGCTAAGATGCCGGAGAGTGCGTGGAAGCTGGTCTTCTACACCATGTCCTGGTCGTACAGCACCTACTTGCTCTTCTTCACCTCCTACACTTTCTTCTACGACCCCCCGTCCGTCTTCTACGGTGAGACGCCGTGGCGTGGAGCAGAAGCTATTAAAAGTCGTGTTGTATCTGCTTTCAAGGTTTTTTCTTTCGTTTCTATCGTTCTGCCTGTCACTCCCGTCACTTTTTCTTGGTCCTCTGTTATTTCTCTTTTTCTTACCTTCTTTCTTTCTTTCCCTTCTTCCTCGCGGTCATTCTTTCTTTGTCATAGTTTATTTGTCAGGGTGTTCACATTGGATCTGTGGTACTGTTCACAGTGTATCTTCCTTCTCGGAAGTGATCAAGCTTTGTAAAACACTTAATGAAGATAAAGGGTTCATCGGGTTCATGGGGTTCAGTGAACTAAGACTCAGAGAGTACCTTTGGCCTTTTACTTCCATGATTGAAAACACCGATATGTGACCTCGTTCACACACACACACGCACCCACACACACACACACACACAAGCACACATCACTCTCACAATGCAGATTTGAAACTGCTACAGTCATTTGTTGTTTGAAACAATTTTACTGATATTAAACTGAGACAAAATAACCTAAAGTTGAGTTTATTTTATATGCGTTCCTGTTTTTGAAACAAGCCCTATTGACCGAATCCGAACAAATTGAATTACCATAGTTGTTGACATTCAACGTTGTTCTTTGTGTTTGTTTACACTTCCTTCAGCATGAATTATTCACCAATTGCTATTTTTCACTTAGTTGTGTTCATGATATCATAAAAAAGTGCATAGCGTTTCCATTACTAGAGATCCCAGTGTTTTTCCAGCGCGTCACTGGGGTGTGTCTGGGAGTTGCCCTATGTTGATGTGCACGTGCACTATGTTGATGTGCGTGTGCACATTGTTGATTTGCATGTTCTAAATGCTGAGTGTACGTGCACAGTGCTGAAGTTTGCCTGCACAGGGCTGAGGTGCACGTGCACGGTGCTGATGTGCACGTGCACGGTGCTGATGTGCCTAATTATATTATTATTATTCATCTCTTTTTGTTTTGCAAGGCTGACCGCAGTGGCGCTGCTGATCCAGCGGTTGTGCTGTGCTCCTGTTTTCGGGGAAACACTGCATGCAAGGGGGGGGGGGGGGGAAACACTCACTCAGCCTCATTATAAGTGAATCAGCAGTCTCCTATGAAGGCACCATAACAGAGCCCACAACAGGCGCACCATCTCCGCAGTGGCCGGACCATTAGCCCCGACCTGGGGATGGATCCGGGAGACGCAGGCCCCAGGCCTGGAGAAAGCCCCACTCCTAAACCAATAATGATTATTTTATAGCTCCTGCTTGGCACGTTCCGTCAGACATGAGGGCTGCTGGGGCTCCCGTCCAGATTCCCCCCCCCCCCCCGGGCGGGGGGGGGGGGGGGGGGGGGGGGGGCTGGCTCCTCCTCCCTCTCCCCGCACTTTAGAAACCAAGATGGTCTCTAATAGCCTGAGAGCTATGGAATGGAGGGACCTGGCGGGACTTGGGTCTTAACGGAGACAGTGTCGACAGGGCGAGAGAGAGAGAGAGAGAGAGAGAGAGAGGGAGAGAGAGAGAGAGAGAGAGAGAGAGACAGAGAGAGAGAGAGAGAGAGAGAGGGAGAGAGCGAGAGAGAGAGGGAGAGAGAGAGAGAGAGAGAGAGAGAGAGAGAGTGAGAGAGAGAGAGAGAGAGAGAGAGAGAGAGAGAGAGAGGGAGAGAGAGACAGAGAGAGAGGGAGGGAGAGAGAGAGAGAGAGAACAAGGGAGACAGGCTGAAACGAGAGAGGGCCGGGGGGGGTTAGTGCAGGTTATTGGAGGTAAATGAGATAATGCCGAAGAGGGGAAGTGATGAAAGCAAGCTAGCAGGGCAGTTTTGGGAAACAGTCGGAACGATGAGAGACTGGGGGGGGGCAAATGTTTCCACGTAACTCGTTGCCAGCCGGTCCTCTATGCAGTCGTGTTTACTTTCTCAATGCTTAATGACTGATAGGCCGATCGATATACATTACACAAGGCCTGCGCCTAACCCTGTCCGACCCAGGGAGAGGGTTCTAGGGGGACCTGGCTTACAGGGGGGGGGCGCCTTCCACGGACCCATCTCGTCTGACAGCAGGGCACAGAGATGACCTTCTGTACTCTGCAGTGTTCACCTGGACGTTTGGCTGTAACGCGCTGAAAGCAGGCCGCCGTCGTGTCCACTCTGGTCTACCTGTGATTGAATCAAACAGGCTAGCAAAATGTCTCTGAAGAAAAGAGATAAGTGACTGATTGTCATAGAAGGCCTCCCGATAGGTTGATTGGACAATGGAATCACAGGTCACACGCTGGAAAGAACAGTGATCACGTTGGACTACAGTACACTAAAGTTCACTAACCCTAACCCTGTGAGGCAGGGGAAAAAGTGTGTCGGTAATCACAGATCAAACACCATGCACCCCATCGTCATTTGAAGGCGTTTAATCTGAGACCGCCTATCTCAGATTGGATCATCTGATACGACAACTATTACGATTCCGTCAATCAGTATGATAGCATACAATACAATTACATTAAATTATATGACTTAAAATTCAAACATGATATAGTATATTGTCAAAAAATTGTGACAGGAATCGCCTCATTACTTGTGACCCCTGCGAAGTTCAGTTTGTCCGCCCCCCTTCAGATACTTTCAAAATAAACATTCCATTACCGCCGAAATAAACCCATCAAAAACTCGGTCTATCTTATGTAGACATTATAGTTCAACAGTAGTACCGCAGGATCACAGAAAACGAACAGTGCTCAGAGTTCAGAATGCCAAAGTAAAGAGTGAGGGCAATGAGTGATGCTGCAGACCTCCACCGCAGACATCGACCACTGCTCCGATGGAGCTCCACACATCCACAACCAGCGTGGCATTAAACATAAGTGCCCTGGAAGCTTAGCCCTCTCTGGGGTGCTTCCGCACAGACGGTGAAATGGTGTGGCGAGTGGCGGTTTGCGGATGAGGGGGATCAGGATAAGTGGCTGTGCATTTCTCTAATACGTCCACGCTATGGAAACGCTGGTTTTTACGGTCGTTTGACTGTCTGATAACTAAAAGCAGGCGATGATTCTTTCGGAGTAAGTGCGGGTCCAAACACCAAAACGGTAACGATACCGCATTGCAAGTAAACACAAGTGAAGTGGTCCGACCCTCTTTCATCCACTGTTTGGTCTTCGTCGACCTCATCACTACGGGGGGGTCGCGGTACTCAGGTCGCGGTAAGGGGAACTCGTGTCGCCGACATTGTTACTGCGATTTCCGTGCAGAGCTTTGGTGGCTGCTTGCGTGTACGTCGCCAAGCACCGTCGTGGCCTAATGTGTTCTGCCTGAACACTGCATCACACTGACTCAGGTGGGGCGGCTGAGTCAGTGATCGATGCCGTTAACTGTGTATCGGAAACGCATTTCAAAAACGCCATTATCCCGGCGGGTTTTATTGCGGTTGATATTAATATTGATTTAGCGTCCGCCCCTGTCTCGGCTCGGACTCCTATCTGCGATAACGGCGGAATAGTAGGTGACCCGGGCGAGAACCCGGAGCCAACAGCTGAACTCAGCGGATCAGCACATTCCAATCCGGTGTTCCAGTTCAATCCGAGGCCTTGGTGCTGTTACACTGGTCTGCACGGTTAACTTTGGACAGGCCGTTCTTAACCTTTATTCAACACGCCGAGGAACGGATGAGCTTCCTGTTTACGATCCTTCTCAACCTGAACTAACACCACACCTCCCCGCGTGGCCCAACTCAGCCCGCCCGACTCCGTGTGCCGCTGACCCCCCTCACGTGACACACACAGCTAGACTGTGTACGTCTCGGGCCTGGACTCGGGACCCCCCCCTGTCCTATCACCCTGACTGCTCCCGACGAGCTGGCTGTCGCCTTTGCGTTGGTTGACACCGCCGTCGGTGTGTGAATGTGTGCATGAATGGGTGAATGGTAGGCAATGATTGTAACGTGCTTTGAGTCGCCCCGGTGGCTCTCCGGCTACATCGAGTACCATTAAGGCCCAGTCCTGATCACAGCGCCCCGGGTTCCATTGTCCGGTCCTTTGCTGCATGTCCTCCCCTCTCTCTCCCATACAGTCCTCTCTATCTCAATCTTTAATAAAGAATAAAAATGCAAACATAAAATCTTTAAAAGAAAAGTGCTGTATAAACGCGGTCCACTTACCATTTGCCCCTTCACTCCCCCCCCCCCCCTCGCCCTCCAGACTGGAAGAGCGGCATGTCGGTGCCCACGGACATCGCCATCGCCTACCTGATCCAGGGCAGCTTCTACGGCCACTCCATCTACGCCACGGTGTACATGGACGCCTGGCGGAAAGACTCGGCCGTCATGGTGGTGCACCACGTCATCACGCTGGCCCTCATCTCCTTCTCCTACGCCTTCAGGTGCGGAGACTAGGGGGGGGGGGGGGGAGTTGAGTCCAAGCTTAGCTGATTGGGTCTTGGTTCATCCAAAATGTCCGCTGACTATCTGTAGGCGTTCCAGAGTGAGAGGCTGTCACTCCGACCTCCTGCATAATTGTTAAATAGTTATTATTAAAAACACTCGGAGCAATATGGGATCTACAAATAAATCTGGCTTGTCAGCCGACTGCATTCAGCGCCCTGGGTTAGGCTGGGATCAGATCTGGCCGTGCTCGGCACCAAACACGAGGTTTATGCCCACCCAGGTGATGCATAATGTTATCAAGGCAACGATCACTGTTCATGGGATAAAATTAGCCGTATTAACAGATCTTCAGGCTGCCTGCTCTCGGCCCTCAGACTCAGTGTTTAACCATATCGCATCATCACTGTTTAGTCTGTAGGCTGAAAGAGGAACAGGAAACGTGATCCAGCCACAATGCAAAGCGCTCTCTGCCTGCGCCGCGGTATCGAAGGGCAAATTAAATGGACAATCTGTTGCAGACAAAAGCCATCTATGTATCGATTTATAGGTTAATTTGGTTTTATTATACACCACATTGCAAGGCCACCTCACAGACCTTTACAGTGGAGCGGGTCAGAAACACCACACTGCTAAAGACTCATGGGGGTGGATGCTAAAGGAAGCTACAGACTCAGGGTAGATGCTAAAGGAAGTTACAGACTCAGATGCTAAAGGAAGCTACAGACTCGGGATATATGCTTAAGGAAGTTACAGACTCAGGATAGATGCTAAAGGAAGATTCAGACTCAGAAAGATAGATGCTAAAGGAAGCTACAGACTCAGGGTGGATGCTAAAGTCAGCTTCAGACTCAGAAGGGTAGAGGCTAAAGGAAGCTTCAAACTCAGGGTAGATGCTAAAGGAAGCTTCAGACTCAGATGCTAAAGGAAGCTTCAGACTCAGGATAGATGCTAAAGGAAGCTACAGACTCAGGTTCGATGCAAAAGGAAGCTACAGTCTCAGAAGGATATATGCAAAAGGAAGCCACAGACTCAGAAGGATATATGCAAAAGGAAGCTACAGACTCAGAAGGATAGATGCTAAAGGAAGCTACAGACTCAGAAGGATAGATGCTAAAGGAAGCTACAGACTCAGAAGGATAGATGCTAAAGGAAGCTACAGACTCAGAAGGATAGAAGCTAAAGGAAGCCCCAGACTCAGATGGAGATGTTGAGTCTGTGTTCCGTGCGTCTCGCCTCCCGTCCAGGTACCACAACGTGGGCGTGCTGGTGCTCTTCCTGCATGACATCAACGACATCCAGCTGGAGTTCACCAAGCTCAACGTGTACCTGAAGTCCCGGGGAGGGAGCTACTACCTGCTCAACGACATCCTGTCCAACATGGGCTCCGTGAGCTTCAGCATCACCTGGTGAGTGGGCCGGACAGGACCGGAGCCCGCGGGGGTGTTTTAGGTTTCAAAGGAGCTGTTTGTACTCTCGGGATGGATTTGCATTCAAAGGGGGAGAAACGAGGGAGGCTTTGAGGTGACGTTGAGCTCTTGATCGATGCCGGTGTGCTTTGCAAATTTAGAAGCGCACCTGTGTTCCATTTTATTTCCTGCACCATCAGTCTCGATCATTCTCTTTCTCTCTCACTCTCACTCTCTCTCTCTCTCTCGCTCTACCTCTCTCTCTCCCTGTCTCTCTCTCGCTCTCTCCTCTGTCTCTCTCTCTCTCTCTCCCTGTCTCTCTCCCTCTCTCCCACCCTTTCACTGCTTCTCTCTCTCTATGTCTGTTTGTCTGTCCGCCTCTCTCAGTCTCACTTGTGCTCTCTTCCTCACTCTCAAGCCCACTCTCCCTCTCTCAATGCCTTTCAATGTCCATCGAGGTCAGACTCTCCCTCTACCTGTCAGAGCGGTCGTGTGTCAGCGTGGCCGGACTGTCCCACCGTCCTGACCTTAAGGCCGGCTTCCCCCCTCTATTTGTCCCCCCCATCAGGTTCTGGTTCCGGCTGTACTGGTTCCCCCTGAAGGTGCTGTACGCCACCTGTGTCTCCAGCCTGCAGTCGGTCCCTCACATCCCCTTCTACTTCTTCTTCAACGCCCTGCTGCTGGCGCTGCTGCTCATGAACATCTACTGGTTCCTGGTGAGACGCAACGGAACGAAACACTGTCTGCACGTTGAGTTGGGATGAACGTCACCTGGGATGTAGTGAAGTGTTGTCTTATCTGCTTATTCTTTGATTGCGCTGACTTACGAATCCTTATGAGGATTCATGGGGTAAATGTGTCGTTTTGTGTTTGAGAAGAGAACCCGTGGATTATCTGTGCCGATGGACGGTTACACTCAAACACACAAAAAAACACACTCACTCACTCACACACTCACTCACTCACTCACTCACACACTCACTCACTCACTCACTCACTCACTCACTCACTCACTCACTCACTCACTCACCCACTCACTCACTCACTCACTCACTCACTCACTCACTCACTCACTCACAAACACACTCACACAAAAACACACTCACTCACTCACTCACTAAGTCACTCACTCACTCACTCACTCACTCACTCACTCACTCACTCACTCATTCACACTCACTCACTCACTCACTCACTCACTCACTCACTCACTCACTCACTCACTCACTCACTCACTCACTCACTCACTCACTCACTCACTCACACACACACACAAGCGCCGAGTGTGCAGACCAAGTGTCTCCGGATGGTCCCGTCCTAACCTCTCCTCTCCTCCTTCTGTCCTCCCAGTTCATCGTGGTGTTTGTGGTGAAGGTGCTGAAGATGAAGGAGGTGAACGACGTCCGGGAGTACGAGGAGGTGGAGGGGGTGAAGGCGGCCGCGGCTGGGCTGGTCCCGGCCCACCAAGCCAACGACTCGGACCACCAGCACGACCACAGCGCCGTCCACGGGTGAGTCGCAGTGGAGGCCTTGAGAGGAGCCGGGACCTGATAGGAGGAGCTGTTTATCCCCAGCCACGAGCAAGTGGACGCTGTGTGTATGTGTGTGTGTGTGTGTGTGTGTACGTGTGCGTGTGCGTGCGTGCGCTCGTGCGTGCGTGCGTGTGTGTTTCCGCTTGCATCAGGCCCATTCTGAGAGCCATTTAGACTCTGCCCTTAACGGCCTCGGGTCGTAAAGTGGAGCCCCTTAACGCATCTCGCTTGATGGGGCCAAACCAAACCCAAAGGTGCAAAGGAACCATTGCAGGAAGGGAACGCCCTCGTTTGACTGGAAGGGGCATGAATACGACGGCTAGCGTTTAGCTAAGCATGGCGGTTGGTGGTTGAGATTGAGCTCGAGAGGCGGATCAAAGTTTGCTCTGCACTGCTGTTGGTCGTTGTTGGGCAAGGAAGCGCACACCATACTTAAAGAGGCGTTGTGTATCTCTCTGATTGGGCCGCTATCTTTGAAGCTCCGGTTGGATGCATTGTTCTCTATCTTCAATGAGATCAGTGGGATCGGCTGCCGGCCACGTGTCTCTGGATCATCCTCTGCTGATTACATCGCTCGCCCTCCACCGCTGACATGCAGAAGCCCCTTTAGATACTGTTGGCTTCCCACACATACAAACCATCACATCTCACTGTGTGTGTGTGCGTGTGCGTGTGTGTGTGTGTGTGTGTTTGTGTGTGTGTGTGTGTACTCACGCATGCGTGTGTCTGCTGTATTGTACCTGTCTGTTTATCAGAACAGACACGTTTGTTCAAACACTTTGTTTGCGGTCTTGTGAGATCCAGGCCTCTCACTATGAGTGTCACCACCTATCGCCAAAGTTGAACAGTCCCTTCTGGACCGTGATTGGCTGTCATAGGGAAACCCAGGTCAACAAGGTCAAGCCCGGTCAGTGTTGACGATTCAAACTAAGCCCTGAAGCTTTTCCCAAATATAAATTGTTTTGCATATACAAATGTAGACAAACTCGAGTCGGGTGGGGGGGGGGGGCCTTGATGTGGGGAAGGGCTGCATCTCAGGCAGAGGTTATCGCGATGCACGCCAGCCCTGATTGGCCGATAGGATCAAAGTGCGTCCGTTTGCATGGAGATTCGATTAGGCGACGTGACCCAACCCTGCTCCTTATCAGCCCGCCCTTGAGCACGACCGACCTGCGCCAGAGCATCCGCTGACCGCCAGGGGGCCGGCCCTAGGGCTGAACCATTGATCTAGTTCAAACCGAAATCGCCATAGAACGCAAAAAAAATAGAACGCTTTTTTTGTTTTTTTTACTATTTTCTTTAACAATTCAATAGTAAAATAAATATGTTATAATACCAATTCATGCATCAATTAATTTCAACAAATAGGCCTGGCCTAAAAGAAAAATCAGTTTATATGATGACTTCTTCCATTGTTGTGTTGTTCATACTTTAGAATGAATTATTGCTTGTTTAGGCAATAATACAGAACATAAGGAAGAAAAATCGCATACTAAATCGCAATCGCAGTTTTTGACACTTTCATCCACGCCGTCCCCTTGCGCCCCCCCCCCCCCCCCCCCCCCCATACCCCCGCCGTCCATACAGGAAGTCTGGGTGGAGGCGGCAGTGAGGCGTGCTGCAGCATGCAAACACCACTCACATGTAAAGCTTTGAGTGGAGGTGATTTACCTCCTGGGCTTTCTAGGGACGACCCAGATAGAGGCTATCGGTGTTCACTGGCGTGTTGCTCGAGGCACCGCAAGCTAGGAAACGCAGGGCTAATGACTTGCTAATCATAGGAAATGGTCAATGAATTGGTGAAATTTATGCAGGGTTGGATTCCCTTTTGGCCTGAGCACATCCCCTCTCCTCACAATGGTATTACACATGCACTCATTAACTGTAATGTTACTTAGAGAGCAGGTCTCATCTCCCTGTGGAGGGGTGGCGTGGGGGGAGGGGGGGGGGAGGGATTGAGACGAGAGGTATCATCTGTCTTATCTTTCGCCCTTTCTGCCCTCCTTGATGCCTTGTCTCTCGTTTCCAGCCCAGCTATGGCTCCCTTACATTCTGCCAGCTACTCTAACATGCTCTGGGGCATGTGTCTTCTTTTTTTCTCTCCCTCCTCCCTCTGTCACAGGAAACACGTGCAGAATGGCGTCTCCAAGGACAAACATCTATAGTGGATTCTCTGTCGCCATCTTCTGGCTGCCGGCCGCAAGTGCAAGCAGGACGGGCGTCCACGCGTGGCGGTTGGTGTGCTGTCATGATCGCAAAGGAGAAAAAAATGAAGAGTGAGCAGAAGAAAGTGGTTGGAAAAAGACCATATTTAGGCAGCGGATGTTTTTCTGTAGACTTGTTTCATTGTTGTCATGGTTGATCTTATCGTTTTTGTTTTAAATTATAGCACTGTGAATGTTATTTCAGGCGACTCTGTGTCTTAACATCCTCATCACAACGTCAATTTAGTTTTGCTTAGAGACGAGACATGCAAACCGCGATTCACAATACAACACCATGCCGGCTGTGTGTGTGTGTGTGTGTGTGTGTGTGTGTGTGTGTGTGTGTGTGTGTGTGTGTGTGTGTGTGTGTGTGTGTGTGTGTGTGTGTGTGTGTGTGTGGACGTTTGTGTCATCACAATAGTGGACCGTCACATCGCATAACATATCAGCACCCAGCCAGGATATACATCGTGAAGGGTGAGCTGCAATCACAGCCAGTGAAATATCAAAAGGTCTCTCTCTCTCTAATCTAAAAAAGAGCCTGGCTTCGGGATGCTGTGTGTGTGTAGTAGTGTGTGTGTGTGTGTGTGTGTGGGGGGGGGAGTGTGTGTGTGTGTGTGTGTGTGTGTGTGTGTGTGTGTGTGTGTGTGTGTGTGTGTGTGTGTGTATATGTGCGCAGCAGCCCCCAGATCCACCTGAGGCAAACTCCTTCCTGTTTGACCACGCTCTCGTTTCACATATTGCTTCTGATATCTCATTTCACTGGTCAATAACTGAACACGCTGCTTCTACACACACACACACACACACACACCGATGTACTGAAAGACCAACACGTGCACATACGCATAGACACGCACGCGTAGACACTCACATACGCATGGACCCACACACACACACAAACACCGCAGCAGTTGTGTTATTGAGATAGCCCCATCATGTTTTTGGTGCATGAGGGAGTGGTGTGTGTGTGTGTGTGTGTGTGTGCGCTCCAAATAGTGATGTAAGACCTTTTTTGATACACAGAATTCCAAAACCCTTCGGTTGTTTTTAAAGTGAGGCATTTCAAATGATGAACGTGATTTTTCATGTCTCTTATTTGTTTACTTCCTTCCTGTTGATAAATAGGCATTAGAACACTTACACTCAAAAGAGTTCCCGTATGGAATTTATTTTTCGTTTTCTTAATATTTTTTTCGTTGTTGTGTGTTTGTAGTATTGCGTCTGTTGTTGCACTGAGATGAAGGCGTACAAGCTGACGGCCGGTTTATTGACTGCTGTAATTGATTGACTGGGTTTCCGTATAATCCTCTCGTTTCTGTTTGAAGGGGTTAATGTTTTATGTTGATAAGCCGTTCAGCGGTTCTCAGAAAATCGAAGTGACGGCCCTGACCCTGTATATGAGAAAAGGAAACAAGCACCATGTGGGAATGCATGACATAGGAATGGTTTTGTTCATATGCTATGAAGTTGTCTTAACATTACAAATGACGAAGAAAAAAAATGCAACCCTCCTGCTTCTCAATGTAATCGTCAACTCCCAGTCGACGGAGTAAACAAATCAGAATCCATCAGAATCCATCTGAGTCAGCGGAGGCCACGCAATCACGCGGGTGTCTTTTTGCGCGCGTGTGCGTCGGTGTGCGCATTCTCCGTACAGCCCCAGGGAGTCCATCCATCCATCCATCCATCCTACCTCCTCGATCTAATTGAAGCTCTTAGTTTTCCGGACCAACAGCATGCTTGTGCCGCTGGAACAGGCCGCAGATGTTGTGACACACTTGTGTCTCTTTGTCAGTAGGCAACGCTTCCGTTTGTTTGTTTTAGCCCACGGACCCCCCCCCCACCCTTTCCAAACTAAGCTCAAACTAGTTCATGAGTTTCCTGTCGGACGTAGTCGTTTTTATTACTATACCTTTGTTGATTTCTCTAAGAAAATAGCTGCTGTTTTCTGTTTCTGGTTTTGTCCTGAGAGCATTGTCTGTAGAGCGACCCACCATCCCCTCGCTGTTCTGCTATGATTGGCTGTTCATTCCAGGATCCCGAGGGACTAGGTAGTCACCTTGTTTTGTTTTATCACTTTAGATTCGTTTTGATTCATTATGATCACTGAGTCCTATTCCTTCTTTAGCCTCTAACGAGTTTTCTTGATGCTCCGATTGTGTATGACGGCAAAAACCTTGAGCTCTCGGTTGACACCTTTTGCAGCACGTGGTGCTATGCATAATTGTGTATTATAAGTTGAAGCGAGACTTAATCACTCCCCGAAGGCTACAATTACCGTTTGTAATATAACTATCGACTACTGATTTTTTTAAGTTAACATTCTAGCCCCAGGGGACTTGAAATGAACTGAACTCTTTTCCAGGGTGTTAAACTCCCTTTTTAATGATTTCCTCAAACCTTTTTTTAAAAGGCATACTTTAATGACAACTTTAGCCATGGTTGAATTAGTATTATTTCACTGCAAAATAAAACGTTCGAGACAGGGGCAGAGATAAGTGTTGTTAACATGAATGAACCGCGATGAAGGTTTGACGTGCCATGGTCCCCCAAGGAAACCATCCATGGTACGTTCAATCACTGAGTAACTTTGCCCCCTCCCGCTCCGTCCATATCTCTCCCCGTCTGTCATGATAGCGATGGCCTTGATCTGCATTAACTGCATCCACGACTGGTGTGTTTAATTTGACAGGAGTTTCCATTGGAACCGTCCAAATGCACCTTCCGAAAATATGAAACTACGAAAAATGAAATTATGTGCAGTGGATTGATATTAGGTAAATGTTTCCGTGATTTATTTGGCTGATCTATTTTCATGTGAAATGGGGGATGCTGTGAGATGCATTTTGATTAATGTTTTTAGATTGTGCCAAAAACGTCCATTCAATTATAATCTTGGTGTTTTTCTGGGACCTAGCGGAAAGGGCGGGGAAGAGGTTGTTGAAAATATGGGCGGTTATTTCCTGCAGTTTTTATTTTATTTTATAAATTGCACTGTAATTTATTGTTTTTTGTTTACTAGTACCTCACAATGTCAGTAAATTTGAATAATTGTGGAACTTTTGTAATCACATTTGAGAGTTAGCTGTTAGGGTTGTAATTTTAAAGATACAGGATTTGTTGCTCTGGACCATCGGTACACTGTAAAAATCAACCATTCGCTCCTTTTCTTTCTCTGATCTTGTTTGAATCTCACCCCTTTCTAAATCTCTGACAACTGGTACTCAATGTTTTATTTCATTTTTTAAACAGTTTTAATAATTCCATTCAACCAGTGTTATTGTATCATGTGCCCCTTCATCAAATAAAATAATTATGTAAATTACAGCCAATCCTTTGCATCGCAGATTTATTTCACCAAATTTATTTTTGTTTAAAGTATTATCTAACGGTCATTTTCAGGATCACATGGCAACAGCTTAAGACACGCACATAACAGGAGAGATCAAATCAGTGCTCACATCCAGCATCGACTGCTTCAATAAATTAAGTCATAGAAAGGCATCCCACACACACACACAGCATTTCCCTTGGTAGGCAAGTCATTTACACAAGTCCTTTTTCATCGTTACCATGATTGTAAATAGGGACCGGGGGGCAGACATAGATCATGCACTGACACATGGAATAGTTACTATCGCTAGCAAGCAATATGCATTCTTGACAATCAGGGAACACAGATTTAATCGAATGCAGTAAAACAATGGTTGTCACCAAAACGTCTTGACCTGAACATACTGTTATCTGATACCGATAGTGACACCTCCAGCAATAACATGAAGAATTGGATCACAATGACATTCAACATGGCCTGGCCTTTCGGCTTGGTTCCTTGTGTCCTACGGTGTTATGGTGGCACTGTGTGAGAGAATGCCCCACGTCCAACACATGCATGGGCTGACAAGATCAAGTGGCCATGATCGTTAACCATTAACAGCCCAGCAAAATCGCAGACAGCAGGATTTAGGGTTAAGGTAGAGTAGAGTACATTAGTATGAATTGACAATTTTTTAAAAAACATTAGTGAGAAAAAAACAAACATTAAGTGCAACAAAGGTCTCTGATGTTTGTTCAATGATCAAATAATTTCTTTTTTTTGCATTATTTTTTTTTTACCGAAATCGTATTCAAAAATGGGATTTAATTTCATACAGGAGGAGAACAAGGAAATTCATTAGCATATCATCATAACCGCTCCAATTGTTTAAGCGTACTAAAAAAGGGCAATAAAGCCGGGTTATCTACACACAATCTTCACATTAATTCGGACAGGCCTTCCGATAAGTTAAACCATCCTTAAAAAAAAAATGAAGTCATTACCGAGTGTTACGAATGTGACACATTTCAATACAGATTACAGGGCGACCTCTGACCTCCACAGAACTCAAATCTCCCTCTAGCTGCCTGATGAAGCCTGAGCCCCTCCAGTTCGGTTTGGCAGAGTAACACTCAGGCTCCGAGAGCCGGGTTAACGTCCAGCCTGCACCCGGCTACCCTCCCCATCGACCCACCAGGGGGGGCCAGGGAGAGACCTCACAGGGGGGGTCCAGGACTCAGCCTGTCCCAGCCGTCTCATGGTGCGTCCGTCCGACCCGACTGCACAGACTGACACCCCAGGCTGAGTGCGATTGGGGGATTTACTGATTACTCAAAACTGGTGGTTAATAAAAAAATAAAAAATAAAGATATAAAAACAGGAAAGAAAAAAAGGCAGGAAGACTGGGAGAAAAATAAATCTTGGCATTTTTGTCAAAAATGAGCCCCAAAGTGTTAATGTTTTTTAAAAATGTGTTAAATTCATCAGCGAGAGGGTAATGACAATGTTGGTTCAAAAGAAAACATCAGGCAGTCTCTCTCCCTCACGCACACGCACACGCACACACACACACACACACACACACACACCTACCGAAGTACATACAAACACAGCTGCATGGCCCGGCCTCAGGTTCTGATTGGCCGGAGCTCAGAGGGGGAGTGTGGGGGGAGGGGATTGGGCGGGCTGAGAGGTCTAGTGGGTCTTGGCCTTGGGCTGAGTGACTTTACGGATGACACTGTAGAGGAGGCCGAAGTTCTGGAACGGACCAAGGAGAAACCGATGGAGTGAGTGACTTTTGAAAGACTTTGTTATAAATTGTTAAGTAATTAAGTAAGAAGTGTCAGCTTGCCTAAGGCGATACAGAAATTAAGTAGTGTTGCAAAAAGCACTACTTACAAAAAGCACTACGTGGGTATGACATAAATACCGATGTTATACCCACGCTTGACTGAAAGGATTGCAATGGCGGCTATGAAAGGATTATGACGTGTAAAACTATCTGAAGTGCTCTAAAGACCTACCTGGATGGCCAGATACATAACTCCCAGATAGGCTGCTATACAGAACGCCAGTAGCAGGTCAAAAATGGCAGGCTTTACTCTGAAACAGACAAGATAAAAAGGGGATTTACAGACAAGGCCAACTTAAAAAGATGACTTTTAACCTTAGGAAGATTGGTGCCACTCCCAAAGCTGTAAAAATGAATCGATTGGGATTCAGCTCAAGCCTGCAGAACCATTCAGAGGCCCTCTAAAGCCCTACCTGTAAGCATTCATTTGTTGCTTCAGCTGATCGTAGAACACAAACTCCGGATCCCTGAAAAAGAAAAACAAAAATCGAAAAGTTAAATCACTGCACGAAGCTTAACAAGAAACAGTCCTCATCCAGGCTTTGTGTGTGTGACAGTCGGGCCGTCACCACGACGGCGGTCTAAACGGCGCTGGGCTGACCTCTTGTCCGCCTTGACGTAGTGCCTCTTGACGTCCTTCAGGTAACGCCCCAGCTGGTGCTCCAGGGTGGACACCACGCTGCTGTCCTTGTCCAGGAGCTGGGCTGCGCGGGGCTGAGCCGTCAGCCAGTCCACCACCGACGACAGCTGCTCCTCTTGCACCTGCTGGGGGGAAGGGGGGGGACAGGGGGGCGTCACCAGGACGGCAGGCCGTGGAGCAGTGGGGATGTCACCGGAGACTTTTCCCTTCCCGATAACGATTCCTGAACTTGAGTATCGGCCGATACCGAGTATTTACTGATACAGCCTCTAGCCTTGTGACGACTCATAGAACAAAAAAAAAATTAGATTTATAATCTATATTTATAATAATACATTTGTAATATTGTAGGCAAGCATCCATGCATCCACGTTTTTCCTAATTGGTAGCTGGAACGCACGTCGCTCGGAGATGACGCGTTTCCCATTTCCCGACTTTTCCACCTCAAACCATTTACGAACGCAACACAACACTGCAAGCGTTTGTGATGTTCTTTGCCTGTGTCTAGATGAGCAAGTCACGTGATGTATCGGATCGGCGTATTGACTTGCATACTGCCTAAAAAATTCAGTATCGCCGACACTGCCAAAAATTGCAGTATCTGAGGAATTTCTGATACTGGTATTGGTATCGGAACAACTTAGAAAAAAGGAAGTGTGAGAGGTGGGAGTGCAGCTCTCTTACCATCTGCTCAGTGAAGATCTGGAGGTCCTCTGGGACACCCTGGGAGGAGAGAGGAGGAGACGGTCAACCAACACGTGGGGACTACCCATGTTGAAGTGACGTCAGTGCAGTGGACCACAGCAGTACCTCAGCGTTCACCTTCTCCGTCAGGTTGTAGATGACTCTGGCCAGCGCCTCGGCCACCACCTTGGTGTTCCTGCTCAGCTTCCTCAGGTCGACATGAGGCCTGCAAACACACACACACACGAATATCAACACAAGGCAGACGGGAAGGGACATTTTGCAAGAGGGAGAAAAAGAAAAATAGTATAAGTTCCGCCTAGATCACCCAGAACAAAAGAGTGAAATTCTGCAAAAGACATGCTTCTCTTGGAATTTGAAATGCAAGAAGCGGAACATAGAAAGATGGTGCGCAGTATTTGCTGTTCAAACCACACACACACACACACACACACCACACACACACACACACACACACCACACACACACACACACACAACACACACACACACACACACACACACACACACACACACACACACACACACACACACACACACACACACACGCGTGACAGCTGGGAAGACACAGGGAAAGTTAGAGTTGAACGAACAGGAAGGAGCTCTTACGACACCGGTGGGCCAATCACAAAGATCCGACTCCCACATTACCATGGGCTTCCCAGATCTGACAAAAGTCCAAAACCATAATCACAAAGGTAGATTAATATATTAATATCTGGCCATGGTTGTGTGTCTTAGGGCTTTGTTTTAATTACGTTTTGAACTACTGCTTCAATGTGGACCCCCACCCTCATTGATCAGCCCCAGATTATTATCCAATCAACTCTGTTCTAACTGTTTTAAATAAAGACCCCTTCGTTGAAACCATTCCCTCGGATGACCGACAAGACAAGGGAGGCCGGGGCGGGGTACAGATGGGGGGGGGGGGGGGAGACAGACAGAGACTTCTAAGGGGAGGGGAGACGCCGACTGTGAAACAACAATGACGGCGACGCCAGCGTCCGCCCCCACGCTGGCGCAAGGCGCGAGGCGTGCAGTAGAGGGACCCACCCAGCAGGGGGCAGTCCCGCTCCGTGGCGAGAGGAGGGGGACACTGACCGCACGTCCATGATGCTGGAGCGCTCCGCCAGCCGGTGGGAGGGCAGGTGGGACAGCGTGAAGGCGGGCAGCCGGCGGATGCCGAAACGCTCGTGCTCCCAGGCCAGCGTGTCGTCGGCCAGGTTGATCTTCTTGTGCACCATGGAGAACTTGAGCTCCGGGTACTGGCTGGCCACCACCTGGGGGCGGGACATCGGACCATAGATCAAGATCTGACTTTGTTTTTACTCAGCCCCAAAAATCCAGTACCGGTCAGGCTCTAGTTTATTGTAGTTTTTGATTCCTTCCATTTATTTTTGAACATGCATTGTGTTATTGGAGTTATGCATTTGTTGCTCAGGATCCTTAGGATCCCATTTGTTTGTTTTTATTTTATTTCTTGCATTTTATTGCTCATTTTGTAGGCACTCTTTTTAAAATGATCAAGAAAAATAATGACAAAATTAAAATGTACGTCGTCCTTCCATTTCCTCTTCCGTGCGAAAAGCGCTGCTGATTATATCGTCTCTTTAAGATGCGATACTAAACACTCTGATCCACTCACTTGGGTCCATTTTAAGAGGGTTGCATTTGTGCAATGGGAACCATCTGCAGTTAAATAACGGCTAGTGACATCCACAGCAACAGCTTCAGCAGAGACATTTTCCCACCCCGTCTTGTTTACTACGAGGGCAACTTGGCTTTGGTTTGGAAAAATTACATGACCATTAAAAATAAATGTTATTAATGTTTGTTTGGTCCTATCCCAGGTTACGTCATCATTGACAGCTGCACACAAGTCGTATACACCCGGTGGATCATAGCCTTGTGCGACGCGGACGACCGTAGCGTCTGACGGCTCTGCTCACCGACTCCAGCTCCCTCAGCAGGGCGTGCTGGGGGGTTCCTTCCTTGGGGGGCTTGGACACGTGGAGGTGCAGCCCGTCGCCGTTGCCCAGGGTGTCCAGGCACAACACAAAGGCCACGTTGTCCTGCAGCAGGCTGGAGTCTGGGGGCAGAGAGAGCCAAGGGGATGAAACACGGGGAACGGAAAGGGGTTAAAATGAGGATTTAAGTATGGGACCGCGAGATGCCGGACCCCTACCTAGTCCTTCGTTTGTTAGGGCCTCCTTAGTGTTAGTGCTGAATAGTGTAGGAGAAGAAAAAGCTATAAGAGAAGTGTAGCGTCATGCCTTTAAGGCCACGACCAGACTATGGTCAGGCCTCCAATTTAGACGCAATGCTCTACGTCCAAACCTGTAGATTCTCTGTTATGGACAACAGGAAGCAGGGGTACGGACAACAGGCCTTTCAATTCCTGAATTTGCTTATTTGTTTTATGCCGCCATTATAGAATGAGATAGTTAGTGAGATAAAGGACCGAGGCAGGAATCGAACCGGGGTTGCTGCGATCAGACCTGAGCCTAAATGGTACGCGCTCTATCCGATGCGCCACCGGGGCCCACATTCCTTCGGTGGTCCAATCACTATTATAAACTAAAGGGAACTTTATTTAGCTTTAGATTGGCTTAAGAGAATACATCATTCATTATTAGTAATTTGGGTGAGCCATTGATACATTACTGCATAGAAATGTCAATTATCAAAAATAAACCAATGAAATTTTATGATTTAGGCAATATTTTCGACCAAAAAAGGACACAATTTATCATCAACATGCTTAAAGCTTAGCCGACATGTTCCGGCCCACAAAGAAAGAAGTCAGCCCTGAGTTTGCAAATTTAAGGCCTCCGTGAACCGGAAATTAACTCTACCACAGATTAGTCCTCACGTTTCCACAGAAACATGTTGCGCAAGCATGCTGCTTCTACTACTACCACTGCTGCTTCTACTCCTACCACTACCAAGGTGGTCCTCTTCCATGAATAATATTGTGCACAATGTTGTTTTTAAATTGTACATAGTTGTGTTGTGAATATTTTACATTTATTTCAATGAAGTCTACCTTGTTGCTCAATAAAGTGGGTGACCGCGTGTGGGGGGGAAAGTTTAACCTCGTCATGTCCAGGTAGGGGTGGAGTTTGCATACCTGTGTGGTCCAAGTTGTCCTCCAGCCAACGCTTAGTTCCCTGGTAGTTAAACTTCCCTCCGCCAGAGACGAAGAACAGCAGGTTGTACCTGAACACAGAACGGGGAGAACGCCGTCATCTACAGCCGTCGATAAACTACATCCCACACGGTACATGTCTCCAATACAGCAGGGTTAGAAGATCCACACTGAAAGATTCCCCCTGCCTCACAGTAAGTGTGTCCACAGTTGTACACAGGATATGGGGCACGACCCGTCAAATGAAATAGGATGCCGGTGAGTACCAATCTATTACCAGTATATACGTATGCACAGGAATGGTCAAGAACAAATTAGGGAATGAAAGTGCTTATTTAATGCTGAATAATGTTGTAGAAAATAACCCTGGCAACTCAGCACCTACACATTCATTATTAAGCAAGCGTAAACAGACAAACCATTTAGGCTTCCCAACTTCACGAAGTGTTCCATTAGATTCGCTATTCAAACAAACGCAAAACGTGACTAATGCAATTTAATCAGTAACGTGCTGTCGCTCTATTAAGCACAGTCGGTACTCCCAGTATAATCATAAGGCCTAAAAAAATAAATTGTTTGGTTCCGGTTTCCGACCGACCCTGTCAATTTATGTGCGACCCAAATTATTTTATGAGCCTTAAAAAATAAATAAAAATATAAAAATAAAAAATATACATATAATAATTGATGCAACTATAATTACGTTTTTGTGTAGGATGAGCGAATTTTCTCGTTTTTAAAAGAAAACAACCTACCTATCATTCGCTGCCGCTGGAAAAATAAATAAAATAAAATAAATTCCCTACCTACCCATGACCTCAACTGACAACCAACAGGAACCAAATATATATTTTTTTAGCCATAATCTCATCCTCCCAGAAGATGAGCCGTGCAGGGCGGCCGGCGCCTGAGCAGCCCCTACCCAGCGTGGGTCCTCTTGTAGGTGTACAGCCTGGAGAAGAGGCGCGCCAGCTCCAGCAGCATGGACACCCCACTGCCGTTGGAGTCCGCGCCGTAGGAGAGCCACTGTGCGACGGACAAAACACACATTACCTTCACCGTCATGGCATCCCTGGCCATGAATTTAAATTGTATTTAGTTTTACGTTTAGGTCTCCGCTCTCCTACACACTTACTTTTTATTATATATTTTTTTTATTGAAGTCTCAGATTTCCTACTCGTGTTTCTCTTATACTTTTACTTTTTCTTATGTTGCACTGTTGGAGGAGCCCAAGACTAAAGAATATCATTGCCAGCGACGGTTCTGTAATTGTCTTAATAACATGCATTAAATTCTCTTTTGTCACATTAATACTAGTATACTATACTATACTAGTACTACTATACTAGTGTATATTGTTTGGTGGGCAGGTTGTGTACCGGAGCCACGCCGAACGCGTCGTAGTGAGCGACCAGGACGATGGTGGGCAGGTCTTCTCCTCCGACCCCGGCCAGCCGCCCCTGAGGGACAAGAAGACACGTGTTAATAACTAGAGCTGTGGCACGTGGAGACGGCGCCCATGTTCCTCTCTCCTCTCCGCCCACACAGCAAAACTCTGCAGTCTTGGTGTCAGAGTATTCTCCAGGGCAGCTCCCCGGCTCTGGAACTCCCTCCCCCGACATATCCGCGATTCCCAGTCCCTCACCGTCTTCCAGTCCCACCTCAAGACCCATCTCTTTTCTCCTCTGCCTACTCCTAGTCCACCCCCACCCCCCCCCCATCGACATCGACAATGTATTATTATTACATTATGCTCTTCTCCAATAAAGTCTGAAAACATTGGCTTCAAGTTCAAAAAGTGGAGCTGAGGAGAATAAAATAAAAGTTACACAGTAACCAGTGTATTAAAAAGCTTATTTAAAATTAGCGTTTTCCAGAAAACCAAGAGCTTGAGAACTTGTTCATATGCATGACATACATTAGAGCTAGCAGTAGCAGCGAACAGAAACTACATTAAGTAAAGCTGCGGCCAGTCCTTATGCGAGCTTGCTGCGGGGGGGGGGGGGGGGGCACTCCCAGGCACTCCCCAGTAAAAATCCTCAGTGGGCATCCTCTAATCCCCTGCACAATGACTAAACCCATTCATTCACTCTGGGTTTAAGTCCCTGCTCAGATCAACACACAATGCCCCCGCACACTTTCTTTGTAATTGTCAACCACTTTTTTTAGTTTGAATAGAAACAACCATAGACTCGGCCATTTTAATAACTCATCAAGGAAATGGATTCCGCTACCCCATTAATGTTCTCCACAGTAGTTGTTGGACGGCTTGGTTTTAAAAAGCCCTGACTTGGTCCTTCCCAAACTAGTAACCGTATGAGGTGGGAACAGACTAGCGTGAGGACTTTTTGTCTCACCTCCAGACTAGTGATGGCCCAGTCGCTGATGGCTTTGCTCTGGGCCCCGCTGGTCACCATCTGGAAGCCGTTGGCTGTGGCAGTATGCAGCAGCACTGGGGAGGATAAAATGGATGACAGTCAAAACCAGCATCCTGTTTCCTCTGGTGACTGTGCTCTAAGATCTTAAACTACACCATACGAACTAGTGATCGACCAATATCGTATATTTGCGTTTTTTACGTGCATCGGCCAATTTTTTTCCCCATTATTTTCTTCGGCATGACATTTACAGTCAGTTCAATAAGTGTTTCTCATAAATGAGAAATTGTAACATTTGTTTTCATCATTGTGTAATTTTTATGATGCTAATTGAGGGAGGCTTAGCCTGGAAATCCGGACCCACATCTAGAAAACTGTAGGGTCTGGCAAAGAGTAATGAAAATGGCCAACCGAGGGGCCGCACCAAGCACGCATTTGAAAATATCAGAAGAATACAAGGGGTGACGTATCCAGACCAGTGAAGCTAACCTATAGATAAGACTCTTGGCGCATCCGGTCGGTAAACAGCAACGCTTTTGGCCCGCCTATATTGATACATCGATGTGACTGATTAATGTTCTGGGCCAGGGGAGACCCAGAATATCACGAGTAGTAGTTGGCTCGTTCCCAGAGTGACATCTGCTGAGCAAATTCAAATTGTGCTCTCGCGAGAACTCTGGAGTCAGGGTATTATCGGCTCAAGAAAATCGGTATCGGCGTATCGGTTATCGGCTAAGGCTGATGAAAAAATATCGGTATCGGCCCTAAAAAATCCATATCGGGCGACCCCTAGTAATACCCCTAGTAATACCTTTGAATTACTATTTAAATCAAAGACCATCATATCCATTGAAACTTAAGCAACACGGCAAAAGAATACACCCGTTTCGCCTACAGACAAATACTTCTTGGATCGTGAATGAGCACGATCCAAGACATCCACACCTTCTGCAGCGGTGGAGGACCCCTGGGTGGGCGAGGACGTCAGGGTCTGGGTGTAGATGGACAGCAGCTCTTCGTCCTCCAGTGCAAAGTACACCGGGACGATGGTCTCTGTGGCCAGCATCTCTGGCTCCAGCTCCATGAACTGCTACAGTGGACCAAAGTGAGAGAGGGAGGGGTTAACTATGGTGGGATCACACAGCTCACATGGGTCAAGGTATTCTGCAATGCAAGCAGTGCTTCCTGCGTGCGTTTATCATTCATATATGGAGTTCAACCATCTTGACGAAACATGCTAGCACGGTTAGACCGGCTTTACTGTATAAATAAGTACCATACACAGTTAAGCACTTTTCCGCGTTATCATTACTTTTACCACTGACAATTAAAATAAGCAAGTACTATCATGAGGAGTCTCAATAAATTGTGATTAAATGAACAAAAGCCAACCTACTACTACTCCTGCTACTAGAAATGTTTAAGAAAAAAGTTGAGTGTGTGTTTGGATCAATGCACAATGTTACAACTGTTAAACGGCGATGGTGAAGGGCGTTATTACTTGTACTATGTCTTGAGGCATAGTAGACATGTTCTTGGGCAGGATTATCACCACAGCCCCAGCCGACTGGCGCAGGGCTTTCTGGTACTTCTCATACGAGAAGTCCACCAGCCGCATAATAACACAGCGACGACTGAGGACCTCTGCCTCCACAGAACGGGCCTCCGTGTTCAAGATGGCATTCCTGGTACCTAGTGGTAAACAAGTTTGAGCCATCAGGTTAGTGTACAAAGATTTGACATTACATGAACAAGTATCGTTATACAAATAAATTAAACGTATTCCCTTTATATTGATCCATTCTTTTTTTAGCAACATTGGTATACATTGTGAACAAACATCAATATGACAACACTTGAGTCTTAGACCCTGCATTTAGTGAACGCAAATGCCAGTGAATCCAATCGTTCTGGGTTTGCAAGGGCCAATTAAAACCATATCTACCTACACCAGTGGACACCCTTCATTAGACAATTTGCATTATAGTAAGTACATGCAAATGTTGTAATCGTTCCATCTCTATGTTTGTAACGTCATCGGTTTAGAGGGGTATATTGTACTGGTTCATTTGAATGGAAATCGCGTTCAATTCCGAATCAATGAACGAGCCAATAAGGAAACAACAGCTAGCCAACCCAGCTACTGCGGCTAGGAGCTACGGCTAGCATGCGTGCTGTCATTGCGTTACCTTGACATTTATAGTCAAGCGATTGGATTTAGAACCAACACACGTTACTAACCCAGTATAATTAAATCTCCGTTTTATTTTCAGTGCATTCCCGACTTGACTTACCATAGGGCTGTCCCTGTAGGTCGTACTGCTGCATGCGATACACAGTGAATTCATGCGCTGCATCAGCTGGGAGCGGTGACACAAGAATCAGCACCGCAGGAATAAATACAATAAAAGTCAAGGGAAACGATGTTTTAAACATGTTATCGAACACCTCGCTTGCTTCCTCAAACATCGTGGCGAATACGTTGAGCACCAAAGTAGAGGAAAATTAAGAAATTTGGCTGGCCAGATGATAAGGAACTGGTAGCTATTGGAGCTAACCTACTTGCTAAGCAACTGCTACTCTCTCTCTATGGCATGTGATTCTGAGCAGGCGAACAGCTCGGCTACCTCTTGTGTCACAGCGTGCCAAACGGAATTATAAACGTCTAAATGTCCAAGCTTGAAAATCGATGTAGATAAAATAACAACGATTAATAGTGTATTAATTTTTTTACATTTGCAAATATACATATATATTGGTGTATAATAATAGAGGTCCTTCCGGAAAAAGTTGTGCCAGCTATTGCAGCTAAGGGTTTGAACTTAAGATGGCGCTATATATCCTCTTTGGTTTTTTAAAGGTCTTGGATGATTCTGCAGTAGGATGTCTCTAGCTTATGGTACACATACAACAACCATTGACCACAGGGGTGCTTTTATAGGAGCTTACATTTGAAAATTGTGGATAATCGTATGTATTGGCATTGCGCGCGTGTGTGTGTCTGTTTGTGTCTGCGTGCAAGGGTAAGTGTGTGTGTGTGTGTGTGTGTGTGTGTGTGTGTGTGTGTGTGTGTGTGTGTGTGTGTGTGTGTGTGTGTGTGTGTGTGTGTGTGTGTGTGTGTGTGTGTGTGTGTGTGTGTGTGCGGCTAAGTGTGTGTGTGTGCTTGTGTGTGTTTGTGTATGTGTTTGCGTGTGATTGCAATGGTGTGCGTGTCAGAGTGAAAAATAAATAATATGGTAATCAGTATGTGCGTGTGTGTCTCTTTCTCTGTCCACTCTGTCTGTCTTTCTCTCCGTCTCTGACTCTGACTCTCTCTCTCTCTCTCTCTCTGACTCTCTCTCACTCTCTCCCCCCCTCTCTCAGTCTCTACTCACTCTCCCTCGAGGGCTGCTTTGCTAAATGGAAGATTAATGCTGATATGATGTCCTGCCATCCCACTTAATGGACTTTGGCATCATTATTTCCTGTTGTATGAGTAATACGGCTAAAGCAGATAGCCTGATGCCTGGTTATAGAGAAGCAATTTGGACTTCTACAGCATCCCCACAAGAGCCTCCCTTACTCAGAGGACAATCCAAACAATTTGGACCATGGCGACGTTCACAGATTGTGTATTATTCTTACAAAGAGTAAATATTCACAAGGCGATATTCACGTGGGGTTTACTGGTTACTGATGGTGTTTAAACAACTATGTCACATTGTTTAAATCCCCAATCCCCCCCCAAAAAAAGCACTGAGACGCTCATCCTCGCTCTGTCGAACTGAAAACTGGTTCAGTGTTTTCACATGGGCGTCGGGTCTCAACGCCGTACGCTGGCGCCGCTCCTTTGCAGCATTCTGCTTCGTCATACGCTCCAGTTTGTCTTGGGCTCTGTAACATCAGAAGCATGCAGATGTACAGACACACATGCGCACACGTACACAACGCATCAGCTTGTTCACTGTGTCCCTGCTACTTTCCACTGGTCCTGGGAATGTCCCGACCCCGGGGGCGAGAGAAACACTTTCTTTACATGTGTGACCACACAAAAGGTGCAGTCAGCGTGAGTGTGTATAGGGTCCTACGTGTTGTAAGTACCAGGGATTAGCGACAGCTTACTGAGCAAGCGGCGAGGGCAAATTCTGTCTAGTATGTCTCGATGGGGCCCCATGCCTCCTTGCACTCTCATTCTCTCGGAGGATGCCGTCATTTCCACACCACACTGGCTGGTTGTTTTGACCGCAAGTCTCCCCGGAACGCTTAAGAAACCCAAAGCAGGGGGGCGCTGAAATCACAGAGCACCGTAGGGGTATTGGTAAAAAAAACGAAACAAAAAGCAGAGTTTTTTCCATACTGTGGGCCCGTGGTTAAAGACCTGAGAGCTGTCCCTGATTACCGCTTACAGACACACACAGCTACCAGTTTTACAATGGGGGTCTGTCAGAAGCCAACGCTAGCTCACTGCTTAACACACTTGCTTAAAGTAGACGGCTGTAATCCCCTCATTAATGAACACATGCTAAGGAAGCAGCTAAGTGGCCGTTAAATCACAGGGGGCTCGATGGGTGGGCCTTTTCCTGATGGTCTGTGATGATGGCGCACTATGGTCAGACTGTCCAGTGTCCGGTCGTTGTGGTGCACAGACCTTGATGTGAATATGTGTACACAAACATGCTGTTTACTTGTTTCCCCTCTGCTTTGATTCACAGTGATGTGTGCCAACGGGACACATTGAGGTAACACAGGCTCGGCCATCTTAAGAACACATGGGCGTAATCTTTTATTAAGGCAGCGGGGGAAAAACAACAGAATGAGAACGGGCGAACGTAGCTTATGACAGCTGAACTGCAGCCAGTGCACAAGACAGTGAGCCAATTTGGTTGCGCGGGGCAACGGGTAGATAATGGATGACGAGGTCTCTTGGAGCCAGCCGTTCCATTAGGTTCCCCTAATGTGGTCGGAGAAGGTTGGTGTGGCTCATCCGCCTTCATAACCACTTTGGAAGCTGCTCAGTCATTCGGTCAATCCGCTGGCTGTTGCCGCCCTGTTTTTTAGCCTTCCCTTCTTCCTCCCGTATACACTGGGACTGCTGCTCCTTCACTTTGGTTACAGACTTCACGTGTCTGACTCACGGCAGACATGAATAGCACATTATGAATACTATCACTATCATAACAACACAATGTTTTTCCAATTGGAATTAAAATTTTGCTTTCCAGTTCCCTCTTCCCACGTTTCCTGGGAACTGCCCTGAGTATGGCGGGATGATTCACTCCATAGTGGCTAGCTGTTTTACATTAGTTCACAGGTTTATTCCACAGAGTCCGTTTATTGCGCATGAGTAACACAGACCAGTTGGCTTGTCCTATGAGATTTGCTACCATTTTGTAATAAATGATTTCGCATAGCCCTCTATAGCTTAATGTTATTTAGTTCGGATATATCCTCTTTTAGTCAAGTTTTGTGCAATCAGCACCAAACTCTTTGAGAGCCAAGTTATGAAATTTGATCCATGTTATTGCAGTATGGAGCATTCTCGGAATATACCCTTGTGAAATGCAGAAGTTGCCCCAGTCAAGAATAGATGTTCAGTACAGAACAAAAGTGCATCCTGGAAGGAGGTCAAGAAATTCATGAATGGAGACACTCGGTTCAGGAGGCGGGGCTTGTGATGCTGCAATCGACGAGCAGTGATAATGGGGACGGATGTTGTCAAACAACGCTTCCCTCTGCCTCACTACACTGGGACACCTTGTCACGCCCACTTTGACGCACACCGATGGCACCGATGGAGAGGAACTGTGTTTCACCATGTCACCAGGCGGGGTTCGCGCTGTAACTCATCGGCCGTGGCGTGTCAGTGCCCGAGGGGGACGTAATTTATTCCGAAAACCATTTCCCGACTTAAAACTTATGTTAACAGTTTGAGTCAACACCACCTCTGACCTTCCTCCCCCCCCCCCCCCCCCCCCCCCGAACCCCCACCCACCTCCACGCCGTCCCATCATCCTCGCTGCTGCTGGTGGCGACCCTGACTCTCCCAGAGGGAGAGAGAGAGAGAGAGAGAGAGAGAGAGAGACAAAGAGCCTGAGAGAGAGAGAGAGAGAGAGAGAGAGAGAGAGAGAGAGAGAGAGAGAGAGAGAGAGACACACACAAAGAGCCTGAGAGGGAGAGGGAGAGTGAGAGAGAGAGAGAGAGAGAGAGAGAGAGAGGAGGACGAGAGAGAAAGAATAGGGGGAGAGAGAGAGAGAGAGAGAGAGAGAGAGAGAGAGAGAGAGGAAGACGAGAGAGAAAGAATAGGGGGAGAGAGAGAGAGAGAGAGAGAGAGAGAGAGAGAGAGAGAGAGAGAGAGAGAGGGAGGAGGACGAGAGTGAAAGAATAGGGGGAGAGAGAGAGCGAGAGAGAGAGAGAGAGAGAGAGAGAGGGGCCTTGTATTCCTCCCCCCATCATGTTTGTCAGATGCCCCGACTCGAGGAGTGATCACAATGACCGACTGTAACCGGACGGCCCGCTGTGACCTTTTCCATCACGTCTGCCACCCCCCCCCCACACCCCCACCCCCCCTCCGCCACTCGCCCCCTCACCCATCCCCGGCACGCCGAGCGGGAAGCTGGCTACTATGACAGCCTAATAAATACAAAAACAAATTGCAGCAGGTTGGAAGTATGCAGCGTGGGCCGGAGAGTTGTTAATGTAATGAACCGGGCCTCATGGAAACACAAGGCAATTAAACTCCCACGGTGCCTCCCTCTGCAGCAGACAGGGCCCTGCTGACGACCACAGGCCCTCAGGGGAAAGAGAGGGAGAGAGAGGAAGAGAGAGAGACCAGAGAAACATAGAGAGAGAGATTGAGACACAGAGAGAGAGAGAGAGAGAGAGAGAGAGCGAGAGAGAGAGACAAAGAGAGAGAGGGAGATGGAGAGAGAGAGAGACAAAGAGAGAGAGTTAGCGAGAGAGAGAGAGAGAGAGAGAGAGAGAGAGAGAGAGAGAGAGAGAGAGAGAGAGAGAGAGAGAGAGAGGGGGCCTGTTGAAGGGGCAGAGGATGAAAGAGAGAATGGAGCCATTTAGCGGTCCCCCTGGCGTAGGAAGTGTGCTGACTGAGATTGAGCCTAAACGCCAATTAGTCATGAGGCCACCTTGTCCCGGGGTCACGGCGGGCGCGCACCGCCATCACTCAGCCTCCACGCCGTTTGTTTTGCCTGTTTCGCTGCCCTGATTGGACTGATTATTGACTGATCGCCAATCAGGTTTAGGCCGAACTTTTGATGTGAATCAGATGGCAGATGGAACAGGTGGTTTAGTGTGTTTGGTGATTGCCGATTTGGTGCGCTATAGGTTGCTGGATATACTTTGATTCCCTTTGCCTTCCTAACTCTCTTGCTCTTCAAGCTACTTCAACAGCTATTCCTCTCAAGGTTGTACAGTACATTCAGTGCGTAGTAATATTTGCCTCCAAATGTGTTCCGTTTCCAGAGCTGGAAACCTAAATCGGACACCGATAATCCCAACCGTCCGAACGCAACATCAGGACACCAAATAAAACGTGCAATGGCAGTCTGTTCCAATCAGGGTGGCCTGATCGCCAGGCTTTGGCCACATCTGTTGTGTAATTGCCCTGGCTGCTGGGAGCTTGAGGCCCCCGAGTTGGGTAGAGTGTAAGAGGCTTTGGTGTGTTCCGTCCAGCCCACCAATGAAGGCCTATGATGGTCTGCCAAGCTCCCACCTCAGCAGTTTCCATGGTTTGTCCTAAGCTAGCATTAACGTATTCAGCCTGGTCTGCATGGGCCCACAAGTATTCCTGTAATATTCCCTTTCACTCTGTATTTTACTCATGGATTGATTGTTTGTTATGAATGTAAATAATGGCTGGCTATGGCCAGATGCAGAGAATACATCAAAGGAGGAATAGAAGAGAAGGCGAATGATTGCACCTCCAGGAAGTAATCTGGACCAAAGCAGGGAGTGGGAGGGGAATGGTTTCCTTCTGCTTCTGTTTGGGCTTGCGCTGAGATTTAGATGGAATTAAATTGACTTTTGGCACAAGATCATCCCTTTTTTCTTAATTTAGAGTTATCTGATACACCACACTCTCTGTCTCTATCTTTGTCTCTCTGTCCCACTCTCTCTCTCTTTCTCTCTGTCTCTGTCTATGTCTCTCCCCCTCTCTCCCACTCTCTCTCTCTGTCTCTCTGAGTCTCTACATCGGTCCTCTCTCCCACTCTCTCTCTTTGTTTCTCTCTGTCTCTGTCTAAGCCCCTCTCTCCCACTCTCTCTCTGTTTCTCTCTGTCGCTCTGTCTATGTCTCTGTCCCTCTCTCCGACTCGCTCTCTGTTTCTCTCTGTCTCTCTCTCCCACTCTCTCTCTCTCTCGGTTCCTCTCTGTCTCTGTCTTTATCTCCCACACTTTCTCGGAGTGTCTCTCTACCTCTCTCCACCTCCGGGCTCTCTGCATGGACCGGCTTGTCAATCGAGTTGCTTTCACCGCCGTCACCCCTGGGTGGTTGAGGTCGATCTCCCCGCGCCAAAAAACACACCAAACATCTGCCGAGCACACTTTGATGAACTCAACAAAAGCACCAGTGCAGTGAGGAGGCCTGGCTGCCGCTTGGCATCGTCCACCGTATTGGAGGCGCTCCTATAGTCCTCTAGAGTTCACTAGGGCTGATCTCTTGGCTTTGATGCTCCGCGAGATCCCAAAGATATCTTTGCCTCTCGAACCTCACACAGGGACTGTTCAACGGTTCACACAGGAAGGAAAGGAAATGAGGTATCTGGTGCGGCTGGTGTTAACGGTTTAACACACCAGGGTGCACGCTTTTTGTGAGATGATGTGAACCAGAAGAGAGGGGTGCTCCCGTATTGTGGGTTAGACCAGCGTTCATCTGGCTGAGGCATGTCAAAGGGAACCAAAAAAACCAAACACAAAATAGATGATCTGCACATGCTTCACACCCATTCATTTATGCCTCATAGATAAGACATGAGAGTCTATAGGTAATATGGCACAGGTGCGTCACAACGTATTAATCATTCAAAACCAGCTATATCACATGCGCTCTCTACGACGAGGACGACAGACATTCTCAGAGTACAATAAGGGTGTGAGACAGGGACGTTCTCTTCTTCTTATGGCTGAATCCCAGATTAGCCTCTGATGCGGGCCTGACGGGGCCCACTTCATCATCCCGGACCTGGGTCATCCATCACCATCAGCGAGCAGAGGAATGGTGCTGTGATGGGGGTAGGGGTGGCGGCGGGGGCGTATAGGGGCGGTTGTGAGGGAGGGGGTGTATTCTGCAATATGGAGGCCACCTCATGCAGCATTGGCAGCAGGAGTCTGGTACCATGTGCACTCGGAGGGGAAACTTTATTCAGTGCAGTGCGGTGGCCAATTGTAGACAATCTCGGCCGTCCGCGGTACACTTTAGATCAGATGCATGTGACGACTGGGTCAATGTTAGTGTTGCTATGATTATGGGATGCAGGGGATACACTGTAACTTCTGCAAAGTACAATTTGAATAAACAGGGGAATTCATCCAGTTTCGTATCCAAGTAAACCTCAGTTCATGTTGTTGATATCGTTGCTATAGAGATACAGTCGCATAGATTCACAGGCTCAACTTGATGCCCGTCAAGCCATGCACAAATATACCATAGCCATGGAGAAGAATAAACAGAAGACTATAATGACAGCTCATGTACAGGCGATCATTTGTATTATGGCATAATAACGCCCCTTTGTCAAAAAGATTATCCTTAATTACTGCTGTCTGCTTTCAAGGGTAATTCATCGCAGGTCTGGGCAGGAGTAGGGAGGGGCAGGAATGTGGTCGCTTTTCTTGTCTTTCTTAGTCGGTCTGGGATGGTCTTCTGTCTGTCCGTCCGTCTGTTTGACTGTATGTCTGCCTGACTGTCTGTCTGTCTGTCTGTCTGTCTGTCTGTCTGTCTGTCTGTCTGTCTGTCTGTCTGTCTGTCTGTCTGTCTGTCTGTCTGTCTGTCTGTCTGTCTGTCTGTCTGTCTGTCTGTCTGTCTGTCTGTCTGTCTGTCTGTCTGTCTGTCTGTCTGTATGTCTGCCTGACCGTCTTACAGCATTTCCGACCCTCTCTGCTCATGTCCGTCAGTTTATGTGTCTGAGACTTTGCAGCATCAAGAATTAACTCTTTACTGCACATAATGAGCCCAACGAAAATTAGCGAGGTGGATATGATGACCAATCAGCTCATAAGAAGGCTGCCCATGTTCTACTCACCAACCTTGAAACGTTGAAAACAATTTAGACAAATTTGTTGAATTCTAACTTCATACATTACTATATAACCTAAACAACCATAATCCTAGAAGATTCCACAATGGGTATTGAAGCAGTATGTTCAGCCTAGTCTCCAACTTCACCTGCCCTTGTCTACCCATTCTATTCATGAATGCAAAGCAATCAAGTTACAACGATGTAACCCGTCCCCGAGTGCCTTTAGGGTGATTTCTGTGGAGAACAGCTGTACTTGAGCTGTGATATGTAAGACATACGTGATGATGCTTTGGCAGAAAACTGTCATGATTATTGGTCTGAAATGAAGAATGTTGTGGAATCTTTCCAATGCAATCAAAGTAGTGATGAGGCTTGCTCACACAGGACGTGATGTCACTTGAAGATATCAAACTTCAAAGCCATGTAGCGAATGACCTTTTGGCTATAAAACCTGCAACAAATTGTGATGATTTTTTATTCATTGCTTGTTCTCGCTCAAAGTACATTTACCCAACATGCAGTTGTATGCTTAAGTTATAGGATTTCATGTGTCTGATGTATAATAATTCAGAAGGTTGTTAAACATTATAGTTGTAACATATATCAGTATAATCAGAAATTGTGTGTCTGTGTCTGTGTGCGTGCTTTTGTGTGAGCTGGTGCATGTTTGCTTGCAAACCTGAATGTGTGTGTTTGTGTTTTCTGTTTTTTTTACTTGTATTTTGTGTTTCTTTGGTATTTCCACACATCAGGAGAACGGGTTTGTAATCCATTTCAGCAGTCGGGCCTGTGGTCCATCTAAACACATGATAATCAGTGTAGCGGCCTTACTAAAACCATTGACACAGACCACATAGGCAATGGATGAGGTAGGCAGGCATCCTCCACAGTTAAAGAACTAGTGTGCTCTTAAGAAGAAGAAACACAACGACAACTTACCCTGCAAACACTTACAAACAAGACAGTGGGATACAATGAAGTGTGTTCCTAGTAAATTGAACAATTAATAACAGTAAATTGATCTAAACAAGGATAAATATGCCTGTTGAATTTATATGGGTTTTTGGTTGAGCCTTTGTTGAGAGGCGAACTCTCTGCTGGTTTGGGAAACACGACGTGGGCAGAAGAACTGGGCAAGCCAAGGAACCTCTGGAGCTGGTTTGCATAGTCTCTCATTGTCTCTCATTGTGTGTGTGTGTGTGTGTGTGTGTGTGTGTGTGTGTGTGTGTGTGTGTGTTTCTGTGTTTCTGTGTGTGTATGTTTATGTGTTTATGTGTGTGTGTGTGTGTGTGTGTGTTTGTGTGTGTGTGTGTGTGTGTGTGTGTGTGTGTGTGTGTGTGTGTGTGTGTGTGTGTGTGTGTGTGTGTGTGTGTTTGTGTGTGCATGTGTCTGTGTTTGTGCGTGTGTGTGTGTGTGTGTGAGTGTGTGTCTGTGTGTGCGTGCGTGTTTATGGGATTTTGTCTTCATGTGTGTATATGTTTGTATGTGTTTATGTGTTCATGTGTGCGTTTATGTGTCTGCATGTGTTTGTGTGTTCGAGTATGTCTGTGTGTTACGTAACGTGTGCCTGTGATAATCACAGCATGCCGATTCTTTTGATGTTTGCCAAAATGACCTTTCTGTGCTTTTTTTGCATACATTCTTGTCTGTCTGACATGATTGACTTTAAGTGTTTGTGTATGTTCTGGTCCCCATTCTTCATGGTTGTGTACTGCAGGGTGTTTTCGTGTAGGCCTTTGTTTGCTTCGTTGCCAGGCATAAGTCTTCTCATTCCCCGTTCTTTTCATCCCACATTGCTCTCCAGCAGCCCAAACAGGTAGTCCAGCAATTAGTCTCTGGTGCTTCCTCTGTCCTTAAAACTCCTCAGCTCGGAAGTCATCTTCCCACCGCCACAACATCCATAAAACCACCCAGAGAAGTACAGGTGCAGCCAGAGAGAGAGGGGGAAAGATAGATATGAGAGAGAGAGAGAGCGAGAGAGAGAGAGAGAGAGTGAGAGAGAGCGAGAGAGAGAGAGAGAGAGAGAGAGAGATAGATGAGAGAGATGAAAGAGCGATGAGAGACAGAGAGAGAGAGAGAGAGAGAGAGAGAGAGAGAGAGAGAGAGAGAGAGAGAGAGAGAGAGAGAGAGAGAGAGAGAGAGAGAGATGAGAGAGAGAGACAGAGAGAGAGACAGAGAGATGAGGGGCCGCCCTCTAATTTTGTGCAGGAAAAAATGATGAATGGCCTGATAAGACCCGGAGCCTGTGACGAGACGAATGTTTTCTAGAACATTGCAGGGACTGCAGTTCTGCTCCTGTACGGAGCGCTGAGGTTTAATTAATGAATGTGACGTCCGGATTCGTAGCACGTTTTTGAAATACTGTCCGGCTTCTCCTGGTTTGCCTTGTGATCATTCTAGATTTACAGCGAGGAACCGAATGCAGCCATGGGCAACCAGTGCTTTCCCTGGGAGGTATGAAACACTTAATCACAGAGATGTCCTTCCTTACTGTATATCTTGCCAACCAGGCCAATGCAGTTCATATACTCCCCTTCCTATAGACTCCCCCACACGTTTGAAGCATTGTACACATCGCTAATGAGTGCTTGGAGGAGAACACAACACACAACAGTCGGCGCTCGTATTCAGAGCAGACTAGAGGAGTTGCACGCACACTTCCCAGAGTCTGTCGCAGGACAGACAGACAGACAGACAGAAAGACAGACAGACTGAGAATACGTGCACACATCTAAATCGGTACCTGTATACATAGTTGCATGCACGTTATTATTCTTTCTCATGCTACTCTATAAGACTGGCCAGACCTTCCAGTCCCCGTTCCAGGGGACTGGAAGGGGGGAGACTGGCAGGTCTCGATTACTCTCACAATGGCTCTGTTTTGCTCACTCCCCTACACCCATGGACGGCCCCAATTAAACTGAACTCTTCAATGTTTCCAAAGAATGCTGAAGACAAGTTTATTTTTAAACTTTTGACCCAGGGGCAGGGGGTGGCGGGGGTGGGGGGAGAGTAGGCTAATGTCTGGGTAATTTGTGTGGGTTTGGCAGCTAAATTCTGTAATGTCATGACGCAAAAAACAATTATTATGGTATATGCAACATTACTCCGAAACGAGAGCCACCGGCCCATTAGTTCAACGCTGGCGAAAAAATGCAAGGCACACAGAGGAAAAAAACACAATCGATGCCCTCTCCGCCTGCGGTAATATGAGCCCACACCTGGGCTCCTTCAAAGCACCTCAGCACTTCCCATGAAAAGTAGGGGAAAATGACGTGTCGCTTTAAGGAATAACTCGGTAAGAAAAGAGGTAAAAAAGCCTAAAGCAGGAGGGAGTGGAGGTGTGTCAAGTGTACGTGTACATGTCCAACTGATAAATACATACAAGCACTTGGGACAGCTACACAGAGAGAGACAGAGGGAGAGAGGGAGTCATTCGTGCCATGATATAACGAGAGAAAAAGAGACTGAGATATAGATAAAGATATATATATATATATATATGAAGAGAGAGAGAGAGAGAGAGAGAGAGAGAGAGAGAGAGAGAGAGAGAGAGAGAGAGAGAGAGAGAGAGAGAGAGAGAGAGAGAGAGAGAGAGAGAGAGAATGGCAGAGGGAGAAACGCATTAGGCTCTAAGAGCCATAGCTCTCCTGCAAAAGACTAATGCAATTGCCACAATAAGAGTGTCTCAACGGAGCCTGGAAAAAAACAAGAAGGGGATGAAAGAGGAGAGGCAAGGAGGGAGGGCAGAAAGAAGGGAGGGCGGGAGAGAGAGCGAGAGAGGGAGAGAAAGAGTGAGAGAGGGAGAGCGAAGGAAGGAGAACTGGCAGCACTGCCTTCGGACTCATATGGACAGTGGATCTCCTGGGACGACGAGTCTGTCTCTCTCTCTGTCTCTCTGTCTCCCTCTCTCCCTCTCTTCCTCTCTCTCTCTGTTTCTCTCCCTCTCCTTCTCTCTCTCTCCTCACTGAATGGCTGAGTATAGGACAGTCCTGTGCCGCGTGCGTCTCTAGGGTGATTTCTCAGGTTCACAGGGGAAGGGAACAGGGAGGTGGAAATAGACGGAGACAGACAGACAGAGGGAAAAGGTCCGGTAATGTGCAGGCAATAGTTAGCAGCCAGCTGGCTGGGTGTGTGAGCTCTACATCTGACCTCTGTGAGAACAGAGTAGCCTCCGCTCCTGCCCCGTCTCCTCCCCCCTCCTCTCCTCCTCGTCTACACGCCTCCACAGGCTGTGGGAGGAAGGGAGCGGATCTTCAGCCTCGCCTTCTCCCTGCTGCCGCCGCCGCCACTGAGGTCAGGGAATCACCGCCGCGAACCAGGAGCGGGACGGGAAGGGACGGGACATCCTGGCCCCTCAAAGAGACATCCAAGGACACAGGGGGGTTACCGTGCCAACTGTGTGTGCGTGGATCCCGAGATGGAAAAGTTGGCACAGCGTGTTAGACCAAACAGTGGAGAGAGTGGAGTCAGTCATAACAGTAAAGTCACGCGAATTCCAGGGTGAGTCAGACGCCGGTAAACTTGTTCACTTGAAAGTCAGTTCTTAAGTCGGTGAGTCAGTCCCGTCTGGCGTTCAGTCTGTCGGGAGCTCCCAGTGCTCCACCTCTCCGCCCTCTGTCGTGCCATCCACCCCCGAGCCCTGAGGTGACTCCGAACACAT
>NC_079423.1:29082561-29086479 GCF_026213295.1 Gadus chalcogrammus
GCGGTGACCTAATGGGCTGAGTAATGAAGCTCCGATCCCCCGGCCCCGCACCACTAATGACTCCCTAATGCCCATCGGGGCTCCTGCCTTACCCTGTGCGCGTGTGAAGAGGAGTCACCTGTCGTTGGGTCGAGAGAGACCCACAAGTCTCTGTGGCATCTCTTTGAGGGGGTTGGGGGGGGGGGGGGGGGGTGGATGGGGGTTTGGGGGGGGGGGGGTGCAGGGTGTGGAGGGGGTGGTCTTGAGCCTTGTTGGTGACAGAAGAGCGGAGGTCTTGCGGGGTGATCCGGGCGTCACAGAGTTCAGAACACGGGGCCTCGGCCCCTGCTTCTAATTATCCCCCCGATGAACTCCAAAAGGCTCGCCGTTTCAGGAGCGGACAGGAATGTTCTCGGCTACATTTCGGAGAAGCCTGGTGCTCTGTAGTAGCATCTGCTCTGCACACTGAACAGAGGGAGGAGGCTGTGTAATGTGGAGTCCATAAACCCGGGCTTTTAAAACCGGAAACTTGGCACGGCAGCCACTGCCATAGGACTGAGTATTCCTTTGTTTGGTTTCTTCTCTGTTCTCGCTCTCTCACTCTCTCTCTCTCTTTGTCTCACTGTCTCTCTCTTTGTCTCTCTGCCTCTGCCTCTGTCTCTCTCTCTCTCTCTCTCTCTCTCTCTCTCTCTCTCTCTCTCTCTCTCTCTCTCTCTCTCTCTTTCTCTCTCTGTCTCTCTCTATCTCTGGGTCTCTCTCTCTCTGTATCTCTGGATCTCTCTCTCTCTCTCTCTCTCCCTCTCTCTGTATCTCTGGGTCTCTCTATCTATCTCTCTCTCTCTGTGTATATCTGGGTCTCTCTCTCTCTCGCCCTCTCTCTCTCTCTATCTCTTGGTCTCTCTATCTCTGGGTCTCTCTCTCTCTGTATCTCTGAGTCTCTCTATCTCTGGGTCTCTGTATCTCTTACTAACTGGGCTGACGAATGGCGGTAGAGCCGACGTGTGATGCAGACCACACCCACACACATTTTGGTGTGAACTTGAAAACGTACACCTGCACTCATCCCTACGCACCCCCCCCCCCCCCCACCCCCACCCCGCCTCCCTCCCTCCCTGAGTGGGTAACCACAGTCGCTGGTGTTCAAGGCTCATCCCTCTTCGTCTTTCTTTCCCTTCATTCCTCTCCTCTTTTGGGAGCTGGAGCCTCAGTGTTGTTGCTTTTTTTGTTCGGTTACGACTTGTACTCTCTCTGTTCCCTCCACCTCCTCGTCCCTCCTGCTGACGAGCGCTTTCTCCTGGAGGAGGGGATGAGGTCACTCCTCCCGGCCAAGACTGCAAACCTCACGCGTTCTAAATCCAGAGGCCCGGTCCGTGCCCTGCCTTCCAAAGCCGCGGCGCGGACCGTAATAACTTGCATTAGGTTGCGAATTATGTTCCGGTGTCTTGGCATCGCACGTAGCCACGATGTGACCTTATGCCTTCATAATCGGCACACAACGGAGGCTTTTGTTTTGCTGCCATGGATACAGGGAAATCACTTTGACTTGTGCTGGTCCCCCTTTGCAGCCGTGAACGTGCTAGCCCGCAGTGTTTGTTTAAGAACTGGTTGTGATTAGGGTTTCCCGGCACGGTGTTACCTTAGAGCTGCTGGGCTTAGATTCATGGGTTGGGGGTTGCGTGCCAACAAGGATTCCACACACCCTAAAATATAACCTTGTATTGCTCCGATTTATGGGGCGGACTGATTGGTGTGTGTTTGATGTGCTGTGCGTTTGCTGTACATCACTACTTCAGATTGGCATGGGAGCAAGCAGTTCTGTCCAGCCTGACTGCCAGGAATGTGTCGTGTTATCGAAACCGTTGTGTTTGTATTTGTGGTGATTGATACGAAGAGTGAAATAGTCAAGTATTTCCTATCAACGCCTACACACCTTCCATTGAAAAACAGAGATGAATGTTAGATGTTAGGCCCACTCCCTTGGGAGCCAATGTCTCACCAAAATGTTCTTTCTCGCACACACATGTGCACACAGACACAAGCACAACCAAACACAAACACATATACATATATACTCAGGCACAAACACACACACACACACATGTACACACACACACACACACACACACACACACACACACACACACACACACACACACACACACACACACACACACACACACACACACAAATAAGCTCACGCATGCTAACACTTATTCATATACATAACCACATAGTCATAATGCAATACACGACACACACACAACCACTCCCTACTCCACGCCCCATCCCCCCCCCCCCCCCCCCCCCCCCACACACACACACACACACACACACACAAACACACACACACACACACACACACACACACTCAGTGAAGCCCAACTTTTTAGATCCAAATCTCAACGGCATAAATAAACCTATTCATTGCTGATTCCAGGAGGGGGAAAAGATGCAGGCAGAGTGTCAACAATGCTTGACATGGCAGACATTTTCCTCCGTCTGCAAAGGATTCTGGGACACTTGTGTTAAGCTGCACACAACGTCCCACGGCTCTGAAGAGAGCTATAAACACGGCGCTCCGTGCTACCCAGGCCTGCTATTATCTGGAGATGCCGCAGACATCCAGTTCCTCTTAAAAGAATAAAAACCGTTTATAGATTGTAAGCGGATATCGTAATCTCTTAATGGCTATTTAAGTGTCTGTCTGCGACTCGGAAAGAGAGTCTATACAGTAATCATGTAGAATTAGCGAGCCCACGGTGAACGTAATCCATAATTCCATACTTCCACGCACAGCGGGATGGTTCTCAGACTCCTGGTTGGCTCTTCCTTTGGCTTTAGTAATCCGTGCTGCGAAACAATCCTGTCGTGATCCACTAGCCCGCCGAGTCAACCCCTGGAATCTCTGCTTCCACAACAGACCAACCAAACCAAACCAAAAGGCAAACGGATCTCGTGAAAACCCCAAAAAAGTGTAATCGAGTTATGGATGTGGGTTTCTTCCCTTCCCTCTCCGATCCTAAATGTGTCTTCAAAGGGTTTGGCGGCGACAAACAACGACGAACACAACTGTGTATCACCATCACGGTCTTTAACAGTGTTAGGTTTTTGGACACAAATCAAATCGCAACACAAGTATATTAATTTTGTTCCGCTTAGACGATCATGCAATCAGGCCTTTTCAAGTTAGGGCAGACCCCCCCCGGGGGGCCGCCTTTTTGTTTTGGAAACACAACATGTAATGGGCCCGGGAGAGCCGCACAGACTTACACCAAACTTTGGTTACGTTCCTCCGCTCCCTCTGCGCGTCGCCGAGTCTCACGGAACAAGCGGGGCCGTGCCAATCCGCGGGGCCCGCGTGTTCCGACCGACCTAGTTCCACATCTGCTGCTGGGCCACCATGCTGACACCAGCGCCGTGGAGCTGGGCAGCTTGCACGCGGCCATCCCTCATGTTCCTGCACACGTAGGGACTTTGTCCAGGATTAATCCCTCCGCTCGCCGCCGGCTCCCGTGCGCGTAGGGGAGACTCGTGTGACATTTTACATTTTGTGTGTTTTGTGTTTTGGCTTTCTTTTCACTGGTTTGGGAATAGGGTGAAGTCGGTTTGTGCTAGGGATGTCTCGTCGAGCATAAAAATATGAAATATGCATTGTGTGTGTGTGTGTGTGTCTGTGTGTGTGTGTGTGTGTGTGCGTGCGTGTGTGTGTAATATGTGTATGAAGGGCCGCTGTTTGTCGATTCATCCATCCAACTCTTTATATCTGATTGTACTTTTTCTTCCTCTTCTCGTTTTGCAGGTTGGAAGCTCTGAGGTTTGGACGGTGTCTGGAGGATGAAGGACGGCCAGCAGTGATTAGCATGATCAGACCGCACTGATTAGCCTGCTCAGACCGCGGTGATTAGCCTGCTTAGAACACAGTGATCAGCCTGATCAGAC
>NC_079423.1:29086579-29109818 GCF_026213295.1 Gadus chalcogrammus
GAGAGAGAGAGAGAGAGAGAGAGAGAGAGGGAGGAATTTAGGATCAGCAGTTGACATGTTGAATATGATACAACAACCATTTCTGAACCCAGAGCTAGTAAAGGCTGGAATTTGCAGCCTTTTTCATCAGGTATTGCCCTGGGAAACGTTCCACGAGCATGAAGGCCGACTTTATCCCCTTTTTCTTGAATCGAAAGAAGCAGGATTGTGTTCATGGATGTGAGGGAGAAGAGAACATCAATAAAGCGCCAACACACACACGCGCGCACGCACACACGCACGCCGCACGCACGCACACACACACACACACACACACACACACACACACACACACACACACACACACACACACACACACACACACACACACACACACACACACACACACACACACACACACACACACACCAATTTGTTTAGGGGTTGTCACTACCTTGATAATAATTGTAATTATTAACAAAAATATTCAGTCTGGGTATCGCTAAGAAGTCCCTATCTATCCTATCTTATTGCTATAAAACCCTGAAAAACAATTAAAACACCCTCAATTAAGAAGAACTGCATGTTTGTTGAACATCTGCTGAAGGTGCTGTAGCGAGCCAAATCGCATCGACTTATATTTGGTACGGTTCTTTTTTTTTATTTCAGGCCTATGGGTAAAGCACCTTTGCACGTCTCATTTCCGCCCTCCAACTTTCGCTGAGTGAGTCAATAATGTTTGGATTGAAGCTCCGTGAAATGTCTCCCTCTACAGGTGACAAGTAGTTTGTAATCAATTGAACTCATATTGACAATATATTAGTCAATCAGATTGACTAAATTATATTTATTACCAAAGATAATATGGCCCAGAGCCTACTGGAGACGATATACAAATGGCCGGTGTTGCAAAGACTTTAGTTGCGTAATTTGTTAAATAGCAATATTGCAACACTGAGTCAAAGAATGATGAAGGTTTAATTTCGACTTTATTGTACTTTTTTTTGTTGTGCGTTTATTTGTATTTTACAATTATACATGAAAATCCATATTTTAATGCTTCAAGGATTTAAAACACTGCATTACATTATTACACAGTAGCCTATACTTACATAATTACATTGCAATGTTACTGTTAGAAATCCTCTACAAGCTATACTATTCTGTACAAAAACAAGTTAGCGAACTCAAAACAAAAGTTGGCCTGCAGATATCCGTTGTAAAAACGGTTGTTTGAAACAAACTTCAAAGCCAGATAAACCAACATGTGAGTAGGCCTATCTCTTCAAACGTTGTAACAGGAACCCTGAATTCAAATGGGGGTTGGGCGCACCCCTAGTTACTTGAAACTGAAAGACAGGTGGTGGTTGAGCTCAGCCTGTTCTTTCTGCCTGAGCCCTTTTGATTCTTGCGGGGCGTGGACGGGGGTGATGCTACACTGAGATTGCGGACCTTACTAAAACTGTTCCTCAGACTGTCCCTCCTGCTCTCCGAGGTGCTGCTGGTCTCCTTGGAGGTGAAGGTAGTCGGTCGACACAGGCCAGCCCTCACGCAGCAGCAGAACAGCAGCCCGGCGATAGCTTTCCTCAATTCGTTGCTCCCCAGGGTATAGATGATAGGGTTCAGCGCAGAGTTTAGCACAGCAAGGCAAATGAACCAGTCGGCCCCTGACAAAAGCATACATTGGCGGGAGACGCAGAAGAAATCCACCAACAGCAACACAAACAGAGGCCCCCAGCACACCACGAACACGCCCACGATGGACACGACCGTCTTGAGCAGCCCCAGGGAGCGCTGGTGACTGCGCTGCGAGCCCAGGTGTGCGTTGCTATGCACGTGACAGTAGATGGCGCCATAGAGCACGCCGATGGCCAGGAGGATGAGCAGGAAGATGAGGAGGGCGAACAGGATGTAGCTCTTCGAGTACAGCGGGAGCAGCGTGGAGCACGCGTCCAGGTCGCACACGCAGTTCCACCCCAGCAGCGGCAGGAAGCCGATGGCGAGCGCCAGCACCCAGCAGAGCACCACCAGCATGTAGATGCGGTAGGTCTTGGTGGCGGACTTCTGGTGCAGCGGCGCCATCATGGTGGTGTAACGCTCGAAGGCGATGAGCAGCAGGCTGAAGATGGACGCGGCCAGGGCCACGAACAGCATCCCCTCCCTGAACAGCCAGAGCTGCGGGCTGAGCGTGAACGTGCGCCTGCCCGACAGGCTGATGTTGACCACGTAGGCGACGCCGGTGAGAAGGTCGCTGAAGGTGATGTTGGCGATGCACACGTAGACCCAGCGGCGGCTGTGGCGGATGCGCGAGAACACGGCGACGAGGACCAGAAGGTTCTCCAGCACGATGAGCAGGCTGACGATCAGGGACACCACGGCGGTGACGCTCACCTGGCTCTGGTTCCTCAGGAGGGACCTGTTCTGAAGGCGGCCCGTGTGGTTGTAGTGCTGCCTGATCAGGGACATGGCGGCAGCGGCGGAGGCGGAGGCGGCGGCCGTCATGGCGCCAGCGGTGTCTCCAGGGCCGTTGGAGCCGTTGGAGGGGGCGGGGTGGCGGTAGAGGTGAGGGCAGGAGGAGGACAGGCTGAACAGGTCCATGGTCGGTGGGGTGGTCGGGGTCCGGTTTGGCGTGGGGGGGGGGGGGGGGGGGGGGGGGGGGGTTTGTCGAGGATGGGTGGTGGGGGTGATACACTCAGGTCGAGTGGGATGACTTAGACTGCAATGGAATTAGTGTGGAACTCCTGCTCTAGGACAGGCTATCACACTCTTGCCAATGTTTGTCAGTCAGATTGCAGCCCACCTGATGAGATAGGCAAAAAGGAAATTATGTAAATAATATATTTTAGTTAATATTTTATACATCATATATATATATATTTTACTTAAGTATAAATAAAGTAATTAAATTAAATCAAAATTAATTGTGACAGATGTACCTCATCGAAGAAATTAATCCCTTAGGCTTGCATGCTACTGATAACCAAATCACATAATCTATCTGGGTGGCATCGCTTTGTCATTGGTGTGCTTATAAACAAGGTTTAAATAACTCTGACATGTGCTGCGACTCACGATTGTGGTTAAGAAGGAGAAGTGAGTAACGCCAGGGGCATTAAAACCAATACCACATGAAGTAACCCACACCTTTCAGAAAGAGTATAAATAACTTCCAAATTGAACAAACAATATCTGCTAAATCAAATATTCAATAACATGTATTGGATAAATATTAGAATAACAGTAACATCTTACAATCAAACAATTACACTCTTACAATATTTTCCACATTTAAAGTAGGAAATTGAAAAAAGAGAGATACATAATTGAGAAAAATATTATTTAGATTCTTTACATTAATGCCTGATAAATGCAAATAAAGTCCAGGCAAAGCCTAACCAGTACTTACAGCACAGCAGAGATCAGCAGCTGATGATGATGCTGAGAGTGTAGTGAGTGCATTTCCTCTTGCTGAGTAGTACACATCTTTGACGTTTTTGATGGGGAAGTAAGCGTGTAAAGATAAGGGGACACCACACCCAAACAAAATACCCACACACACACACACACACACACACACACACACACACACACACACACACACACACACACACACACACACACACACACACACACACACAGTAAGACTGAAACTTATTCCTGCAAAAAACATACATACATACATACAAACGTTCAAGTTTCAGTACAAGTTTGACTCAACTGTTTTTCAACCATATTTTCATGCATTTACTTGGCCAAAAAATTATTATTACAATTATATTGTCTTTCTCCATTGGTTTTCCTGAAGACAGAGCGGATGGTCTCCATTGCCTTGTGCAACAAACTACCTCTGCAATATGCTGAAATTAAATGTCATTGCAAAAGCTGCCCCATGATGACTTATGCGGGAAGGGGCACTTTCAAAACATGCCAAACGAGAGCCGTGCATGCTGTGCGAGTAATGTGATTGTACAATGATTTTGTGCATGTGTGTCTTCCACAGAGTTTGGCATTCTTACAAAATACTACATCATTTCAGGTTTTTTTTTCAGAAGAAGTCAAAAACAGGAACTCTCATCAGATGAAGTGCGGGCCCCACCCTTCACACTCTACCAGCTGCGGTGGCATAGTTGCATACCTCAACTACACCGACAGCCCGTAGTATTGCCCTCACGCACACCCGCCCCCCCCGGTTCCCCCCCCCCCCCCCCCCCCTCAAGACCCTGATCACGCTGGCAACACAGCACAAAGCGACATACACTTCACGTGTCACGAGGGATTGAGCAAGCAAACATCAGCTCAATAAAGAAACAACACCGCAAAGGAGATTTAGAGTGCCTTGCCAAACCACTTGTTGTTTAGTTGATGTTGGTATTGGTAATATACGTTTTATTGACTTCTTTATGCAACACAAACACAACAAAAATTCCAAAAACACGTGTATGAGCTGTCGTGTACATATGCATAAAAAGCGGTTGGGACTCTGGAGAGATACTATATAGGCCTGCTGTCTGTTTAGTAATAGTCTCACAAATCAGACTTTAGAATATTATCTAGAGACTGATGGTCGACATGCTCAAAACTGGGTGAACCGGGAGTATTGCTCTCTCGCCATTCATGTTTCTGGAGGCAGGGATCTGCATGTAATTTAGCGAACACAAACTCGGCCGGTGGTAGAAAAAATAAATAATAATAAGTGTCTGTAAAGTTTTCAGATCAACACTGTGTAGGCTGGCCACTGTAGAAATACACTTATTAAAATCCCCTCCTGAACATCGCATCCACCCGCACAAATTTTTCTTCGGTACAATATCTATGTTACAAAACAGTAGACAAGGCTAACACCTTGTAGTTTCTGATATCAGGCCCAGGCTCTGTGACGTCTCTCCAACCCAGCTGTCCTATGGTATATATCAAGGTCTCTTTCCTCCTCGCTAACAATAAATCCACCATCCATGCAGTTTGGACCCAAGAAACACACAAGCAAACAAAAAACAACCAGAGCTTGAGCTGTAAAGTTATCCAGTTGATCATATCATACATGGAAGGTAGAGGTGAGATTGTTCATGAATATGCCAAAAGGTTATGCATCACAACATCTTTGGGGTTTTCAGTCAGAATATGAACAAAAAAATCATAACAAACAATAGCCTAGATGTTAATCATTTTTATAAACTCAAGGGGTATTCAAAGGCCTCCCCCATGAGACACACATGGTCATTTATGAAACAACTTCTTCTTTTTTGAATACCGATAAGTAGTCACATTTTGAAATTTGAAATGTCCCGCACATAATTAATGATGACTAAAAATGAATTAGAGGGATAGAACGCACTGATCCATCACAAAGCGATGCTTTTTGACACATCAACAACACCTTTAACTGCTCTGTGCTTGGGTCAACGCCCAATCGGTGTGTGTGTGTGTGTGTACGTAGGTGTTAGTTTGCACATTTGTACATGCACTTATGTGGAAGTTCACGTGTGAGTGTGTGTGTGTGTGTGTGTGTGTGTGTGTGTGTGTGTGTGTGTGTGTGTGTGTGTGTGTGTGTGTGTGTGTGTGTGTGTGTGTGTGTGTGTGTGTGTGTGTGTGTGTGTGTGTGTGTAGCTGGGTGTTAGCTCGCACATTTGTAAATGCACTCATGTGGAAGATCACGGGTACTGGCTGGCCTGCCTTTTTAATTTGTATAAGTTATAGGATGTGATTTTATTTAAAACATCATTGAAATCGCTATCGAACAGCATCGACTACAGATATATCCAGGTTATTTTAAGCTACAAGCTAGTTGAAACGTTAAATATAATATTGCGACTTTAACTAAATGAATAAATCTGTGTATCGTTGTATAATGGGAAATTATACAAAATATTGTTCAATTTCACTGCATATCAATATCGTTATGTTCATAGACTTTTCATGATAATATATTTTTTTTTATTGAAAAATAATTATTTTTAAACAACTAGGCTACTTAAACAAGGTGGTAGAATATTGACGCCTACTGGCCGTTTAACGTCAATGGAAGCTATTAGTCGAGAATATGTCAATAAAACCTGCTGCTACTGTAAATATAGACTTTCCTCAGGGTTATGTAATTATTTATTCACTCAAAATATGTTGTGGTTGGATCGTTTTGAGAAATTGTGAAATTGCCATATTTAATACACAGCTCTTCTTAATGCCGTGGAACGCTCTGTTCACTTGCAAAGGCCCTTCACAACTTTCCTCATCCCTCATCGTCCTCATCGTCATCCGCTTATCCGGGGTCGGGTCGCGGGGGGAGCAGCTCAAGCAGGGGGCCCCAGACTTCCCTTTCCCGGGCCACATTGACCAGCTCTGACGGGGGGATCCCGAGGCGTTCCCAGGCCAGTGTTGAGATATAATCTCTCCACCTAGTCCTGGGTCTTCCCCGAGGTCTCCTCCCCACTGGACGTTCCTGAAACACCTCCCAAGGAAGGCGCCCAGTGGGCATCCTTACCAGATGCCCGAACCACCTCAGCTGACTCCTTTCTAAGTAAAGGAGCAGCGGCTCTAATCCGAGTTCCTCACGGATGGCTGAGCTTCTCACCCTATCCCTAATGGAGACGCCAGCCACCCTTCTGAGAAAACTCATCTCGGCCGCTTGTACCCGCGATCTCGTCCTTTCGGTCATCACCCAGCCCTCATGACCATAGGTGAGGATTCACAACTTTATATCAGATAATTCACCGTAATTCACAAGCATATAATGACCTCTGTAAAGGAAAGTGGATTTTTTTCTAAAGTAGGTACTAAAGTGAAAACGTCACGTTTTCTGGCAACCGGACAACCACACGAGAGAAGGGGTTTTCCTTTGCTTCCATGTATTGTTTCTTTCGAAATGAAAATAAATCAATTTCAAGAGGTGAAAATCACTACCATTCTAAACATGTCTAGGCGTTCATGAATTCCCCTGGGGTATTAAAAGGAAAAGTTCGCGCTAGCATGAATGATAAGGTTTATAATGTAACCGTATATTGGCCCAATCTCAATATTACATAATTGGTAAAGCAAACTCGCAAATCAATTCGCAAAAAAATCGTTCCTTTTCTATAAAACGTTTGTGTGGCAAAGGATTTCCCCTTGTTAATTTGGTTTGTGTAGAACCCATGATGAGTTTGCTTCCTATTTATGTCGAGTATACACCCCTACTGTCCACAAGCATCCCCCCCATATGGATTTGGAGAATTGTTGCCACGTCCCAGTGGTGGAGGTATCATATATATGAAAGAGGGCATTCAATTATACTATAATGATCAATTAGGAGGCCGAAGCCCTAAAGGAAGTGATGCAATAGGTGACTGAGGGTCAACATTTGAGAACCCCTTTTATGAAAGGGGGTCTCAAAGGACTCATACGCTTCAACAGCGGCTGCAGCAGAAGTGTTGAGACGAAAGATGATAAAGACATTTATAGAATATTCCCATTCACATGATTCTTCGCACGACCTGCAGGTTGGAGAGACTGAAATAACCCCCAAATTTCATTCCATTGTTTCGTTGATATGCATTATTGAAAAGTTTCAAGCATATGGATTTAATGCAATATCCACAAACAGTTCAAAGTGGTACCATGAAATGTCTTGTTTATTGTATTAACCAGTTCATTAATCTTTTGTGAAAGTCACCAAAAGTCGAGAAAAGTTAAACGCAAGGTCACAGGCTAACAGTGGAGCTGGGTTGGGAACCAGCAGCCAAGAGCTTCTATGGAAACTTTCTACCCATGTTAAATAGATTTAGTTGGCAGGTCCTTTTCTGCCCATTCTTTTTTAAACTTGTGGAAGCACTTTGCAGTATTAGGAGACACCATTTCTAACGGCAATGGAGCTAGATTCTAAAAATATCAAAAGATGCCCAAAGCAAATACCTTTAACCCATAGTTGTGTTTTATCAAATTAAAAAAGGTCAGAGTTGCATTGACCACAAATTGAGCAGATATATTTTGCATACAAATCTTTAAATAGTTTAACCACATTAAGAAAAATACATTTGTTAATTTTTTTTTATTAGTGAAGCCACAAGTTTTGCACATTATCCAAACAGAATACCTGAAATGTTGATATTTCAGCCCTTTCGGGTTAAAACAAGAGAAAAGGACAACCCAACAAGAGTGAAAAGTTTGGGTTAGGTGACCTATAGTTCAAAGATGTCCCTGGTCAGGTAGACTAAATAAAAGTGTATTCCCAATTGCTCGAGGACATTCGTGTAATTTACTTGTGAGCTCTCCCTCAAGCCTAGAGAGACATCAGTGTTGAACCACCAACTGAAAGAGGGTATTTGCCATTAGTATGAGTGACAACATTTCATGGCTATTAATTTAGTTCATTATATTTAGCCGATTTGAATAGACTTTTCTAGCAGGTGAGGCTGTCAAATAACTAAATATGGAGCAACTACAAAAAGTAAATTTGCAGCATGACCAAATTATACAAAAAGTATAGGAACTGTTCTAGCAGATATGTTTTAGAAGTCTCTTTTGATAGGCAGGGAATAATTGTCTTTGTCACCCTGTAGTCATGCCATCAAATCTGTTGGGCAAATTACCGCTACTGATTAATCCAGTAGACTCACCAGTCAAGTCCCCCTAGTTAGAAAATGGAAGAAACCCAGTTAGTCATGTTAATTATTCTGTTGTTACAAATGAAGTCTAATACTTTCCACATATTGCGATCCAAATTACTGGCTGCAGTCTTGGATTTTATAGTTCTATATGAATAGATTCAATTTACTAAACTATTAATCATGCTTCAGAAGAATTAACCTTTCTTGGATGGCAGATCTACCACAAGCCTCCATTGCCACAACCTCCAGATGGCTTACGACCTACGGCAACTCCTCGACTACTGCAAGCCAACAAATTGGCTCTTGCACACCAGACACGCATTTTGCTTTATTTTAGGTTTTCAAGCATCTTAAAATACCCAAATCATCGCTCCAATACACAAGTCAGCTAATGGCCTACAAGGAAATGCTGAAGCTAGTGTTAGTGATGGCGATAGAAATGGACAAGCTTGCGTGTACAAATATGCAACTAGAATTGCAAGGTTCACAGCCCAGTTGCAAGTGGTCACAACCGTTGGATTGTAAGCAAGGGTAAAAAAAAAAAAAAAATTCCCACAAACTAGTCAACATGGTCAATTGAAAGCCTGTACAAAACGACCCTGGAATAGTCAAATGCAGCTATACTGCGGATGAATAAAGCCAAATTGCATAAACATCCAAAGGTAAACAGTATACAAATGCAATCAAGGTTGCACTCACACTAGGCCATGTGCCCGTGGCCGTCGCAACTGTGGCCTGGCCACGGTAGGCTCTTGTACATACGCCATCACGTCGCTAGCATCCAAACAATTCTACCAAACCTTAACCACCTAGTGAAAAATGGAACAAAACTTTAGCACACACCCAGTGACTAATCACCTTGTCCAGGGGTGTTCCAACGTGGTTTACCAGAGGGCCTTGTGGACTTAAAGTAAGCCACACATTTGACAGAGACAGCACGGAATGACGTTAAACTAAGCTAATCTACAGGTTACTAGTGCTAGTGCAATTACATGAGCATTTTGCACAATATTTGTACCCCAATGCTACGTAAAGCAGGCTTCTTCAGAAACCTGTAGCCTGCTACATTGAAGGGCAACTGTCACAAATCCTGACCAAGACCGAAAGATGGCTCTGGAAGCCACTACGGCCCACGCAGCAGATTACTGCGTGGACCGTGGTGGCTTCCAAATCAACCCTTCGGAGGACCATTCATACACATGTATTCCGAGGATGTTTTGAAGACACTAGAGTCCCATGGCACTAGATTCCTTTGAAGACTAAGTTGGTATGGGGGGGCCCAAAGGGGGCCCCCCCATAGATCTTGTCAGTCATCTAACACCTGTTAAGAAAAACACATACACATCACATGATACAAATCAGCAAAGCTAGGTTAACAAACAGCGGCGACATGCATGTCAAGGTGCAAAGAGCAGGGATACTGATGGCTTGTGTCTGAGGAGACAGCCCAAAAACGTCAACAATTAATAAAGGAAAATAACTTTTACTCACTGCGGTGGTCTGTTTCGAAGTGCCATGTTGGTAGCAATATTTGTCTGGGCTGATCAGTCAAATGCCCACAAAAACAAACACGCAACAACGCATACTTTCAGTTTCTATAAAGTGACAATAGTGATCTGCAAGCTAGATCGAAAACGTTCAACCCTCATTAAACACAACCTCGATTGACACAGGCCGAGGCGAAAAGTAAACCAAACCCATTGTGTTCACCCTTAATAAGGGATGCGTGACAGGTGATCTCAATTAGCTAATCAGAAAGAACAAAACATGGAACCAATCCAAAGGTCCAAAACCTTAAGGAACCACCCTAAACAGAACCCAAGCCCACCTGCCTCTGTGGAAAGAGAGAGAGACTGGCTAAAGCCTGCGTGGCAGTCCTGCACATCAGCTGACAAGCCTCTCAGCCCCGCCCACTGGCTACCTGTAGCAGGTAGGCAAACACAGAGGACCTAGCAGACGAAGGAGAGAGAGAGCAGTCACAGCTGTCACATCTGTTGTCTGAAGATTCTTTGTTTGTCTCCAACAAAACCTTCCAAACAGATGAATCATTGGCTCATCCCAGAAGTGTCAAATTACTTTTGTGTGTCAAAACGGGCAGGGTGGTCGTGGACTCCTGAAAAATACTATGGTTGTTTTGTATGTAGAATAAAATGCCATTGTACATTTAAAAAAAAAAGGGAAGACTTTCACAATGCAGGATTCTGGGAATGCAGTGATGGGATCCCGATAACACCTGTTCCCTAATAAATGGGCTCAAGATTCGTCTGCCTGCAAGAGGTTGTGTGTGTGTGTGTGTGTGTGTGTGTGTGTGTGTGTGTGTGTGTGTGTGTGTGTGTGTGTGTGTGTGTGTGTGTGTGTGTGTGTGTGTGTGTGTGTGTGTGTGTGTGGTTGGAGTAGACCGAGAGCAGCAGTGATGACGCTCTCAACAAAATGGCTGCGCCCGTGAAGAGATCTTTATTTTTGGTATTTGGGATTTTAAATGCTCTTACATACTTCTGATTCAGATTCAGCTTTATTGGCCAGGTTTGCGAACAAACGAGGAATTTGACTTCGGTCTCTTCACTTGATTACATTGCTACTTTATTCCGGTCACCAATTGATACATTGCATGGCCTTACTGTGCGTGCAATACAATGTAAACGTGTGTTGTTTGTTTTCGGGCTGGATTGCTAAAGAGGCTAATAATAAACAACGACTAGCCAATTTCATGCCGCAATCACAAAGACGAACAGGAACGCTATAAATGCTCTGAGGCCGGAAGTGGCGTTAAACATGCAACTCGGAAGGCTGGCGTCCGAGGATTCAGGAACACACCAGTTGCCTCCAGAACGCAAGCTCGTTCACCTTGTGTATCTGTTAAGAATAAACCACATGTTCAACATCTACCACTCTCCGAGTCATACAGAGCACGAGACCACCATACCATAAAGGATTAAAATAGTTTTACATTCATTGAATAAATGATTGATCGATAACTATTTTATGAAGTCGATCATAAATAATCGGCCCAGCCATGGAGTAAGGTCTCGCTGCAGCCTATGGGACATGGACAGGCAACGTTGTTGAAATTAATATTGATATAATAAAAAAAAAAACGTACTGTCAATGATGGAAAAGTATAACAAAATGGGGAACGATTTCACGTGACAAAATGAAGAGGAACAGAAATTGTTTGCTTTGCAAAAAACGTTTTTATTTTCTTGCGGTGTATATTGTGTGCTTAATAACCATCAATATATGATTTAATTTCGATTCAAATAATATGTTTCTTGGAATTGGTATCCATTATTATCAATTTTATTTTCTGCTCTTCTCTTCAAACAAACCAATAACAAAATAAAGAAATAATGAAAAGACAAATATTATGTCTCCTCCATTTCGGACACTTTGCGCTTCCTTGGGATACCGAAGATAGGTGGTAGAGTTCCTCTTGCCATCTCTCTGCCCTCCTCCGTGAGATGAGCAAACCGTCTGCAATGACTACACACACACACACACACACACACACACACACACACACACACACACACACACACACACACACACACAAATAGTTTTTGTAGGTCATTGTTACGGTTGTGTTAATATTGGAATTCACAGCACATCTGCTTCAGAAGGACTATACCCTTCAGTATGGAGATTCTCAAACAAGGTGGAGCACCACCACTTCCTAAGATGTCGTCATGCTGTGGAAGATAACAGTATATCAGTCAGAATTAACTTCCAAAGACTGCAATGAGAGTAGACTGTTTGTACTCGACTACATCATCATTTTGCATTAACTGTAGCCATTTCATTTTCGTATATTTTCCTTTTGTAACGACCCAGGTGGGTCTCTCAAGGCTCCGCCCATTTGTGCTGCTTGCCTGTTCTGTCACCTCCCTTTCTTGTGTGCAGGTCTCAGGTGTGTGCAATGACCCTGCTGATTGGGGAGTGTAGAAAAGACCTGCCGTGCCGACACCCAGGTCTCTCCTCTCCTCTGCTGGCTTTAGGCTTTTGTTTGGTTGCGTTCATGACTGATCTCACACCACACTTTTGGTTACATCACATATTACTGACTTACACCACATCCCATTAACTTTACCTTAGTTTCTGTTCAATCTTATTTAATAAATAATTGTTAATCCTTTACCCTGCGTGTGGCCTCCCCAGTTTATGTTCATGCCAGAGCCAAGCATGTTACATATGGGGGCTCGTCCGAGATTTTGGAACCTGGAAATTGGTATGTAGCAGTGTGTCATTTTGATTCCCACTATTGGCTATTGGGAGCATTATTGTCGATGTGCAGTGCTAAATTGAAATTAAAGATTCTTGCTGGCAGGTGTAAAGTACCTGTGCAGCTCAGTTATCAGAATTGGGGAGACCCACGCATTGTTTGGTTTGTTGGGTTGATTGGAGTTGGTTTGGCCATTTTGATTCATGCATTTAGGTGAGATTGTTTTGGTGTTTTGTTCGGCAGCCTTGTGATTTGATTTGGCCGAGATGTTGCGTGTTTGTTTGCCGTGGAGGAGAGGGGCCATTTGGGTTCTTGCAGCTTTGCAGGTGTTGTGGCTGCAAGGTGACCATGCTGTGCAGGCGGCGCTTGATTGGGGGGAACAGGTGTACTTGGTAACTAGGTGGGGGATGGTAGGTTAGACCTACCGAGCTATCGTGAACCCCTGCGCAACTGAAGGGCGCTTAACGCTGTTTGTTTCTTTGCCTTTTTATTTTTGTTTTTTCGTGTGTCGAACGTGCTGGGGTTGCTTCGGCACTCTATTGCATGTGGGCACACAGAAAACTAGACTTGGAAATATATATATTTCCAATATATATAATGTATATATTTTTAGGTGACCTTGGGTGTCTTGAAAGGCGCCTCTAAATTAAATGTATTATTAAATAGTTAGGGCAAGGGGGTTTCAGATAGACGCAGGGCTGCTCTTTGGGTGCGGTTTGTTTTTGGGGTGGTGGTTCACATGTGCTTCCAATTGAGTGCTGGTCTGAATTGTCATGTATGACGCCAAATAATTAGGCATTGGAAACCAAGTCAAGTTTTTTGACGTAGGGAGAAAATGAGTGAAAGAAAAATGGGAGAGAATTGTTCATTACTTCGGTTAACCCTGCCAAGCCTATTCCGACAGGCTACTCTACTCCCGAGCGCCTCGGCTTGACCAACCATTTAAAATTCAGGTGGACGCTAGCCAGGTCGGGGCGAGTGCGGAGTGCAAGTGGATTATGCAAGTGGATGAGAATAACATAGACAGACCCGTTTATTATTCCAAAAAGTTTAATGACTATGGCCCTGGAAGTGCTGTATGTGTGGGCTGGTACTTCGGCAATTGGGTTAGTTTAATCACGTAGGGTTAAAAATACTGTGTTTTATTAACGCTGTGTTTTGTAGTTGGAATAGTGGCCCCCCACATGGGTGGGCTTCTGTTTTAAGGGGGGGGGGATATGTAACAACCCAGGTGGGTCTCAAGGCTCCATTTGTGCTGCTTGACTGTTCTGTCACCTCCCTTTCTTGTGTGCAGGTCTCAGGTGTGTGCAATGACCCTGCTGATTGGGGAGTGTAGAAAAGACCTGCCGTGCCGACACCCAGGGGCTCTCTCCTCTCCTCTGCTGGCTTTAGGCTTTTGTTTGGTTGCGTCCATGACTGATCTCACACCACACTTTTGGTTACATCACATATTACTGACTTACACCACATCCCGTTAACTTTACCTTAGTTTCTGTTCAATCTTATTTAATAAATAATTGTTATTCCGTTACCCTGCGTGTGGCCTCCCCAGTTTATGTTCATGCCAGAGCCAAGCATGTTACACTTTATATATATTTGTATGTATCTATTATACTATTTGAAATTTGAAATAAGTTGATTGTAATTCTAACTATTATTTGTGTCTGCTATCGTGGATAAATACGATAGCAGACACAAACGTGGATAAATATGTTAGCTTAAGGCAATGCCGTCCCTAATTAAATAATATACGGGGATAAAGCCTCGTATGTTATTTAATTAGCCCCGAATATGATCTTTGGGAAAAATAAAACATTTATAAGTAGCCTGGTCTAGAGAGACATAGTCCTTCTGGCAAGAGAATAAACCACCTCATGTGCATTAACCTGTCCTATCCCCAGTCAGATCTGTGCAAGTGTGTGTGTGGTCTGCCTCATTTGTATTCATTTGCAATAACTTGAATGGAACTTTAGACATTTGGAGATAGCATAGCAGTCAGGTAGCTATTTTAAGCTATAATAAACTGCGTATTTCGTATATTTAGATAAAGCATTATGAAAAAGTTTGCATGCACAATAAAGCACACATAAATTTGGCACGCAGTATTTTAATTTTCACTCTGGGCTAAGCCCCTGATGTTTATGAAACCCACCCAAATCTATTCTCTTGAGTAGTGGCAATAAAAATGCGATATGCGTGGAAGAGAGACGGAAGGGGAGGAGAAAAGGATTAGAGGGGACTCGAAGAGAGGAGTATTTAGTGACCAGAACTGTATGTAGTATCGTGTGTGGGGGGGTGTTTGTAACTATATTAAGTTAATCTTTGGTGTGTGTCTATTTGGTGTGTTTATCTTTATGGTGTGTATCTATGGGGGGGAACTATGGTGTGTGCGTACCTATATGGTGTGTAACTATGGTGTGTGCGTACCTATATGGTGTATACCTATGGTGTGTGCATGTATATATATATGTGGTTTGTATCTGTGGTGTGTGTGTGTGCATATGGTGTGAATCTATATGGTGTATTGTGTGTGTGTGTGTGTGTGTGTGTGTGTGTGGTGGTGGTAGGCGATGACTCCAGTTTAACCAGTGAATGAGTTTCTCTGGTCTCTTTGATGAAAGCTTCCTTCTCATTCTCACACACACACACACACTCACTCGCGCACAAAGTAAGGTGAATTGAATGAAGACTTTTTTCGTTTTGAAGTTTGAATCTAAATCAGTCAAATCAGACTCATCCCTTTAATTAAAATGAGGGAGTTCATTTAAGATCAAACACAGGGCTGAAATAGCCTCTCACTGTTACCAAGAAGACCACAGGGTGCCGAACCTGCATTGAGTTTTACTAATTAGCACACCTGCCGCAGCTCGCCTGTCAGGTGGTTTTCTTAATTAGTTAATTGGTTGCATCTGGTGCGTTTCACTTAAAAGGGAACCGGACAGTACATTTGTTTGTGGACTGTTTTCTTGAGGCCTGTTGTGACTTATTTAACATCTCTTCCAGTTTCACAGGTTAAAGACTTTTTGAAGTAAAGAGGAGCATCTCATCTGAACCTGATGTGAGTAGAATTGTGTGGGAAAGCACAACTGACGTGACTTGTATGTTGAATATAAATCACTGATAATGTGTGAAGGAAATCTTTGATTGTGGTGGTTTAACTCATTTGAAATTTGGACCATGAGTAAACTGTTCCTTCCTTCAAAGGTCTATCATGGATATTTAACTGAAGTTCTGTGAGTATCCCAACTTAACCATGAAGCATATGTCTGCAAACTGTAAGTCATTAATTTCTCATTACTCTTGGGCACATTGATGTATTTTGGCTTCCTGGTGAGTTAACCTGTTACCTGAAGGTTGATCTTAGTAGTAAGGATGTTTTATTGGTTCATGGGTTACTTAGGTGTTTGGTTTATGTTTGTATTAATGATTTGTTAAAATGGTTACAGGCTCCAAGTTATTGTTGTAAGCTGGAGTAATAGGTTGGGTTCTGATATCTTCAGTCTTCTTTCATTCTACTCTCCTGATCTCTGCATCTTCATCACATGAGTGTTGCTTTACTAATGATACAGGGTGTGGTCTGAGTGAGCAGAGGTGCATACTGGGATACAGAGCTGTCTCGAGTCTACAGGTCTGTAGACACGCCCCCTCAGGGGAAACCGAGTGTTTGAGAAACTGTCGTGACGTCAGTTACATGGACTGGAATGTTCTTAAAGATGGAGACATGGATTCAGAAGGAGAAACACCAGGGGGAGATGAGGGGGCTCCTCATCTCAACGACTAAAACACAACTTCAGTCTGACACAGAGATCCATGGAACACATTCAACAGTTCCCTCCAGGCATCGTGACTCCTCAGGAACAGTTTCATTTCCAAGAAGGTCTTATTTGGGGCCATCCCCATATGGATCCTGCTCCTCAAGAGCCACCCCCCTCCACTGTGTCGTCTTCTGAACAGATGACCTCCTTCCTGTCCTCAGGCTGACTAAAGCTGCACCGTTTGCATCTGTGAAGGCCCCTCGTTCAGGAAACCACTGGACTACAAAGACATGACTTCAGAGATGTTGAATCAACCTTGGACACATTTTGGAGACGCCAAGCATAATCCATCACCAATGTGGGTCGCCACTGATGGAATGTTATTTGCTATGAGGTTTTTACCCTGCATGATTGTTTGGCCTTTTATGGCTCAGTGCTTTGTGTGTGTTTGGGTTTGACATGAAATGGAAGATTTTTGAGCATCGCTAGGGTTGTACTGTGTGTGTGTCTCCCACTCACACCTGGCATGGGGTTCTACGTGCCTGTCCTGGGTTCTATGTGTGTGTGTGTGTGTGTGTGTGTGTCCGGCTTGCTTTGAAAGTGATAATGTTCATACGGGGGTCTGTGTGATTGGCTTGGGCTATTGGAATGGTCAACTAAATCCTACCTGATGGACGGCCACACGTTTACGTAAGGGCCTCCAGTAGACATGAAGAGCCCTGAGCGACGCTCCGGAGCGAGATCCAACACACTGGGCAGGAAGGAGAGTATCCAACTCGAGTGTAAAAGGATGCAAGCGAGAAAAGGATTCAGATCAGTGACTTCAAACTAGGACTACACCAATCAGGATCAATGGAGGATGGACACCAAAAGGAATTTCACAAGGAGAGTCTGACGTTGGAAAGGGACCTAAATGGATATTCAAGATGACCTTCAGACCTGTAATGAGACGGCTCTTCCTACCTGGCTGGATTGATGGAGAGCCCTGTGGATCTTGTCTTGCTCTCAGTTGCACGTCTTCTCAGGCTGAACTGTATTTGTTTCGGACAGGACTAGCTGAACGATTGGTTCCCTTAAATCACAGCGTTCCCTTAAACCAACTCCTGCTAGTGGGCTCTTCGAGCTGAAGTTGTGCTCTTCAGCTGAGGAGGTAAGGAAACCTTCACTGGGGCTTGAGGTGTGAAGAGGAGACTGTTTCAAAGTGTTCCATGGTACTCTGATGAAGACCGTTGTTGTGTTCCACTGGCTGCGAGGAAGAACCCACACATCTTCCTCTTGGCCTTTCTCCTCTGAGAATCCTGGCGCCATCTTGAAGGATATTCCAGCTCATGTAACTGATGTCACGACAGATTCTCAAACACTTGGTTTCTCCTGAGGGGCGTGTCTATGGAACTGAAGACTTCAGACAGCACTGTATCCCAGCATGCATCTCTGCTCACTCAGACCAAAACCCCATAAGTAGGATGCAACACTCTAGGGATGGAGATGTAGAGTTTTATAAGTAACAAGGGAGCAGACTAAGGTAATTAGAACACAATGGAATGTCAAGTCTGTAAATCTTTAAACCATGAAGATGGTTGGATAGTTCAGGATTTCGGCTTTTTATTATCGGCAGTCCTTTTAATCAGATGCCCACTTCTCACTGGAGCTGTACATGTGTTGGCTGGCTGGCATGATTTGCTGTTGGTGATGAGGCGGTCAGGGTGACGTTGCAGGGCTATGGTCGGCTCTCTGTGAGGTCCACCTTTAGATTTGCTCTGTATGGTTTGTACCCTGAATAATCTAGAAAATTGTCAAATGTAGACAGTTTTGTATTGAATAATTCCAGGATTTGAGGTTTAAAGTTGTTGTGGGACGTACATGGTAGTTTGGTTCTTCGTATGGTTTTGAGTGATATAACTTGTACACACTGGGTGCATAATAATGTAAAGGTACACTGAATAGTATTAATGACCAACAGCAACAAACAGATCTCCTCAAGGTAAGTCTGTTGGCTGTGTTTTGATGAAGACCATCGCTAGACTTCAGGATCTTCCTCCGTTCAGCTCAAGGTGAGGCGCTGGTTCTCTTTTTCTTTGGTTGGTTCCGGCCGGAATGTTCGGATTCCAGTCGGACGGTTTGTGCTTCCCGCCGTGGAAGGTTCTGAGTGCGGTCACTTGATTTAGTCCCAATGGTTAGCATAGAACGTTGTAGTCTTGACAACCATAAGAAACCACCTGGCAGTTAGTTGGACGGGAGTCCCCTGAGGGAATCTGGCGGAACGTTCTGGATTGTATTTGCGTAACCTCGAGCCGTTGCCAACGGGAAAAAAAAATTCAGTCGGTTTCCATTGGGAATTGTTGCCCCTATCTTAAATAACTAAAGTTTGATATTAAATACATACTAGCACGTACGTCGTACAATATGTTTAATTTCCGATGGTTGCGCCGTACTTTTAACCACAATGACGTTGCGGGACTCTCACTGCGTACAAAACAGCGTTCTACTTGCGGGCCCATCAGGGAAGGCTTAAAATCATTTCAAGGTGGAAGATAATTTGAAATTTCTTCAACGGAACCCAGCACCTGAATATGGCTGAGTATATTTGATTTAATATCGATACTGCTTAGTGTTCTTTGTTACTTCAGCTTTTGTACGTTCTAAATATCTGTCATTAATTACCACAGAAGTTAAACCCTACCCAATGGATTGACGTTAACCATTGACTTTGGTGCAGAGTTAACAACTGGATAATATAAAAGCTAAAATAATGGCCGTCATTCCCACATGTTACAGTAGAAGATACTCTACAACTGTACAAGGTTAAAAAGGTAACATGTAGTTTGTCCCAAGGTGTCTGCCTCCTCACCCAGAGCAAGACCTCCACCTCCTCACCCAGAGCCAGACCTCCACCTCCTCACCCAGAGCCAGACCTCCACCTCCTGTCAGAAGTCCTCCAGAACAGGTCAGTGCTCTGCGTGAGTAGAGTCTTCTCAGGTCAGTTTCAATGCATGGCCTGAACCACTTCTTTAAACTTGTGGACTGCTCTGTCTTCATTCCCAAAAACGGGATTCTAATGTCTGGTCTCAAGTCCTTTCTGGCCTTGAGTTATAAAATAGTTCAATTAATTGTGTAACTTGGTTTCGTATGAGTCAAATAAATTTATTGTTGGGCAAATGCTGATATAACCCTGCTGCTGTAGCTGAAAGGCGAGGCTGAGAGGCTGGGGACCGGAGGCTTGTGGTGCCAGGGTGGACCGGGACTGAGGCTGGAGACCAGGGGCCTGCAGCACCGGACCAGAGGGTAACCATCACCAAGCTCATCTGAAACACTAAAATCCACGGTAGTTTAGGTCTGGTTTTGATCATCTTATGACTTTAAATCTGTGCCAAGCTGTGAGTAAGTGAAGGAGCTGATGGAGGAGTCGTGCTGAAGGAGCTGATAGAGGAGCCGTGCTGAAGGCCCAGGGCTGGTGGAGGAGCTTGTGGAGGGCCTGCCTGGTGAATGACGTCTGTCGTGGGGTAGATGGAGCTTGACTCTGAAGTGATCATCACACTCACTGCCACTTCTCGTAGAATACTGCTATATACCAGACGACTGCATTTGTTTTACCACATGTTGAAGCAAGACATTTTTGCAGTTTGTTCCAGTCCAGGACTCTGTCTGAGGAGAGCTGCTGGAGGAGCTGAGACGCTGGAGGACGACTAGGAATCGACCAACAAGGATTCCTCATAAGTTTGTATTTACTTACATGGTTGATTTAAAGGGCAAAATACAGCTGTTACTTTGACATGCGTTAACCAACTACCGCTGTGTTTTCTTACTAGAACGTGTTTCTGGAGCGGAGGCGAGCTGGTAGGGGAGCCGTGAATCTGGAGGATGACCATCACTCTACCAACAAGGATTGTAAGTTGGTATTAACCAAACAAACTGGAAATAAAGGGCTTAAAAATAAGACAAACTACATGTTTGTTACCAGACTTTAGGGCCAGACTCGCGCGCTGTTTGTTCCAGACCAGGACTCTGATGGAGGAGAGCTGACGGAGGAGCCAAGACTCTGGAGGACGACAACACTCCACCAACCAGGATCCTTGTAAGTTTGCCTAAAATAAACAGAGTGGACTTGTTGTAACGCAGGATTATTTTGTCCAGAACAAGTTACGGCATACTATTGTGGTGGTTTACCAGACAAACTACAGCTGCTACTTTGTTGCGCGCCATTAGAGCCCAACTACGCCTGTGTTTGTGACCTTACATTAGAGACAAACTACTACTGTGTTTGTTACCTGATATTAGGGACAAACTACTCCTGTGTTTGTTACCTTACATTAGAGACAAACTACTACTGTGTTTGTGACCTTACATTAGAGACAAACTACTACTGTGTTTGTTACCTGATATTAGGGACAAACTACTCCTGTGTTTGTTACCTTACATTAGAGACAAACTACTACTGTGTTTGTTACCTTACATTAGAGACAAACTACTACTGTGTTTGTTACCTGATATTAGAGCCCAACTACTACTGTGTTTGTTACCTGATATTAGAGCCCAACTACTACTGTGTTTTTTTTACCTTACATTAGAGCCCAACTACTCCTGTGTTTGTTACCTTACATTAGAGACAAACTACTGCTGTGTTTGTTACCTGATATTAGAGACAAACTACTACTGTGTTTGTTACCTTACATTAGAGACAAATTACGTTTGTAACCAGACCAGGAATCTGGAGGACTGATGGAGAAGCCGTACATCTGGAAGGCAAATCCTGAGGACCACCAGGACTCTACCATCAAGGATTCCTCATAAGTTTGCATTATCTGGACATAGTGGACTAGGTAGGGGGTTGGGGGTTCAACTCTCAAACCAATGGTGCCGGGTTCAAGTCCTCAGAATACAGTGATGCGTCCTTGAGCAAGGCGCCCTAAAGCCTGCCTGCTCCTTAATTACTTATCTTTGGTTCAGATAATGTTGCATCTTTTGAATATTGAACCTAATCAATGTCCTTGTTTGGTCCGGGCAGACACACCTGAGCTGAACCTCACCTGATCCTGACATCCTGCTGGTCCCGTCTCCTCAGTTCATCTGAGCCTCGTCCTCCAGAAGACCTGCTGAACTCGGCAGTCTGAGGCTGATGGATCAATGACCTCCAGTGGGAGTGATCTTCTTGACCCCACATGTAACCGTGTGCTTCCACACGCCTTCCTTCACGTCTGTCACTAACCTCACTACTTCACTACTCTCTACTGCTTCCTCTTTTCTTCCTTCTCTGTGGTCCAAACCTTTACACTAAAGGTGCGTCTTCCTGCCCTCAGAGGGTTTAGCGTTAGGGTTGAGAGTCAGGGTTTAGAGTCAGGGACAGAGCTGGTCAGGGAGGACTGCTTTTACACAAACCTCTTCACTTGCTTTCGGAATGGTGATGACATTTTGAAAAGATTAATTTGGGAAAATGTTTTCCTCTGCTTTCCTTTACAAAATTGTATTAAACTTCTGTCAAGTGTTTTTGTTTATATATTAAAATCCCACATTGACTTCGACATGTTTGGTGCGGTTCATTTAATTGTCCTTTTAACTTGGTTAATGTCAAGCTAAACTCCTGCAATACATTTAATATACATGATTGTTATTCAGCAATGTTCACATAATCCATTTTGTAAAAATATGAAACCTCCATATTACTACTAAATTCAAGCCTATTCATGTATTTAACAATGTACATACTGCCTCGCAGGCCATTCTCTGCTACTACAACACGTTCAATCCACCAACCCGTCTCACATCTATGTACTATAGCTACGTTGTTTCAAACGGAAAATGTAGTTTGGTGTGAGACTGTTGTCCAGCAGAGGGAGCGGTCATACACCTTAATTATACAGGAATGTCTGTGTATTTACATTTTAAAATGTTCATGGGCTGGTCTAGTTTGTCTGCAAATAACTCTGCCTCCAGCAACAGCATTGGTCGAAACGTATGAAGTGAAAGAAATAAAAGCCCAGTTCACCAGATCTGAGGTCAGCTGCGATCAGATTTTGGATCATGAATGTATTGAGTGAACGAAGTCTGAGCTAAATATTAACCACCTGGAACTTGGACGGCAGGACGCGTGTTTACCTGGTCGATTAGGCCCTGAACGCAGAACCTGAACCCAGACATCCTAATCACAGACCCTGTGTTTAATTAGCCCCGAATATAATTTTTGGGTTAAAATAAAAGTAGAAATATTTATAATTATGTACTAGTTAAGTACTAGTCTAGATAGTCCTTCTGGCAAGAGAATAAACAGTTTAAAAACATAACCTTTTTACCACCTTAAGTGAATTAACCTATCCTATCCCCAGTCAGATGTGTGTGTGTAAAGTCTGTCTCACTTGTGTTAATTTTACTCTGAAATAACTTGAATGGAACTTTAGACATTAGGGGATAAGCAGCGCAGCAGTCAGGTAGCTTTTTTAAGCTATAATAAACTGCGCATTTTGTTTATTTAGGTGAAGCATTATGATTAAGATTTCATGCAAAATAAAGCATTGGCATTTTCATTTAACGTCTGGGCTAAGCCCCGGATGTTTATGATACCTAGAAACACCCCTGGCTTAAGTGGACCCATCAAAAACTCATTTCACAAACGCATGTTTTTGCAATCATGTTGTTTCAGTCATTAGCCAGCCATTAGCCAGTGACGTCAGTCGGGGTGGCAAGTGGAATCACGTGACAGCACTTGGACGTTGGATGTCCAT
>NC_079423.1:29109918-29182418 GCF_026213295.1 Gadus chalcogrammus
GTGTGTGTGTGTGTGTGTTAACGTGTGTGGTGGTGGTAGGCGATGACTCCAGTTTAACCAGTGAATGAGTTTCTCTGGTCTCTTTGATGAAAGCTTCCTTCTCATTCTCACACACACACACACACTCACATCGCGCACAAAGTAAGGTGAATTGAATGAAGACTTTTTTTTCGTTTTGAAGTTTGAATCTAAATCAGTCAAATCAGACTCATCCCTTTAATTAAAATGAGGGAGTTCATTTAAGATCAAACACAGGGCTGAAATAGCCTCTCACTGTTACCAAGAAGACCACAGGGTGCCGAACCTGCATTGAGTTTTACTAATTAGCACACCTGCCGCAGCTCGCCTGTCAGGTGGTTTCTTAATTAGTTAATTGGTTGCATCTGGTGCGTTTCACTTAAAGGGAACCGGACAGTACATTTGTTTGTGGACTGTTTTCTTGAGGCCTGTTGTGACTTATTTAACATCTCTTCCAGTTTCACAGGTTAAAGACTTTTTGAAGTAAAGAGGAGCATCTCATCTGAACCTGATGTGAGTAGAATTGTGTGGGAAAGCACAACTGACGTGACTGTATGTTGAATATAAATCACTGATAATGTGTGAAGGGAAATCTTTGATTGTGGTGGTTTAACTCATTTGAAATTTGGACCATGAGTAAACTGTTCCTTCCTTCAAAGGTCTATCATGGATATTTAACTGAAGTTCTGTGAGTATCCCAACTTAACCATGAAGCATATGTCTGCAAACTGTAAGTCATTAATTTCTCATTACTCTTGGGCACATTGATGTATTTGGCTTCCTGGTGAGTTAACCTGTTACCTGAAGGTTGATCTTAGTAGTAGGATGTTTTATTGGTTCATGGGTTACTTAGGTATTTGGTTTATGTTTGTATTAATGATTTGTTAAAATGGTTACAGGCTCCAAGTTATTGTTGTAAGCTGGAGTAATAGGTTGGGTTCTGATATCTTCAGTCTTCTTTCATTCTACTCTCCTGATCTCTGCATCTTCATCACATGAGTGTTGCTTTACTAATGATACAGGGTGTGGTCTGAGTGAGCAGAGGTGCATACTGGGATACAGAGCTGTCTCGAGTCTACAGGTCTGTAGACACGCCCCCTCAGGGGAAACCAAGTGTTTGAGAAACTGTCGTGACGTCAGTTACATGGACTGGAATGTTCTTAAAGATGGAGACATGGATTCAGAAGGAGAAACACCAGGGGGAGATGAGGGGGCTCCTCATCTCAACGACTAAAACACAACTTCAGTCTGACACAGAGATCCATGGAACACATTCAACAGTTCCCTCCAGGCATCGTGACTCCTCAGGAACAGTTTCATTTCCAAGAAGGTCTTATTTGGGGCCATCCCCATATGGATCCTGCTCCTCAAGAGCCACCCCCCTCCACTGTGTCGTCTTCTGAACAGATGACCTCCTTCCTGTCCTCAGGCTGACTAAAGCTGCACCGTTTGCATCTGTGAAGGCCCCTCGTTCAGGAAACCACTGGACTACAAAGACATGACTTCAGAGATGTTGAATCAACCTTGGACACATTTGGAGACGCCAAGCATAATCCATCACCAATGTGGGTCGCCACTGATGGAATGGTATTTGCTATGAGGTTTTTACCCTGCATGATTGTTTGGCCTTTTATGGCTCAGTGCTTTGTGTGTGTTTGGGTTTGACATGAAATGGAAGATTTTTGAGCATCGCTAGGGTTCTACTGTGTGTGTGTCTCCCACTCACACCTGGCATGGGGTTCTACGTGCCTGTCCTGGGTTCTGTGTGTGTGTGTGTGTGTGTGTGTGTGTGTGTGTGTGTGTGTGTGTGTGTGTGTGTGTGTGTGTGTGTGTGTGTGTGTGTGTGTGTGTGTGTGGCTTGCTTTGAAAGTGATAATGTTCATACGGGGGTCTGTGTGATTGGCTTGGGCTATTGGAATGGTCAACTAAATCCTACCTGATGGACGGCCCACACGTTTACGTAAGGGCCTCCAGTAGACATGAAGAGCCCTGAGCGACGCTCCGGAGCGAGATCCAACACACTGGGCAGGAAGGAGAGTATCCAACTCGAGTGTAAAAGGATGCAAGCGGCGTGTTCAGATCAGTGACTTCAAACTAGGACTACACCAATCAGGATCAATGGAGGATGGACACCAAAAGGAATTTCACAAGGAGAGTCTGACGTTGGAAAGGGACCTAAATGGATATTCAAGATGACCTTCAGACCTGTAATGAGACGGCTCTTCCTACCTGGCTGGATTGATGGAGAGCCCTGTGGATCTTGTCTTGCTCTCAGTTGCACGTCTTCTCAGGCTGAACTGTATTTGTTTCGGACAGGACTAGCTGAACGATTGGTTCCCTTAAATCAGAACCAACTCCAGCTAGTGGGCTCTTCGAGCTGAAGTTGTGCTCTTCAGCTGAGGAGGTAAGGAAACCTTCACTGGGGCTTGAGGTGTGAAGAGGAGATGTTTCAAAGTGTTCCATGGTACTCTGATGAAGACCGTTGTTGTGTTCCACTGGCTGCGAGGAAGAACCCACACATCTTCCTCTTGGCTTTTCTCCTCTGAGAATCCTGGCGCCATCTTGAAGGATATTCCAGCTCATGTAACTGATGTCACGACAGATTCTCAAACACTTGGTTTCTCCTAAGGGGCGTCTCTATGGAACTGAAGACTTCAGACAGCACTGTATCCCAGCATGCATCTCTGCTCACTCAGACCACAACCCCATAAGTAGGATGCAACACTCTAGGGATGGAGTTGTAGAGTTTTATAAGTAACAAGGGAGTAGACTAAGGTAATTAGCACACAATGGAATGTCAAGTCTATAAATCTTTAAACCATGAAGATGGTTGGATAGTTCAGGATTTCGGCTTCTTTTTATTATCGGCAGTCCTTTTAATCAGATGCCCACTTCTCACTGGAGCTGTACATGTGTTGGCTGGCTGGCATGATTTGCTGTTGGTGATGAGGCAGTCAGGGTGACGTTGCAGGGCTATGGTCGGCTCTCTGTGAGGTCCACCTTTAGATTTGCTCTGTATGGTTTGTACCCTGAATAATCTAGAAAATTGTCAAATGTAGACAGTTTGTATTGAATAATTCCAGGATTTGAGGTTTAAAGTTGTTGTGGGATGTACATGGTAGTTTGGTTCTTCGTATGGTTTTGAGTGATATAACTTGTACACACTGGGTGCATAATAATGTAAAGGTACACTGAATAGTATTAATGACCAACAGCAACAAACAGATCTCCTCAAGGTAAGTCTGTTGGCTGTGTTTTGATGAAGACCATCGCTAGACTTCAGGATCTTCCTCCGTTCAGCTCAAGGTGAGGCACTGGTTCTGTTTTTTCTTTGGTTGGTTCCGGCCGGAATGTTCGGATTCCAGTCGGACGGTTTGTGCTTCCCGCCGTGGAAGGTTCTGAGTGCGGTCACTTGATTTAGTACCAATGGTTTGCATAGAACGTTGTAGTCTTGACAACCATAAGAAACCACCTGGCAGTTAGTTGGACGGGAGTCCCCTGAGGGAATGTGGCGGAACGTTCTGGATTGTATTTGCGTAACCTCGAGCCGTTGCCAACGGGAAAAAAAAATTCAGTCGGTTTCCATTGGGAATTGTTGCCCCCTATCTTAAATGACGAAAGTTTGATATTAAATACATACTAGCACGTACGTCGTACAATATGTTGATAATTTCCGATGGTTGCGCCGTACTTTTAACCACAATGACGTTGCGGGACTCTCACTGCGTACAAAACAGCGTTCTACTTGCGGGCCCATCAGGGAAGGCTTAAAAACATTTCAAGGTGGAAGATAATTTGAAATTTCTTCAACGGAACCCAGCACCTGAATATGGCTGAGTATATTCGATTTAATATCAATACTGCTTAGTGTTCTTTGTTACTTCAGCTTTTGTACGTTCTAAATATCTGCTGTCATTAATTGCCACAGAAGTTAAACCCTACCAATGGAATGAAGTTAAACAACGACTTTGGTGCAGAGCTAACAACTGGATAATATAAAAGCTAAAATAATGGCCGTCATTCCCACATGTTACAGTAGAAGATACTCTACAACTGTACAAGGTTAAAAAGGTAACATGTAGTTTGTCCCAAGGTGTCTGCCTCCTCACCCAGAGCAAGACCTCCACCTCCTCACCCAGAGCCAGACCTCCACCTCCTCACCCAGAGCCAGACCTCCACCTCCTCACCCAGAGCCAGACCTCCACCTCCTCACCCAGAGCCAGACCTCCACCTCCTCACCCAGAGCCAGACCTCCACCTCCTCACCCAGAGCCAGACCTCCACCTCCTCACCCAGAGCAAGACCTCCACCTCCTCACCCAGAGCCAGACCTCCACCTCCTCACCCAGAGCCAGACCTCCACCTCCTGTCAGAAGTCCTCCAGAACAGGTCAGTGCTCTGTTTGAGTAGAGTCTTCTCAGGTCAGTTTCAATGCATGGCCTGAACCACTTCTTTAAACTTGTGGACTGCTCTGTCTTCATTCCCAAAAACGGGATTCTAATCTCTGGTCTCAAGTCCTTTCTGGCCTTGAGTTATAAAATAGTTCAATTAATTGTGTAACTTGGTTTCGGATGAGTCAAATAAGTTTATTGTTGGGCTAATGCTGATATAAACCTGCTGCTGTAGCTGAAAGGCGAGGCTGGGGACCGGAGGCTTGTTGTGCCAGGGTGGACCGGAGACTGAGGCTGGAGACCAGAGGGTAACCATCACCAAGCTCATCTGAAACACTAAAATCCACGGTAGTTTAGGTCTGGTTTTGATCATCTTATGACTTTAAATCTGTGCCAAGCTGTGAGTAAGTGAAGGAGCTGATGGAGGAGTCGTGCTGAAGGAGCTGATAGAGGAGCCGTGCTGAAGGCCCAGGGCTGGTGGAGGAGCTTGTGGAGGGCCTGCCTGGTGAATGACGTCTGTCGTGGGGTAGATGGAGCTTGACTCTGAAGTGATCATCACACTCACTGCCACTTCTCGTAGAATACTGCTATATACCAGACGACTGCATCTGTTTTACCACATGTTGAAGCAAGACTTCCGCAGTTTGTTCCAGACCAGGACTCTGTCTGAGGAGAGCTGCTGGAGGAGCTGAGACGCTGGAGGACGACTAGGAATCGACCAACAAGGATTCCTCATAAGTTTGTATTTACTTACATGGTTGACTTAAAGGGCAAAATACAGCTGTTACTTTGACATGCGTTAACCAACTACCGCTGTGTTTTCTTACTAGAACGTGTTTCTGGAGCGGAGGCGAGCTGGTAGGGGAGCTGTGAATCTGGAGGATGACCATCACTCTACCAACAAGGATTGTAAGTTGGTATTAACCAAACAAACTGGAAATAAAGGGCTTAAAAATAAGACGAACTACATGTTTGTTACCAGACTTTAGGGCCAGACTCGCGCGCTGTTTGTTCCAGACCAGGACTCTGATGGAGGAGAGCTGACGGAGGAGCCAAGACTCTGGAGGACGACAACACTCCACCAACCAGGATCCTTGTAAGTTTGCCTAAAATAAACAGAGTGGACTTGTTGTAACGCAGGATTATTTTGTCCAGAACAAGTTACGGCATACTATTGTGGTGGTTTACCAGACAAACTACAGCTGCTACTTTGTTGCGCGCCATTAGAGCCCAACTACGCCTGTGTTTGTGACCTTACATTAGAGACAAACTACTACTGTGTTTGTTACCTGATATTAGGGACAAACTACTCCTGTGTTTGTTACCTTACATTAGAGACAAACTACTACTGTGTTTGTGACCTTACATTAGAGACAAACTACTACTGTGTTTGTTACCTGATATTAGGGACAAACTACTCCTGTGTTTGTTACCTTACATTAGAGACAAATTACTACTGTGTTTGTGACCTTACATTAGAGACAAACTACTACTGTGTTTGTTACCTTACATTAGAGACAAACTACTACTGTGTTTGTTACCTGATATTAGAGCCCAACGACTACTGTGTTTGTTACCTGATATTAGAGCCCAACTACTACTGTGTTTTTTTACCTTACATTAGAGCCCAACTACTCCTGCGTTTGTTACCTTACATTAGAGACAAACTACTACTGTGTTTGTTACCTTACATTAGAGACAAACTACTGCTGTGTTTGTTACCTGATATTAGAGACAAACTACTACTGTGTTTGTTACCTTACATTAGAGACAAATTACGTTTGTAACCAGACCAGGAATCTGGAGGACTGATGGAGAAGCCGTACATCTGGAAGGCAAATCCTGAGGACCACCAGGACTCTACCATCAAGGATTCCTCATAAGTTTGCATTATCTGGACATAGTGGACTAGGTAGGGGGTTGGGGGTTCAACTCTCAAACCAATGGTGCCGGGTTCAAGTCCTCAGAATACAGTGATGCGTCCTTGAGCAAGGCGCCCTAAAGCCTGCCTGCTCTTTAATTACTTATCTTTGGTTCAGATAATGTTGCATCTTTTGAATATTGAACCTAATCAATGTCCTTGTTTGGTCCGGGCAGACACACCTGAGCTGAACCTCACCTGATCCTGACATCCTGCTGGTCCCGTCTCCTCAGTTCATCTGAGCCTCGTCCTCCAGAAGACCTGCTGAACTCGGCAGTCTGAGGCTGATGGATCAATGACCTCCAGTGGGAGTGATCTTCTTGACCCCACATGTAACCGTGTGCTTCCACACGCCTTCCTTCACGTCTGTCACTAACCTCACTACTTCACTACTCTCTACTGCTTCCTCTTTTCTTCCTTCTCTGTGGTCCAAACCTTTACACTAAAGGTGCGTCTTCCTGCCCTCAGAGGGTTTAGCGTTAGGGTTGAGAGTCAGGGTTTAGAGTCAGGGACAGAGCTGGTCAGGGAGGACTGCTTTTACACAAACCTCTTCACTTGCTTTCGGAATGGTGATGACATTTTGAAAAGATTCATTTGGGAAAATGTTTTCCTCTGCTTTCCTTTACAAAATTGTATTAAACTTCTGTCAAGTGTTTTTGTTTATATATTAAAATCCCACATTGACTTCGACATGTTTGGTGCGGTTCATTTAATTGTCCTTTTAACTTGGTTAATGTCAAGCTAAACTCCTGCAATACATTTAATATACATGATTGTTATTCAGCAATGTTCACATAATCCATTTTGTAAAAATATGAAACCTCCATATTACTACTAAATTCAAGCCTATTCATGTATTTAACAATGTACATACTGCCTCGCAGGCCATTCTCTGCTACTACAACACGTTCAATCCACCAACCCGTCTCACATCTATGTACTATAGCTACGTTGTTTCAAACGGAAAATGTAGTTTGGTGTGAGACTGTTGTCCAGCAGAGGGAGCGGTCATACACCTTAATTATACAGGAATGTCTGTGTATTTACATTTTAAAATGTTCATGGGCTGGTCTAGTTTGTCTGCAAATAACTCTGCCTCCAGCAACAGCATTGGTCGAAACGTATGAAGTGAAAGAAATAAAAGCCCAGTTCACCAGATCTGAGGTCAGCTGCGATCAGATTTTGGATCATGAATGTATTGAGTGAACGACGTCTGAGCTAAATATTAACCACCTGGAACTTGGACGGCAGGACGCGTGTTTACCTGGTCGATTAGGCCCTGAACGCAGAACCTGAACCCAGACATCCTAATCACAGACCCTGTGTTTAATTAGCCCCGAATATAATTTTTGGGTTAAAATAAAAGTAGAAATATTTATAATTATGTACTAGTTAAGTACTAGTCTAGATAGTCCTTCTGGCAAGAGAATAAACAGTTTAAAAACATAACCTTTTTACCACCTTAAGTGAATTAACCTATCCTATCCCCAGTCAGATGTGTGTGTGTAAAGTCTGTCTCACTTGTGTTAATTTTACTCTGAAATAACTTGAATGGAACTTTAGACATTAGGGGATAAGCAGCGCAGCAGTCAGGTAGCTTTTTTAAGCTATAATAAACTGCGCATTTTGTTTATTTAGGTGAAGCATTATGATTAAGATTTCATGCAAAATAAAGCATTGGCATTTTCATTTAACGTCTGGGCTAAGCCCCGGATGTTTAAGATACCTAGAAACACCCCTGGCTTAAGTGGACCCATCAAAAACTCATTTCACAAACGCATGTTTTTGCAATCATGTTGTTTCAGTCATTAGCCAGCCATTAGCCAGTGACGTCAGTCGGGGTGGCAAGTGGAATCACGTGACAGCACTTGGACGTTGGATGTCCATGTCCTACAAGCCGCAGCGAGACATTATAGCAGCCATGCGTTGCCTTATCTCTGCCTGTAGGGGGCGCTGCCCGTTCACAGACGCACCGGTGCAACAGGGCGCGCTCGAAGCCTTGGCTTGAAGCTATTTCTCAACTTTTTCATCCGCGCGCAGGCTGTTGCTATTATTTGGGCAAAAGAAAGGAAGTAGCGACGGGGCTAACAACTTAGCTGTATCAAAGGGATCAATTCGGCTCAGGGAGTCTGTACTCATATATTGGCGGAATACGTCCCTTCTCTTTTTGTGAGGTTCTTGAAAATGGGCAATAAGTAGCGTTAATTGTATTATCCGGCTACCCTGCTCTCGGACCGATAGAGAAAGGTTGAGCTTTGTCTGGGAGGCACCGCCGCTGTTAGCCTTTTCGCTAGGACTGCTGGGGCTGCCTGGTTCCCATTTCAGTGGAAAATAACAAAAAGAAGACTACTGCAAAGCTGCAACCTGCTTTTATTGTTTGAATCACGGGATTGCAATAAAGGACTATTGCCAGACATGAAGCAGACAGGCGAGCAAGGTAGGTCGTGTTGGCTGTTTTTGTATTAGTAAAATCAGAAGAGTAATGTTAACGTTACTATGAAGTAGGCTGTTCATATCACCCATTATGTGCTTTTAAAAAATATACTTTAACGTTAAGGCCACTGGTAGATTAAAGTTGAATGAGGATATCTTTTTCTTTTTTTTTTTGCTGTAGAGATCAAGTCGAACCTAGTTTTAAACCTGCTCTGTTTCGAAACATTGGCCGCAAATTCAACATTATGCCACTCGAGCCTTTATTTATACTTGTACAGACTTGCGTTGTGAAAGTGCTTCATATCGAACAGCATCAATCATTTCCCAAATGCATCCCATATGTTTTGCTTGTACTGTAGTCTCCGTTTCAAAGTGAACGGAAACATCTATAGCCATGTTCCGAGGTGTCCACTGACTGTTGTAATATACCAAATGTCAGTGGGCGAGACAGCCTCGCACCATGGTTCAGCCTCGTTCTGCTGTTACATGAACAGTGGATGTCCCATCGTATAGGCTACGTTCGCGCTGTCTACTCCCAAGTCCTCACAGACTGGTTTGTTGTGAAGCACGACTTAAGAAGATGTACTATCCTGCTATAAATCGAATCAAAGCTTAAACGAAAGGAAAACATCAAAGTAACCTTTGCTATGGGACCTTTGAGCATTTCCAGGGTATACCTTTTGGTTAAGAAAACTATCAAGAAATCTTTTGGAAACATCTGTGGCATGTGGTAGACCTTTTGGCTATCCACTTCATCTATAACAAAACCATACTACTTGATCTTGTCCACCTGTCGTACAGCCTTAAGCAACCCTTTCAAACCCCCTCCTCGAAGAATGGAACTGCCAGCTCCCAGCTACATGACTAATATCTTGGTGGTTGGGGAAAAAAGTAATCACATAGGGAAATAGCTGAAAGGAACTGTATAATTAGGCGTGTGTCCACTTCACGTCCTCAGTCACTAGGGTTTTACGGATGTGTTCATGCTCGTGTGTACAGTGGGACTTTGACATCATTGCTTAATGATATGGTACGTTTCCATGGATGCACATAGAGAGATTATTCATTGTTGGCTCTTTGGCATATTAGCCAATTCTGTGTCTTTGAAAATAATTAGTGTAATGGTCTTGTCTTAAAGATAAAGCCTAGATAGTCTTAACATCGTCCATTCACCCAAAAAACAGTAAATGCTATTGTGAAAAACATGGGCAGAACATTAAAAAAAGGTCTATATTGACCAAGTTTGCTATAGAAAATGGGAGTTTTATTGTCTTGTTTTGTGTGGCAGTGCAGCTGTTTCTAGATCACAAACAGAGTGCATCCATGCAGGGCATTACACTTTACAGACCCTCAGAAAGACATCCTTTGAGCCTGTGGTCTTGTAAAGAAAAGGGGCTGGCATATGGGCCTGGGCTGATGGTTCCTGCTCATCAGCTCCGTAGGAAACGGACAAACTGGGCTGTCAGAGGCTGAGAAATTGGGGAGGGTAGTAATTTGTGTGATTAGGCGAGAGGAGGTTGAAGGAGGAGAGGGGAGCTTGGAGGAGGGAACTGATGGGGTGTATTTTTTAATCTTTTTATTGGAGCCTTTGGTAATAATTGGCCCTCACTCACAGGCTGGCTAATGCAACTGTTCAAGTCTACGGAGGAAAACTTTATCAAAGGCCAATGAAAGCTGTTCCATTATCTCCCAGAGACCTCAGAAGATTTTTCACTTCTGCTCCGATTCAGCCTGTTCCATTATTTTGTAAATGTTAACCAATAGGTTGTTTTGTTTTGTTATAAAGCAACCAGTTTAATCGAAACATCTCTTTGCTACAATAATAGGAAACCCTTTTTTATGAGCTATTTTTTTCTATAGTGCGTGTTTGTGCATTGTGATCATATATAAAGCAACAAGACACACCACATGGGAGACCTATATTTGAAGACCATGACTCAAGAGGTGTCATGCTCGTTTTTGCATTGCATATGGCTGCAGAACTGTCACGGCTGCAATGTGTCTTATCAACCACTTCTGACAAGCTGGTATGTTATCTCACAGAGCTACAGGAACAAATGTGTTGTTTAAATAACCAGCGCAGCCAGCTTCCCGTGACAGCTGTTTTATGACTCATGGCTAGCCCTAGATGAAATTAGGCCTAAGTGTGGATTACACAAACTGATTTGATTTGATGTCATTGTATTCAATTGTAAAATTTATGTTTCTGTTTATCGTCTGGCCACAAATATGTATAATGTTAAACTATGTTCTAAACATCTACCTGTGGATTGATGCCACACCTGCCACCTGCATTCCTAAAGGGTAACTCTGTCCTCAGCCGTTAGGCCTTCAGTTATCTAACCTATTTAAACGCATGAAGTGGGAATTTTATCCACACAGAACCAGCTTGCAGAAGGGTTTAGGTTTATCATAGGTTTATTTGATAAGGGATTTTATTTGTTTAGTGTTGTGTTACAGTTACAGTCTAAGGATCGTGTGACGACGCTCTTAACTTTTAAAGAGGCAAAGAAAATCCTGGAAAAGGAAGAAACCACAACGCAGGATTGGAAATTGGAATCCAGTCTCTACACAAAATGGTTAACAGACATCATGAAAATTGAAAGAAGGGGCTCTTATAACCATTGGATAAGTCACAACCAAATTCTGGCTGCACTGGGATTCTCCTTTTGTTGCGTGATTCGGGACAACGTCACAATCCCTTAACCGGTTTCTATGAACTGTTGATTGAGGTTTACTACATATGAAATGGCAACTGCCTCCACATTTGGTCGGGCTTGGCAAGAATGTCAAGGGCATGTAGAGTCCTGTGTCTCTCCCCCTCTCCTAATCTGCCATTGAAGCACATGCCTCTTTGTTTCACTGTCACTGAAATGGCTGTTAAGGACATCAGAGATTGGTTGACATCGGTGTTAGCCTACCTTCTGTACTGTCCTCTGGGAGGGTTCGGACACAGGCGTTAGCAACATGATTTCCGGTGTGTAATTCAAACCGGCTTAGCATTCAGCCTTGCACATAGACGGTGAATGTATCCTATAATATGTGACACAGATTTGCGGCAAGCCCACCCCACAGAGACTGGAACTGGGGCAGCTGGAAGGGGAGCAGGCTAAAAAAAGCGAATGAGCTAGTGATAAAGTATGTTGGATATCTAGGGAGTATGCGACAAGTGCATCTGGGAATTTTTGAAACACTATAGGCGAAAATGCACTCATCACAAAAATGGCCGTCTTTTAATAGAAAGACATTTTGAAACAGACATGACGGTTGGGAATATGTTTTATATATTTTTTTAACTCCAACGCCTTCGGCTGCTCGGATTCTTCAATGTGGGCTTGCTGGCTTTATGGGCTTTTATAAATAAGACGTGCTGTAATTATAGGGTATATATGTGGGGAGATAGCCGTCACACTGTTTAGACGTGGCCAGCGTTCATACACTCGCTCGTCATCAGCCCATCACTTCAGAACCATGTTTATGGTTGATATGGGATCGTACCGTACTGCAAAATATGTTAACCCCCCTTGTACGTGATTTATACATTTTCCAACATGTGCAAAGTTATGGAAGACTGAATAAACCACCTTCAATTTGAAATGTGAATACGTTGTATTCAAACAGAGATTGGGGTTTGGAATAAACCACACCAAAAGTCCTATATTTTATGGAAAACCAGGAAAATCTGTTAAGATCTGAACGGCTACTAAAATCCTACAAGTCTTACAGCTTGTGACTAGTTCCAATACCTGAAACAACTGGTAGCTTTCCCACACTTTGCTGGGCTCTCACATCTGTAAATATGGCCTCTATGAAACTGTTACAGGAGCATGTCCATTTTTACCAAAAAGCTACCTATACTGTATACTGCAAGCCATGGTGTTGTCTGAGAATAACAGTACATGCTAATTTCAGCATCAAAGAATGAGGAATCTATAGTTTTTTCAAAAGCCGACCTAGTGAGACTGGGGGTCTCACTTTCAACATTATTGATGTTACCTTCAGCGAAACGGCTCTGCCCTTGTGCCTATTTGCGATGTTTCAGATAAGGTGTGTGTGTGTGTGTGTGTGCGTGTGCGTGTGTGTGCGCGTGCGCTCTCAGGGACACAGGATGCCTAGTTAATTGCCATGAGTGCTTTAATGCTCCCCCCTCCATCTTCTCTGTGGTCAGTGATCCTGTCTCCTGGGTCTAGATTATGGGCAGGGAGACGGGACCTCCCCTGACGGGCTAGATCTAGATTGTATTAATTCAGAGCAGCGCAAATAATCGAGTACAGCCTTATGCTAAGATCCTTGTGCTTAGAATTTCATGGCAATAGTTTACCTAAAGTTAGCAACACACACAATGCGTAATTAGCAATAAATACAACGTATTATAATCCATGATGTATTATAAGTTGTTGAAGGAAATGAGCTGGATGTCAGTTGTTATTTATTTAGTTCTCAATTGTTGGCATTCTTCATATTTATTTTAGGAAAATTTGTCTTTTTTTTTTATTTCAGTCCAAAAATATATTTGGGGTTGCCCAGAGTGCAAATCTTGTGAAAGTGATCGTCTTGTCCACCCAGCCAACTTTCCAACATGAGCAGATGTAACAATACTGAGGCACAGGAACGGGGGTGGACTGGTTTGTTGCTACAGTAGATGGGCGCAGACAGATTCACACGATGCTGGAGCCAACCTCCTCACCCTCTCCCTAGCTGCTAATGGCCCAACAGCACGGGCCACCTTCTGCAGCCAGCGACGGATGGATGGATGGATGGATGGATGGATGGCCGGCCGGTCAGAGGGTGGAAAATAGGCTAAATTTCAGCCAGGCAAAGCGGCAAGGGTGACAAAGTGTTCCCATTGAACGTGCCAGGGTAGCTCTCGCAGCCCCCGCTGTAAGCCACAACAGAACCTTGAATAACCTGTGAGTTAGCGTTCCATACAACAGTGTTTAACCGAGAACAAGGCGTGCGTTGTTTGTTTTATCGTTGCTTTGTGTTTTAATTAATTAATTAATTAATTAAAGAAAGGAAAGGACCAGAAGACCATTTGTTATGCAATCACAAAGAAATGTTGATTTTGGAGCCTAATAAGAGGGATTTCATTACCAAACGTATTCCAGGTTTTCTTTTGGCAGAGAGATTCCCGATTTAGTTTTCCATGTCCATATGCCCTTTACAGGGCTGGGCTATTGGACCAGACCCTGTTTGTGTCATAGTCTGCAGGCTGCAGTGTAGCCAGACCAAACCAACAGATGCCTGAAGGTCTGTGACGACGAGACAGGGACACAGAAAGACTTGGAGAATGAAACAGTGAAAAGGCAATGCTGTGAGCATTACAGAGAAGAGAGATGCAGCGGGAAAGCAAAGTGTGTGTGTGTGTGTGTGACACACACACACACGCGCGCACACACACACACACACACACACACACACACACACACACACACACACACACACACACACACACACACACACACACACACACACACACACACACACACACACACACACACACACACACACACACTGTGTGGTAAAGGGGGTGGGGCTGCTATTGACACAGAAGGGAGAGCTGGGGGAGACGAAGAAGCAGGAACAGTAGACCTTGGCTGTGTGTTCACTACGGTCCGCCCCCCCTGCCTTTTTTCCTCCTTTTCTTTGCTCTATTTTTACCTCCCGGTCTGACCGGGCTCACTGCTGAATGAATCCATATGCAAGTAGCATTACATCTGGCACGGAGGAGGAGGCAACATTGGGAGGGGAGGAGCTGATACTGGGGGATGTTGAGTGTGCCACTGGGATGGGAGATGGAAGAGGTGCTGGCGTAACGGTGGATTTTCCTAATAGACGATACTCAATGGCTGGGGACTACACTGGATTGTGCATTTGATTTTGATTTTTTTTTTTTCTTCAGGCTCAACACACCCACATGTTTTGTATTTTGGGTTTTTTAGCTGGATGTACAACAAAAGAACAGTCAAGTGGCCAGCTGAAATGTGTGAGGTTGGTTGCCGTGGTGTCCTGCCATGGATGCTTACTACTGCACACCAGCGTGAATGTGTGAATTTGTCAGGCAACCTATACATCTCCAGGAGACACTCCTAGAATAGTATTTAGAGTAGATTATATTACATGTAGTCCATGATAAGCTTCTCATGGCAAGACTCCTTTATTCACATACTGTGCTTATCTTCCTTGAAGGCCCACTCTGATGAATTGTAATCCTGTACTTGGATCATTTATTTGCAAAACAACAGCTCACAAAGGATTAGTTTATGCAATGCTTTAAAACTGTGAGCACTTGCAGTGCTTGTGATTGCTGATATTACTTCTAGCATCTAACGTCATCATGTGTAGGACGTTTGTTTACCAATTGGTCATTGATTCATTTGCACTTGGTCTAACAGTAAACTGCTTACAATTGGAAATACTTTGGTGTAATTACCCCAAGCCAATTCTTTGGGTTGTATCTCCAGGTCTGTTCTAGGTAAGATATTGTGGCTTGGGACGCAGGCTGGCCAAAGAGGGATTTGGCTAGGTGAGCAGGTGGGCCTAGAACACTCAACCTTTGTCTGGTACTGTCGTTTTCTTGTGTGCATGTGTTTGAGTTTGTGTTGGTTTATTCTCACTACGGTTGCACACTTTCTTATATATAAGATTGCGAGCAAGGTGTGTGTGTGTGTGTGTGTGTGTGTGTGTGTGTGTGTGTGTGTGTGTGTGTGTGTGTGTGTGTGTGTGTGTGTGTGTGTGTGTGTGTGTGTGTGTGTGTGTGGACGATTTAGGAGACTTAGTCATACTCAGAATGGACTTGGTGTCTATGATGTAGTGGTCTATGATGAGTGTATAAGTAGTAGTCTATTCTTGTGCCACAATGGAGTCATGTGTTTTTGCAAGTGTTTTTTTGGACCACAGTGGCCCACATGAGCGAGTGTGTACAATATCTCTACTGTCTGCGTTCGTTCCTTCACTTCCTGTTCTCTTCCTGATTTCTTCCTGCAGCCACCCCACATTGTGTGTGTGTGTGTGTGTGTGTGTGTGTGTGTGTGTGTGTGTGTGTGTGTGTGTGTGTGTGTGTGTGTGTGTGTGTGTGTGTGTGTGTGTGTGTGTGTGTGTGTGTGTGTGTGTGTGTGTGTGTGTGTGTGCGCTTCCACCCACGCTCATTGGAAGGAAGTGCTTCCTTTGCTTGGGACAAGCAAGAAGGCCACATGTCTAGGAGAGCAGCTGTAATCCGGCCACACTCGACTCACATAAACTAGGTTTCACCACGGTGTGGAAACAGTTGAGATGACCAGCGGGACCAAAGGGGGGCCAGGGACACTAGGTCACTAATATTGGGCCGGAGAAAATGTTTGCATATGTTCTTCTGTGTCCTTCGTTGAGGGCTGGACTAGTCCCCCCCCCCCCTCCCATGGCCTAAACAAATCTAGTGTATAAGCCTAACAGGGGGTATGGGGCCGATTCCCTCCCATCTAGTTAGCCTGAACTGCGGTGAAAGTTCTGCGAAAACTCTGGAATCCCCTGTCAGGCACGGAATCCCAGGACAGCCAATCAGGAGCGGTTGAGCCTTCTGGATACCATTAAGTCTAACATAATGCTATCCCCCCCCCAACATCCCATGTTCGAGCGTGATTCATGTGGACGCTGGCACTTGTGGGTCTAAGGTTTCAGCTCGTCACTGATTGAATACATGCATTACTCCCCAGACCACTGTGGCCCACATAAATGTGCTCGGAGTAAACCTCAGGGTGAAATCAGAACCAGTCTCCCACTAAGCCTCCAGAATACAGATCGGAATCACATCGCTGCTCTCTCGTTCATCTGGAGTCTGATCCGTAGCAGAGACCCGCAGTGGTTTCTCACAACAAATGAAATACAAAACAGCCGTACATTTCTAAAGTTCAGTCGAGTTGAAACCCATTCAGACGCCTGATCTCCTCCCAGTCTGTGTCCCATGGGTGTTGGGAGAGACTAGTATGGCCCGGGGTTGTGACTGTATTGTTGTATTCTGACACCCCTCTCCCTAGAGAGCTTCCATCCAGTTGCCCTCCCCTGTGGTCCACTCCATGCCCGTTGCTGAGCATGACCCGGGGCATCTGGACCCAGTTACCAACCCAGGGCCAAGTGTGACGACGTGTTAGGTTGGGGGTGGCAGAGAGGGGAGACTGGCTGATTGGGGGCTTTGGGGCTGGTGGCAGTGCAAGAGCAGCATCCCCCGTCCTCTCATAGCTGAAGTTGGAGAGACTGTCGGGTGAGGCATTACTGAGATATAAGGAGCTGAAGGGGAGAGCTTTGAGGGGGTGTTGTGTTGTAGACGCTTGTGTTTACAATTTTAGGTGTGGGGGGGGGGGGGGGTACGGTCATATCCAGCCTTTATGGATTACCGTCCTGCTGTGAGATCGCATAAAGAAGGAGTTTATTGAGCTGCAGCTGGAATTGGTGTTGAATTCCTACTAACAGCCGCCTCCAGAATAGTAGCAACGCGAGGCACAGGGACCTCACACTTCCGTGTATTCGTCCTCATGTCTCTCTGTCCCTGTGTGTGTGTGTGTGTGTGTGTGTGTGTGTGTGTGTGTGTGTGTGTGTGTGTGTGTGTGTGTGTGTGTGTGTGTGTGTGTGTGTGTGTGTGTGTGTGTGTGTGTGTGTGTGTGTGTGTCTGTGTGCACTAACACACAATGGGGGTCATGCCTACCTCGGAGGCAAGTCAAATGAATAGCATCTGGCTATCATCATCAGTTGTCAATCTATAAGTTGATCACCAACTGTATGAGTTTGAAAGTGACCAATCAATGTAACACTATCGGATGACCTCCTACTTATCGACCGTCATCATTAGGGATTGTTTGGGGTATCTCTTGGGGCAGAAGAGTCGGCATTGTGGGATCGGGGGTTGAAACAAACAAGAGACAAAACTTCAATCACTTCATCCTTTGTCATGAATGAGTCTCTGTGTAACAAATCGGAACAGTGTCAAAGGACTTTGATACCGGCCTCTATGTTATATTTTTATCAGTGTATCTAGGCCAGAAAAGAGGCTTTAGACTTAGGGCCTGGGCTGTCTCCCTGTGAGAGAATGGGGCGCTATCAACAAGTCAAACAGGGGATCCCTGCGGATCCTGTCTTCTTTATCCTCTTCTTTAAGAAGGGCCAGCAGATGCTCTCCTTGCCTGGCTTTATTGTTTGTGGCTAGCCAGCCAGCCAACCCAATGACAGGGGGAGGAGGAGAGGTTTCTGAGAGGCCACTTTCTCTGTCTCTCTCTCTCTGTCTCTCTCTCTCTGTCTCTCTCTCTCTGTCTCTCTCTCTCTGTCTCTCTCTCTCTCTCTCTGTCTCTCTCTTCTCTCTCTCTCTCTCTCTCTCTCTCTCTCTCTCTCTCTCTCTCTCTCTCTCTCTCTCTCTCTCTCTCTCTCTCTCTTGCCGTCTCTCTCACCTTCCTCTGTCTGTCTGATTTCCCCGGCTGACGGCTGCTGGATGAGTTAAATCCTCAGATTGAGGTGTCGGCCGCCCGTAAACAAAAGGGCAGAGGCTCTGGTTGGGCCACATGGCTCTGGTGGGAGGGCTCCCGTCCATTCACAGTCACTTGGGCTGCATCTGCACCACATAAAGAAACCCAGGAGAGCCTCCGGCTGCCAACCCCACCCCCTCAGTCTCTCTCCCTCTCCCTCTGCCTCTGCCTCTGCCTCTGCCTCTGCCTCTGCCTCTGCCTCTGCCTCTGCCTCTCTCCCTCCCTCCCTCCCCCCGGACCCACTCACTCTGTTTCTGTTCTCTCAGCATCTTATTGTCCCCAGAGGATAGAGCAGGCTTCCTTGGCAGCGAGCCAGCGCGTCTCATCTCCATTAGGTCAGCAGGCAGGGGAGAGGTGTATTGGTGATGGATACCCTAACAATCCTCTTCCTCCCCCTCCCCAGAGTCCCAGGAGTACAGGAAGAGATGTGAATCCACAGCTGGGGGTATTCTAATGTACTTCCGCAGCTGCAGCTCTGTTGTGCCTTCTTTAATAATTAATAAAAACAGCGTTCGGTAAACCTTTTCGGAGTCCACAGAGGTAAATGATGACATTAATGGAGGATGAACTTTGAGTGTGTTATGACACTTTAGTACTGCGTATTGGTAATTTTTCTTTCATCACTTTTTTTCACTTCTAATGGGTTGGTTGTAATAATTGATGAATGAGCCGGTGCCATTTAAGGTGTCTAACCAGGTATTCCTTGTCAAAATACGGTTTACAAAACCATTTGTGATGTAAACTGTCTGCAGCAGGGTAAGTTAGTCATACCCAGTAATCGTATCTGACGTAATATGATAGATTAATCACAGTTATGCGTCTAGCCCTGACTTCAGGAGTCATAATTTGAGGTGTGGTGTTCAGCCCTTGTTTCCCATAAAAATGGGAAGCAGTATTTGTTATTGATTTGTGTTTGTATATTACTTGGATAATAAGTTCAGCTTTGCCACATCATGGCTTCTCTCAGCATTAACTTATTTAGTTACAACTGAACTGAGCGAGATGAGGGAGATGTTTGCAGTCAGAGACGATCCCTTATATGCCAGTGGGGATCCCGTTGTGTGGTTGAACTGGAATGTTTGGAGTATGTATGTCATCGACCCCTGATAAACAGCAGTGCTCACACACTACATCACAATACACTTCCTGTCCACATGACCTCTTTGGTGAGTACGTATGAGTGGGCGTGTGTGTGTGTGTGTGTGTGTGTGTGTGTGTGTGTGTGTGTGTGTGTGGGTGTGTGTGTGTGTGTGTGTGTGCGTGTGTGTGTGTGTGTGGGTGTGTGTGAGACTTGCAGAGGGAATGAGCAAGCCTGCTGTTTTAAACATTGGTAGCCTAGCCTACGTGTCATGCTCCCAGTCACTTCCGGCAATCCCAGGCAGTTGCCTAGCAAATGGTGTGTGTTTTGGGTTTGTATTTTGAGACGTCCAATTTTAAGGATGATTGTTTGTCTACGCTCGGTGCCAAAGAGCTCAGGAAACCTCACTTCCTTGCGTTTCAGCCATGAAGCCTAAATAAGTGGCTGCACAGTGTCCAAAACAAGAGCAAGAGTTCAGGCAGTTTACTTTTATGATAGTATGTGTGTGTGTGTGAGAGAGTGTGCATGTTAATTTAATATCCATCTCCTTTTCCTGGAGCTTATGGTGTCGCATCAATCTGTGGTTTGATTTTGTAGTGGTGAGGAGGTGGATGCTTGAGGGGGGAAAAGAGTAGTTTCTAGTTTACATAGATATAATTTCTGCCGTCATCTGTCATAGTATCCCACGGTTTAAACTACTCAGTTATACTGCATAAGCATTTACTATAAAAAGATCCTGGGTACTTTTGTTTTATCCCAACATTTGGGATTATAAATTGTCATAACCCATCGTGTGTGTGTGTGTGTGTGTGTGTGTGTGTGTGTGTGTGTGTGTGTGTGTGTGTGTGTGTGTGTGTGTGTGTGTGTGTGTGTGTGTGTGTGTGTGTGTGTGTGTGTGTGTCGTCGCCCAGGTGTGCACACGCACACCTGCAGATCCTTTGTGCTCAGTTTTGTTCTTACAAATACAGTAGTGTTCTCAGAATGATGTCATTGTTATTGGGTCGTTATACCAAACTTGACTCAGTCAAGTTGAGAGCTTGACTGAGTCAAGCTCTCTCTCTGAGTCAGAAACACTGCCACGAAAACACTGTTTTTAATAGTTCCCCCGAGGTTAAGAAATTAAGCACACAGATGTGTGATCCTGGCAATACTATTTCAAGTACAAGTGAAGGAACAAAAATACACTTTTAGTTTTGCTGGTTACGTTTATTTTCCTCCTGTGATTTGATTACATAGCAATGATTGAATCAACCGGTATACTGTTTGAATAGGCCTCCTTAATTAGATACTAAGAGGTTAGCTAGGGTGAGTCGGCCTCTAGGCTGAGTAGATCCTCCAAAACATTTTCTTTATGGAATTAGTTAGATGTGAAGCGCCTCCTTCGGTCTGCCGTACACAGCTAAACGGTGTCTGCCTGCCGTAGGCTTGGTCTAGTTTGTTGACTTAATCCAGCCGGTAAGACGCTATAAACCCCTGGCTAAGCTGCTTCAGAGCGGAGGTCCCGGTCGATCCTCCACTCTTATCTGTGGAATGCCCGTCATCCTCTTCTTGGGTTCCAGAGGAAGGCCACTCTACTATCTGTAAGGCCTGGTCTCCCTTTGATTGTCTCCTGGGATTCCCTATTCCTTCCCTCCCCCACACCCCTTACGCTCTCTCTCCCACTGTTTTAGTTGATGACATGCGTCCCTGCCCTCTCTCTCTCTCTCCCTTTCCCTCTCCCTCTTAGCTATTTGTTCTATCCCTCTCCCTCTTAGCTTTGTGTTCTATCCCTCTCCCTCTTAGCTTTGTGTTCTATCTCTCTACCTCTTGGCTTTGTGTTTTCTCCTTTTTGAAGTTGGTTTAGCAGGCAACGGTGGTGGGGGAGTTTAATTGACAGAGCTAAACCAGACAGAGCTCATGATGGGGGATAATGATGATGCTGTCTTCTGCGGCTAGCTCAGTTCTGCATGCCGTGGCGTTTTATAGACTCGCATGTGTCTGGAACTGTGGTCAGCGAGGCTGGCAAGGGAACAAGCTGAAAACCCTGTCTCTATTTCCTCCTTTTTCCCTCCGCAATGTGACCTAAATTATTCCAAAACTAGCCTGTTCCAGATGCAGTACTCCAGACTCTGTTTTTTTTTCCTTTACTGTTAATGGTGTTATGAATAGCTGCTCCTGAACAGCACATTTTATAAGTATGAGTGTAAAAATGATCCTCCGGTTTACAGTAGCAGTCATTAGAAGCACACCCTTTCAGACCATTTTAGATTAGGAGGTCTATGCGATCTGTTTTACATGCAACTTTATTAGCGAACACAACCACTGAACGCTTATCTCCGATCGCTCATTCATTCGCTCAGAACAATGTCAGCCATGCATTCTCAATGGGAGCAGTTAGGGACTAGGCTATAGGGCTAGGTTATTGCTTAAAACCAAACCCTTACAAAAGGGATTGCATTGGAAAAGCTCCTGTTACTAAGCGACCCACCCCATCTCCTGAGCTACTTCTGCATCCAACCGACACAATCCCGGGGCCCCTTCACAGAGGGCTTCGTTTGTCTCTGTACAATGTACCGCTGATCTTTACTATGGCTGTAGCATTTAGCGCAGAAAAAAGGGGGTAGTGTGTGTGTACATCGTGTTTAAAATTGGATTGGCGATGTTCGAGTTTGCTCTTTGGCTCCAGTGTTGACAGTCAACATTGACCTATTGGATGTTCAGCTCCTGGTGCACAATGTGTTGAGAATGACGAGTTAAATCTAGACCTGAGATCTGTGTGTTGTTGAAAGAGTATTATCATGTGTGGAAATGTCTAATATCGAGAAAACACAACTAGAAATTGATAATGTGGAATTGTAACTTTACTTTTTTACTTTCATCTATGCAGATGATAATCTGATCAGTCTGGGGAAATGCCTGGCAAGTCGTATAAAACTACAATATAAAGGTCTAATAATAGTGAATAATATATTTATTGCTTAAAACTAATGTAATAAATAACTTGTATATGAAAGTCAACACGCTAAACTCGGCCTGTTTTAAATTGGGTCATTTCAACCCATCAACTAACCCGTTTTGGATGGAAGACAACATAAACCATCTCTGCTTGAATCATGGCAGGCCCCCTCCTTCCCGAACTCGACCTCTGGTTCAGATTACTGTGCAGTCCTCAAGTGATTTAGGCCAGGTTCCTGTTCCCCTCAAGGAGGCGCTTGGAAGTTTACAAAGCATACGTTAGTCATACAACTTCCGGCTTTGTGATCCATCATCAGCCCGAACTATACCCAACAGTTATTCGGCCTGTACTGTGTCATCGATTTCTTGTGTACATTAAAATTGAATGTACCACGGGATGAATCCCTTCAACAGAGTCCGCCAAATGTACTGCATTACCTGTGTATATTAGTCGGTTGTATCCTCTCAAAGCACTGCAGATCGTTTTTTACTGTACTATATATATATTCTAGACAAGGGTTCTTGTCTGTGTTTTTATATCATTGATGGTAATGGTGTCTACTGTCTGCCAAACTGTTAATCACGTGATGCCCGTGCCAGCTTGCATTTCTGGCATCGCTACCGACGATGTACACTGCCAGGCATCGTTGGCAGAGGAGGGAATATACTGTGCTCAATTGGTCATGTCTGGCCAGATAAGGATAAGCTCTAGTAACACTCCGGCAGTGGGGCAAAATGAACATGTTGATATTGGAAACGAATGTGCAACGCTGTAGGGAAAACCGTTGCAGCAACGGTTTTCCCTACAGCGTTGCACATTCGTTTCCAATGCTAACGGTGCTAAAGCACTGTAGCACCCAGCTGCTGTGCAGACGCTGTGCCCTGCCTCCAACTGTAAAGGCGGCTGCGCTCTTCTTTAAGTGATTGCGTGTAACAGCTAACCCATTAATTTATAATATTGACTCATGCTACAGTTTGATGGATGTAGAAACGGAAAACAGACTCATTTTTATCTTGTAAACCCTCGTACTTATCTGGAAAACAAACACGGCGCCAAATGATTTTATTTATTCACATGGATCTCAATATAGCCAGTTGTAAGTCATTGGATTTTTTTCTTTTCATAACCGATTTTCTGGTTTAGTAATTGTGACGTGTGTTAGAAGAAGTAGGATGTATGCTGTACCGCAGTCATGAGGAAATTGGTAACATCCCTGGTAAGGCTCAAACAAGCCTATCCATTGTTTTTGGTCAATGGGCAGTGTACGTTTATGTGATGTTGAGAGATGCATGCTTTTTAGTGCTGCCAAAAATAAAATGAAAAATGGGTTCGTCCCAGGCTGGGCAGAGCTGTGGTGATGTTGGTGGTCCTAAATTCATCACCCCAGTTCTTCAGTATCCCTTACGGTGCTGGTATTTGTCCAACAGCTGTTTCTGTTCATTGGTGAATTGGTATTCGCTTTTGTTCCGTTTGTAGCTAGCTCCACATTTTCCCGGGACTACACTATTTATACATCACTTGTGTATATATCACTTGACTAGCATGCGCCGCATGGTAATATGTTGACAATGAATCATCGTTGACAGACCAGGCATACATTTAAGGAATCTCAATAGAACTGCAGCCCCATGTTAACAGGTAAAATAGCAGATCTATAATAATCAAGTTAAATACTGAACATTTAGGGATTTCTTAGAAACTGGAATATCAAGAGAATCTTGTTTCATTCTCATAAAATTCATGCTTGGTATTTCCCTCAGACAGTCACAGAATTACCCTACATCAAAATCTGTCAAGGGGGATGTTTTGATGATAAAGCTTATCTGTTTGAAATGTTTAACCCTGGGCATTAAGCAGTACTGACATTTCTGTATTGACGGAATAGGAACCGAAATCCATCACACGTGCACCAGAAATGTCCATTTCCTTCTGCTCTACCGAAAAAAGGTTTAAAATAAAACCCCAAAAGTTCCAATGAAAGTCTTCTTGCATGTGATGTCATGGCTTATGGCTAAAACCAGAACACTATCTTCTTGTCATCGCCCTCCTCCTCCTCCCTGTCTGGTTGTTCGAGGGCGAGTGTTATGTTGATGTTGTTTCTATGGTGCATTGCATAGCCACACTGTAGAGCAGCTCCTGCGTCACAAGTGACCAGGCAATTGCACCGCAAACCACCGGCAGCTTTGTGATGTTACGGCAACATGAGATCACCATTATGTCCTGTATGGGTATCTTCTAATTATGTCCTTAACCAAACCTTTTTCAGTTATTTTATTGTAAACAGAGCGATGATGGATGGATGCCGACCCAAGGGTTCACTTCGAATCTCCAGCTGAGATACGAATGGACGGCTGACGCTGACCGACGTGCACATCTGTCCTGCAGGTGCTGAGCGGTGAGTGAGGCGGTGGATGCGGCATGCAGAGGCCACTCCCCCTGGCTCAGAATGAGTGTCAGAGATGGCGCTGCCACAATGGCAACGATCACGAGCGGAGGAGGAGGAGGAGGGGGGGGAGGAAAGGCAGCTAACCCCCAAGACGGCCGCTCCTACCTGCTTCAGATCTACCCACGGTTGGCTACAGAGTCCTCTGCCTGCTGCTATCTCAGGTTGGTCCGATGTCATTCAAAACCGCCCTTCCATTATTTATTTTTCGTTCGTTTTTGAAATGAGAAGATTGATGTCGTGTAGCTGATCGCAGCCGATCGCGTCGTTTGCGTGTCTGTTTGACCAATCAAGAGTTCAGAAGGATGCGACCGCCGCCTCGGTGATCTGCGACGCGGCCGCGGCTCTGGGGCTGGACCCCAGCAGGCTGTATGTGTTGGCGGAGGTGAAGGAGTGCGGCGGGGAGGAGTGGATCCTGGAGTCTGGGGACCTGCCCGTGCAGAGGCTGCTGCTGTGGCCCCGGAGGGCCCAGGAGGAACACCCCCAGAGCCTGGGCTTTTATTTCTTACTACAGGTACAGTAGACGAGCAGGGTCACCTACCTACTACTCACTGTGGGTCATTGTGCTTTACTTGCGTTCTATGTGGCTCAGGAGGTGGAGCGGGTCGGCTGGTAACCGGAAGGTTGCTAGCTCAATCCCCGTTGTGTCGAGGTGTCGCTGAGCGAGACCCCAAACCCCAACTGCTCTCGACGAGCCGGCTGTCACCTTGCCTGGTTGCCACCGCCATCGGTGTATGAATGTGCATGAATTGTGCATGATTGTGTTAATGTTAGGCAATATTGTAAAGCACTTTGAGTGGCCGCTGGTTAGAAAAGCGATCTAAATCCTACTTTCGCTTTTACCCTCGAAATGTATTTGAATGTGCTCTGGTTTCCCTTTTTCTCACCAGGAGAGCAACCGCGACGGCACCATCCAGTACGTCCACCTCCCTGCCCTGACCACGGAACAGCAGGCGCAGAGGCTGGCGGCCAGGGGCTTCCTCCCCCCTCCCCAGGATGACTTTGCAGACCTCTGCAACCTGCCCGCCCTCAACGAGGACAGCATCCTGGAGAACCTGCGCACCCGCTTCCACAAGAAGAAGATCTACACGTACGCCGGCAGCATCCTCATCGCCATCAACCCCTTCAAGTTCCTGCCCATCTACAACCCCAAGTACGTCAAGATGTACGAGAACCACCAGCTCGGCAAGCTGGAGCCTCACATCTTTGCCATCGCGGACGTAGCTTACTACGCCATGCTGAGGAAGAGGGTCAACCAGTGTATCGTCATCTCCGGGGAGAGCGGCTCGGGCAAGACCCAGAGCACCAACTTCCTGATTCATTGCCTGACCGCCCTCAGTCAGAAGGGCTATGCCAGCGGGGTGGAGAGGACCATTCTCGGAGCTGGACCGGTACTGGAGGTGAGGACTGTATTTATACATTGTTGTGGTATTGTTTAGGGTTTTCCTTACACGAGCGTTGCACATTAAGTGTTCAATGTTAACATGTTCAACACGGCCAATTGAGCACACTACACACTGGTCAGAGCTGTGGCATCGCAAAGTGCTTCACAAGTATTGCCTCACGTTTGCCCATTCAAACCTGCATCCATACCCTGACGGCGGTGTCGCCCATGCAAGGCAACAGCCAACTCGTCGGAAGCAATTAGGGTGAGGCTAGTTAGGGTGGCTGGTGTTCCTGACGACTTTCTGCAGCTCCTAATGAGTCATACGGGAAGTCAATGATGAGTTAATTACTAAGACGGTGATTGAAGTGTAAAGTGAGTGTTTTCTGTTCACTTGATGAGGAATGAAGTTGGCTCTCATTGATGATGCGACGATGCTTCGTCATAAAGTGACTCATACGTTTTTCTAACACATACACACACATGACCGTACATGGTAACTCGGGAAGAGTTCATTAATAATCATAGGCTAGCCATCTTCCTGACTATGAATAATCAGACCATGTGGTTTAAATAATTAATTTATTAATAGATAGAATTAGTTGGAATCAGTACCGGAAGTTACAAGCAAGTCATTTCATTGGAAGCCCAGCTTGAAGTTAGATGGTGAGATGATAGTCTGTTGTTAACTTCTGCGGAGTACGAACCCCCTGCATCAACTATACTTGGTTTTAGCAGAACAATTTGTTTATGTTGATGTGGAGAAGGTTTTGAGAATCATTTCCGTCATTTTGTGGTGAACTATTGAGTCAGCAGACTTGGTCAATACTTGCATCTTTAACCTGAGGGAAAAGCCATGGGGACTGGCCATAAGCAAACAGACTGTCTGGCTATTATCTGGCATCTTATCTGACAGACATTCTAGGTGTTTTCCATATTGCTGATTGACTAAGAGAAGATCCAACTTTTTGAGAGACCTTGTGAGACCTTAAGAAATCCAAATGTTGTTTCTGATTTAGCCTTACTGTGCTAATATTATTGTCCCATTTAATTCCTAAATTCTTGGAATACTTAGTCCCGGCACTTGAATATCATAGTTCATCCTAGCTCATGTATCTGGTGCGTGCTTTGTTTGTTTGCTTTATACTTGTACGTTGCTGTGGACAAAAGCAACATGCATGAATAAATGTGAATGATTTGTTCCACAAGCACTGTAACACATTGGATTGATTAAATTGTTGAACTTCCCTTGAGCAGTCTTGTATAGTGAAGGCAGTCGGTAGAAGTGACTTAAGATCAGTAAAGGACAGCCGGTCTCGGGATTGAGGTAGCGGGATTGGGTAGATGTGTAACAGGCCTAATCATACACACTGAGTCAGCACTTTTCAATGAAAAACCAACCTTTGCCCAATCCTCTCAAGACATACTGTCAGCAAACACTACTTCCATTGTTTGTGCATTTTTTTTTAAATATTCTATTCTGTTGATTTTCTCCCGTCATGCTTATCAGGCAGTAAGAGGAGGGAAATGGGGATTATTGTTGATCAGCCGGAGAAGTAACTATCCAGTCTATCTGCAGAATAAAACAGTTGTGAATCACTGTAGTCCTCTTGGTTTGGACTCATAGGAGTTGCATCCACTGTCCATAAACAAACGCTTTCAAATAGCAGAGTAGCTGTTGATTTCTTACGGTTTGACAACTGGGGTCTTCGTCAGGCCGTGCTTGTTCTCTCTGTGATTGTTTTCTTAGACTAAATACCATTCTTTATTTAGGTGGTTATGGATTTTCTTCCCTGTAATGAGAAAAGGATTCTTCCTTCAATTTCACATATGGAAGGATTTACAGTCCCTGCCCCCTTGATCAGGGACGGCACTGGGGCTCTCAGAGAGAGACGCCGTGTCCTCGTACTCACTCACGTACTCCAGGTCACCGGAGTGTTTGTCTTGGAGCATATGAGGAAATGGACCCCACCATTTCCTATCACTACCTCATTGTTTAATGTTCAAGGATGGATGACTTTCAACCTTGCTGCAGCATCTATTTGAAGTGATCCGGGAATTTGTCCATGTTGTTTTAGTGGGGTAAATTCTATGGTGTAAACTACCTAATTAGTGGCCTGTACACACACCTTGGAGCAATTCAAACACACATTTTACAGTATTTGGTAATCACTTATTAACCTTGGCGGTTAGAGCACCAGCAATATCCTGTCGATACATCTTCTCTGCATGCATTCCTTTTATTATTTCTAACCAATGTCACTAAAAATAGTACTTTCACCAATATATTCTTTCGAGGCATGTAGGTTTTATACATCAAACGAGCAGCGGAAACCTCTGTGGTCTATCAATACCACGGATGTACACCGCTCACCTCGCATTACCCCTTTGAGGCGATCATTTACATGAAGTTGAACTGGAGCAGCTATTTTATTTGGAAAGTAACCCGGAGGGCCCAGAGATGGGGGGAATAGGATGAAGCATTGCGTTGCATTACAGAATAAAGCTGTAGTCATCTGAGCATGTGGCCTCCAGGGAGATCTCCAAGGGCTCTGAGCCAGTTGCCTGCAGCTCCGGGTTCCTGATGTGTGTGTCAGAACAAGCGCCGTATCTCAACGACCAATGACAGGTCAAAAGAGGCGTGGGGGACGGCGAGACTTTCCCTGCCGTCAGCAGAATCCTGCTTCCTTTTGGCAGACGTGTCGCCTCTCTTTTTACATTGCAGTCCTCGAAGGCTCTGTGTTGGTTACCTCTCTCCAGAACTGTGGTTGGAGGAGCAGACACAAAGGCTGGATCGGTGTGGCCCGACCCCCATCTGAAGAGGGAACAGAGATTGCGTTCCAACCTCAGTCGTGTCTGTCTTGCCAAAAAGGATGCTAGCAAATGCATTTTGTGGTAATAGACTGAATATGTCTCTGCTGCAGGGACATAGAAAGATTCCTGTTTTTATTGTTGACTTGCTAATTTGTCCATACAATTGACTGGTTTGACAAACAGATCGGTCTGGTGAAGCTTCGGTCTAGTTGCATTTGTTTCAGTCGGGTAAAGGTCAGCCTTTATTCCCGAGTTAAAAAACGGTTAACACAAAACTGGAAAGTGGAGAAAGCCAAGAGTTCCTCAAGTTCCTGAAAAATGTCTCGCTAGTGTTCACTAACGTGTGGTAGAATACTGTTTACAGATACTGATACGGATGTGTACGGATTCTTTGGCTAGGTGTATATATGTGTTTGTGTGTTCAACGGCCTCTGTGTGTTTTACTGACTGTTTGTATCTCCAGGGGCCTTTGGAGAGCCCTCCAAGATTTGGTCACATACTGAAGACATGAGATCATAGTTTCTGTAACTGACTGTGGTCTTCTATGTAGCCTCCTGTGTGTTCTGCTGCCTCCAGGCTCAATGCCCCTGCTCTGATAAAATGCTGGTGGACATAATTAGCTATTATACTTGTGTCCGGCCCATGTTATTTGCCTAACTGTGACGCGTTTTTGAGATTTCTACCTAACCCATACAAACCCATAACTTTGCGCATGCAGTACAGCTTACCTGCTCTGAATAGTGGTCTTGCTGCTGAACCGGTTTAACTGGTTTGCCTTCTGTTAGTTATTTTTACAGCATGTCGTTTTTCCCACCTTCTGTGTTCTGAAGGAAGTCTCGATGTCGGTAGGGCTTGGTGCTTCCAGAGAATAAGGTGATGCCATGCCAAGTGCCTGTCTGAGCTAATTCTCAACCGACCCTAAGTAGGCTCAAGTGACTGTGTTTCCTTGTGCTGCTTATTCACAACTGTTAGACTTTTCAGAGGGTAGTGATGTTTTTACCGATAGAGTATATACCGATACAGCATCTAGCAGCGTAAGCATTAATAGCACTTGTTCTTATTGAAGAGTTCTCTTACGATGACAAGCAATGTTTAGTAGGTTCACTCAGTGTCGACAACCAATATTTTAGACATGGCGCGTAGATTGGAGATTAGGGCTGGGTAAAAAAATCAATTTACCGTAATATATTTTTCGATTGATTTCATTTCAATTTTGCAATATCTATTCATAGGGCATGAGATCGTTGTTTTTTTTGTTACCATAATTATTATTTTTGCACTTTAATAAACAATGCCTTTATGCAATTTGAAGTGATGACATTTTGTAGTTCAAGCATGATTGCAAGTTTCTAATTTCAAATTTGCACTTTTGAGACTTGAGACAGTATTGTTTACAGCTCAAGTTTAAACTGTCCAATTTACAAGCTTACACTTAAAACTTGTTGTTTAAGGTGAAGAGAAAAAATAAGGTACATTTTTATTTTGTAACACAGTTGAGCCATTTTCATTATTTAAGAGCAGATTGAATCTAATCGAATCATGAATAATCGATTCAGAACCTTATGAATCGAAATCTAATCTATTTAGTAAATTGGCCACGATACCCAGCCCTATCGGAGATGACGTGTTTCCCATTCCGACTTTCCACCTCTGACCATCAACGAACTCAGCATTACATTGAAGTGTTTGATGTTCTTTGCCTGTGTCTTAAATGAGCTAGTCACGTGATGGTTGGATCGGCATATAGACTTGCGTACTACACCGATACCCGCGGCATTTTAGGCAGTATCGGAGGAGTTTGTGATAGAGGTACCGGAACAACTCTACATGCATTATTACAGATTCTAGGTTCATATTATTAACTTTAACTAACTTTAATTAACTTTAATTAACTTCTCGAGAGACGAAAGCTTGGTGGCGATGCGTGTTTACCCTGTTCGTTGCGTTGTAACACCTTCTGGATTACAGATCCTCGGTAGTCCATCTCGATACTAATTAATGATAAAATAATAAGCACGCGCCGATAGAGCCAGTTCCCAGTTTTTTCAGTTGGGTTTTCCTGCTATTCAGTGTGATGTATGCAAGGTTGATCATCTGATAGAAAACGAAACAAGGCTGGCTTTGGCTTGTATAATCCAATGAAATATGTCTCTTTTTCTATACTTCGGATCAGAAAACCAACGTACATGACTTTATTTTATCCATTTGTCTCTACCTTTCAAGTTGTAAACCTCTACCTTGTTCGATATCTTAATTGAATCAAGCCATGGGTTTTCTTTAATTCACATTGGTTCCCCGACAGGAAGTCCTGCTCATACAGACATATCCTTGACAGGAAGCAGATTGGTTACGATGTAACAGCGGTAGGCCCCTGTTGCCATTGGCTCAGAGTCTTTGGGGTTGGCTTATGAACAGGCCTCTGCATTGTGTTCTTGTTCAGGAAGTCCAAAGGAATAGCTGCCAGTTCTGTCTGTACCACTATTGTGTATCTCTTGTTTAATGGCACTCTCTTGATTCATCAGCAATTTATGGTCACAACGTATTTAGACAATCTTCAGAAATATATCTATAAAGCCAACCTCAAAGTGATGGACATGCCTGCCCCAACACACTCATGCATGCACACGCACCCACACACTGATGAAGCCAACATTCTGATCTTAATCACTTTGATCAGCCTTAAGTTAATATATTTCAGGCTTATCAGTAGGATGTGCTGTTCCTCGCTGGTGGAATGTGTTTGGCATGTAGCGACCTGTACCGGGCCAGTTCCGAGGCCTGTTTGGTGGTGCTGGGACCAGACCGCAGACTGGAGTTAAACGTGGTACCCTCCCTGGCTTGGGTGGGGCTGCCTGAAACGGCTCAGATCTGGTAAAAGGCCACCCTACTCCCACAAGATTACTGCTTGAAATTACAGCTTTTCTTTTTCCTTTTTTTCCCTGTGCTTTGTCGACCTTCCAACGGCCCACTTTTCCTCTCACGTTTCCTTGTGTTGCCTTACAACATGTAAAACCAGTTAAATAGGGAAGGTGGATTTCAATCTGACTTGAGGTCAGCTCACGTTATTCCTTCTATGGAGACACCTCGGTTAAGATGCATTATGCAGCATTCTCAATGAGTCTCGTAGCTCAAATCCCCCCCCCCCCCCCGTGTTGCTCTTCAAAACAAGAATCAACTGCTCTGGGTCCACTCGGACTATACTAGCGTCCAGGGCCAGTGAGCCGTTGTCATATGATAACTAGACAAACGTGCTTTTGTTCTTTAAAACATGTACAGCATGTGCTTCGTTTTCATTATTTACCGTTCCTTATGAACGCTCCCCTACGTGCATATCCTTCCGTTGACAGAGTACTACGACCGCGATACTGGCGCCGAGGCACGGAAGAAAAGCCCCCTCGCCATGTCCCTAGAAGGCGCCACACACCACCTCGAATGCCCTACTAGCAGCCGTTAGCACGTTGTTGTGCCGTTGCATTTATCGACATTGTTCAAACCAGCGTTGCTGAATGCCATTGAGACAGTTGTTGTTGTTGTTGAGGACCAAAGAATCCTCTCTTTGTGAACAGTCAGTTGAGCCACAGCCCCGGGGGTGATCTGGGAATTGCATTTGGTGGCTCGTCGAGGAGGCACCCAGCGGGGCAGACTACAGAGCCGTAGCTGTCTATCGACGTGTATTTGTTCAATTGATCCCGTCATGTGAACTCAGCAAACACATTTTCCACATTCGGAGCAAACAAACAGCGTTTGTTATTTCCGTCAGCGTGAGCGGGAACCCTGGACAGTTTGCCTCGGATGGCCGTGATCACTTCTTATAAGACGTTCCTAACTTGTTATCCAAGTATTGACTCTCTTTACGCAAAAGGAAGTAGAGTACAGTGTGTGTGTGCGCGCTTGAGCGTGTCCCCTCTGTACATCCGTGTTTGTGCATACCGTTGGCCCGAATGAATGTGGGAATTCTGGTTGCGGCAGTTGGATTGTGTAGCCTCCCTTTGTGATCGTATCCACGCTGTAGCGAGGTGCCTGGGCCCTGGCAGCGCCACTGGAAACATTTAACAGTCACTCTGTTGGGCCGGTAGACATGTAAGGCTCAGTTCAAATCGTAATTAGGACTAGTCTCCAAGACAACGGCTCAAACCCTTTCACTGATGAATTATAACCTTTTTTTCCCCTTCCCCCCCCCCCTGTCGTGTTTTCCTTTCTGTACCTCACAAAGATTATTGATGAAATGCAGGCGAAGACATTCAGTGATACAGTACTGAAGGCACAATCTTTTTATTTTTTTCAAGTCAACCACAGAGGGGAACTGGTCAGGTCAATTTTGAGAATTTTGACATGTGCTGCATTTTGTTGTTTTGCCTCAACACTTGCATGCACACGCACTTCTCTTAGTTCACGTAGGGCCTCTATTTCTATCCCACAATCTTTGCTTCCTCCTCCCTCCTCCTCCTTTGTGTTATACAGACACAAAGAGCAGTCCGTGTTTCAATGGGGAAACTAGCCCACAGGTAACCATGGACACACGAAGGCTTGGCAAACCGTCGATCCACTAACGTATTACCTGGGGGCGCTGTGAGCCAATAGGAGCGTTCATTTGGGGCATATTTAAGTGTTGCTTTGACATGTTTAGCATTCCTTCCATGGTGGAGGGGTTTTGGCCTCACAAAAGGAGATTTCTATGTCGATGCAGTACTCTTTGCTGGTGGTGGAGCAGTAAAACACTGAGTCGAATGGATAATGTAATTATCGCTCAATCGCTCACTCACTCTCTCTCTCATATGCAAACACACACCACACACAGATACACACACCAACACACGGGGGGCACAGACGCATACACAAACCTAAAAAACTGGCGCAAGTTGTGCTGACCTTTAGTCATGGCGGACCACACCTGAATAAATAGATGTCGAACACACAGATGTTTGGTTATTTATTTCCAATAAACTCCCGCCAAACGTACAGAAACACTCCAGAGGTCTGACTGACGGACACAAATGCATTCAAACACAAACACGGATACTGGGAATGTAAACTCCCGAGTGCGCCGAGCCCTGTCCAGGCAAGTTGGGCGTAGACCTTTCTTTTTTTTTTTATTGATGATTTTGGTCACGGGTGACGAACTTCCTGAACGTAGTCAGACTTTCTTCATCTTCCTGACTGCGTCACCAAGGAGCTGCCTCTACGACTGGTTCCCCTGGGAACACAAAGACATTTTAAGGCTACGCTTTTTCTGCGTTATCCCATACTTCCGCCTGGTGCATTGGTGTAGTTCACTGACACCGTGAGAGAAGAACATAAAATGGCTGTAAAATTCCCTAGTACTCCTGACAAAAGGGAATGGCTTCAGTATATTTTTCGTAAAAAAAATGTGGGCGCTCTCAGATGCTAATGTACGCCGTTCTGGTAAAAAAAAAAAGAGAAGGAAATGGGTGTGTGACTTTGTGTATCTCCACAAATGGTTTGGAATTCGTTCTGCTATTCGTGTGGAGCTCTCAAAGTAGTGTCTGTTTAATATGCATCAAGTCAACTTCCCCCGTTGTGTGTCTGAGAGGAGAAGGAGACGACGATAAAAAAGGAGTGTGACCGGCATCAGAACAGTAAACAGGGGGCCCTCTTTGAGACCTTTTGAGCTGAGCTCTGTGTGTCCCTGGTTGGGTATGGCTTCCACCCCAGAGTGGGGAGGGGGTTCTCTGTTCCTTTCTGGTCTGACAGCCCTATACAGATAGCCCCCTCAGCCTCATTTATCATCCACCACCTAGTGTCTCTCGCTGCACACACGCACGCACGCACGCATACGCACGCGCAAACACACAGAGAGAGAGAAAGGGGAGATGCTTGAGAGGATGTGTAGGATAACAGAGGGATGAAAGTAAGAGAGATGGAACGAAAGATGGACTTATCTTAAGAGCGGAAAACAAGCAACAGATGCTGACCCTTTTTTAAGGGTCCCAGGAGCAAAGAAGACACACATTCTCACACATAAACAACCACTCACACACACACACACACACACGCACTCTCTCACACACACTCACACACTCACACCCACTCTCACTGTCTGGCCTCCTGCTGTGAGGTCAGCTGCTGTTTTCAACCAGTCGTGACCTTTGGGCCCTGGAGGTTGCTAGTTGTCATCCTGATTTGTTGTTATTGTTGTTTTTTGTCTGTTCTTTCCTTAATTGTAGGCCAACAGATGGTAGGAGTCAGTCATTGCCTTGTTAGGGTTTTTTGTTGCTGATAAGTCCAACAGATCTGCATGCTTGATGTTTCAAGCATGGAGTACCTCTCCACAAATTTGTAGTTTAATATCTTGGCAATTCCCTGCATGCAATTTATGTAAACATACATTTTGAGGTAAAAAACAAAGTAATAACCTAACCCTGTGTTTTTCTCTCTCTCTTTTCCTCTATCTCTCTCTCTCTCTCTCTCCCATTTCCCCGCTAGGCCTTTGGGAACGCCAAGACGGCCCACAACAACAACTCCAGTCGCTTTGGGAAGTTCATCCAGGTCAACTACCTGGAGAGCGGCGTAGTGAGAGGGTGAGGAGCCGGCAGTGCCCCCTGCATCCACTCTGCACACAACACCGACCCATTTTCCTATCAGCCACCTCTCACAAGTACATTCTCACGTAGACTAGCTCGGGGAGGGTGCGTATGCTGTTCCGGAGGACCATGCATTGCAAAAATGACACGCGGCGCTTGTTAAAGGTCCCTTTCCTGTCTTTACAGCCACTTCCTGTCTATAGGAACGTTTCTACTCACCGGTATCTCTGCACCGTTTACTGTCAACTGCTTATTCTTACGTCATGCAGTATGCTCAGACTCCAGCCTCAAGTTCACTGGTTCCTCTTCTCCCCCTCTGTGGAGTCAACTCGTGTGGTCGGCCACTGCATGAGAATCTAGCCCGCCGTGTCACTTCCTCATCTCCCCCCCCCCCCCCCCCCCCCCCTGCTGTGAGCAGTTGAAACCATCTTCTTTTATAGATAACGTGCATGCATATCAGTGGCAGCTGAGTTTATATATGCGGCAGCAACGGGGCCAGAGGCGACAGCTGCTGGGTGCAGTTCATGGTGAGGGGCCAAGCAACAACCTGATTAGGCCCTAAAAGCACCCCATACTCATCGTCCTCTATTGGATTGCTTTTCCCCCAGAGGGGCTCGTAATCCAATAAGGGTCGTTGAATTCAATTAGCGGGCTGACGGCTGGCCGTGCTGCAGTGTGAAACCCCTTTTAGAATGGTAGCGCAAGGCATGACCCAAATACACACAGACACACGCACCCGCATGCGTGTCCACACGCACACACACACTGTGTGCTGATCATCAGTGCTGTGATTGTTTTCCTCTCTTCCTGTGGTGCGTCTCCCATGGTGGCTTTGAACCAAACGGACACTCATTTCTCTAGTACCATGGAGCTCCACTGCGGGCCTAACAAAAGCGGCTATCTCTCTATCAGTCCACCGGGATTATTCGGCGTGTCCATAAAGGAGATTAACAAAGACCCGAACGGGACTGGCTACTGTTCCGATCCGCTTTGGCTGAAACACCAACTGACATATTTCAGTTTGCTCTCAGACCCGCCTACTTTTCTCTCCACTGGGACGCGAGTGGGCTGTGGTCAGAATAAATTTCAAACTCTTCAGGGGTTGTGTAGGGACTGGGCAGTTTATACAAGGTGTAATCAAGTGTGCGTGTGAGTGGCTTTGTATGTGTCTTGTGTTTCTCTGTAATCATGCAGGTAACAATCTGATTCTGTACCCTTGAGTTTTTGACTCAAGGATAATGTGTGTATGTGTGTGTTCCCTTTCAGGTGTGAGGTCTGGGTTATGCCTTATAGATGCAGACTGTTACATAACTAGCACGTGTTGCTGGAAAAAGTCTCTTGTCCAGCTTCCTGCAGATTACTTTATTTTTTGTTAAATTACAACAGAGGCCCTCAACTTCCCTTTTTACTATTCTCATACTTTATGGGCCCTACCTTTGCTTTGCCCCATGGTGTGTTAACACAGGAGGTGTAGGTAACGAGAGGAGTGACGAAATCTGAAGGAGATCAAGTAAACAGCGAAAAAAAATATACAGAACAAAACCCTGAAGATATTTAGTGCCATAGAATAGTTTCCCGTATATTTTCGGCGTGGAGCTAGGCTTTGTCTCCTACATTATGTGGACGGGCTTGAAATTACATTAAATCTTCTGCGCCATAATAAGTACTCTTGGGAGGACTCAGGCTGGCAAATATTTACAGCCAAGCCTGCATATACGGCCATGGTATGTTCCGATGTTATTTTTGATGCTTCTACCAAGGACTCTTCGTATAAGCGGTGCCATTAAGCGCTGGAAGCTTTCATGGTGGTTAACATTTCTGTGGAGATCTGTGGCTTGCTCGCTAAAAAGACATGCCCGTAGCAAAGACATACGACACTAATCCAAACATTATTTTAGAGCATCAAGCCAAGTCCCCCCCCCCCTCCCTTCCAACCCACTGCACAATTGAAATCTGATTCCTTTTTTCTATTCACTCTTTAGGACTTACTTCAGTACTTCTCAATAAATCTTGGTGTCCATTTTGACCTTTGGCGCATCTCCCCCTATGTCACGGCTGGTTGATATTAAAAAAATGATTCAGCCCATTTTATAAAATCGGTCTATTTGTGTCATAGGGCACGTGGCCATTGCATGTCGCCTCATGTCTGTCTTCACTTCCTTCTGCTCCTTAGATGGACACGAATAACCTGAATTGGTATAGGGAAACGGCATAGTAATTCTACGAGGCGCTTCAAGGCAGATTTCGTCGTAATATAATTATGACAGATCTGATTTACACGTTTTTTTTGTCTTGAATGCGAACACACACACACACACACACACACACACACACACACACACACACACACACACACACACACACACACACACACACACACACACACACACACACACACACACACACACACACACACACACACGATATTCAGCATTTTCTAGGGTGATAGGGTTGGTAGCCGATAAACTTCAGTGATTGATGCTCATGCATTGACTTCCCTTCCATGTTGTTGATTCACTTCTTCCTTGTCTTTTCTCCAGGGCTGTGGTGGAGAAGTATTTGCTGGAGAAGTCTCGCCTGGTGTCCAGAGAAGAGAACGAGAGGTGAGGGGCCACTCGGGGGGGTCATCACCTCTCTACCTCATGGACCTTCATGGAACGCTCTGAACGAATGGGGAGGAAGGGTTATAAAGAGGCTTTTAGTGTTTTGATAATGATTCTGAGTGAAGGCCAAATCCCAGCCTTGGACCGGTTTGTTCATCTACCAACACACATGCACGCGAGTGCAAACACACACACACGCGCGCAACCACATACACACACACACACACACACACACACACACACACACACACAGACACACAGACACACAGACACACACACACACACAGAAACCTGAGTACGCCAGGGTGCTGAACTTTATATAGACTGGTGAAAACTTTTTCTAACCTTACAATGCTTTTAGTATACCTTAATCACACTGCTGACGTCTTTTACTTGACATACTTAACGTACACAACTGCCACACTCACTCTCTTTGAACTTATACTGGCCAATGCTTGCAGTATATATATCTTGGATAGGTAATTTGTTGTCGTAATAATAGGTGAGGGGCAATTTTTTAATGTGTGATATTCTTAGCTTTATGACACGAACAACTCTGCTGTTTGTGAGAGTTAAGCATTCACTTCTGTTATGTAAAGGAATGAAACATGACATTCCTTTTGTAGAGTGTAATAAGTAATAACATCATTATTGATATTATTAATGGTAATAATTCATTAATCCCTGGGGACCTTTGATATGAGCTCGGTTTGGTAGCTTGCTCATGGGCTCAATGTCAGCAACCCCAGCCCCCGTAGTCCTAGTCCCTTCCGGTACAGGACACGTAGCTGTCAGGTTTTGCACCCTACCCTAGCCAGTCATGCAGTCAGCAGCAGCAGCAGCAGCAGCAGCAGCAGCAGCAGCAGCAGCAACCCACGCATTCTGCAAATAACCACACACAGGCTGTTCACAGTGTCTGGTACCACAGTGATCCGGCTGCATGGCGTGGTGCTGTGTCATGGATACAATCACTCATTACACATGTGGGGCTTTACAGCTGAGCTACCGAGGCAGACGTCAAGGTTGCCTGTAGCAACACAGAGACAATGGATATCAACATCAGGCAGCTCGGATATTGTCCTCCATCGGTCCTTGTGCTGTGTTTTTAAACAATCAATCAAATACAATCAAACTTCTACAATATAAGAGAACCAAGCTGGCAAAGCTAGCTAACTAGCAAAAGTGCTGTCACATGCAACAACAAAAATACGGCTTTAATGTTACTTTAACTAACTGGCCAAAAATTTCAATTTTGTCCACCCGTATAGCTAACTTGTTGGTTTCCATCCATAGGAACTACCATGTGTTCTACTACCTGCTGATGGGAGCTTCTGACGAGGAACGGAGGGAGTTCAAGCTGCTGGCACCTGAAGACTACCTTTACCTCAAACAGGTACCACCTACATACTATATGTTCTTACCTATTCCCTCTTCACCGCTGTGTTCACCTTGAAAACTAGCTTCACCTCAAGCAGGTAGCACCTACATACTATATGTCTATTTTTTGTTATTTAACCTTTATTTATCCAGGGTAGTCCCATTGAGACCTTTAGCATCTTTTTCCATGGAGCCCTATATGTTATAACCTATTCTCTCTACACGGCTGTGTCCACCGGGATAACTACCTTTACCTCTAGCACGACTAGCACCGTGTGACCCCACATGCTATCCGTAGTCTACTCCTATTCCCTCCGCACGGCCGTCTGCATCTGTTTGATGGGACGATGACGGCTCCAATGCCTAGTCCTTCATTCTGCCATGCGAGTTGAAATCGAAGAAGTATGTGTTCCGGCTCACAGACGGCATAACCAGTCAGCAGAGAAGAAAGGTGCTGATAGGTTGAACCACCGAGGCAGCTGTGTGAAAATCTCTGCCGGCCTGGATCAGGTTTATTCCTGTGCAGTCTGTCTATCTACCATTCCCCACCTCATTTGTATGCATCGAGCTCTATTCAATGCTTCAAACCGCATGAATGAATGAATGCCCGACCAACTGTGCCCGGGAAGACATAATTACCCATTCACTCAGACCAGTTTAGTCAGTCAGCTCTAATGGTTAGAAGGATTTTTTATATCGATGTTCTCCGAAATATATATTGATAAAGCGCAGACTCTTGTGAAGTCTCATGTTATGATGAGATGTTGGCCTGGAGGGAGGCCGGCCCTCAGACTGTAATGACCTGTTATTCAGAGATGGGATGGCCTGTTATTCAAGGGGATTGTCACTCTACTGAATGGGCTGCGTATGCAACCTGCTCCCCGCTTCCTGCCCATATGTGCACTGCATGTTAATGAAGTTCCCTTTGTTTACCTCCAGCCTCCATTTTTTACACACACACACACACACACACACACACACACACACACACACACACACACACACACACACACACACACACACACACACACACACACACACACACACACACACACACACACACACGCGAGCGCATACATATACAAATACACACATACACACACATCTCTCATGTTTATAGGATTCCAATTTCTTACCATACAGTTTTGCACACTTTTCTTTAACCGTGTTTATCTTTTTCCTTCACAAAGAAATACTTTCTGGCCATGTTTATACATCGATTTGGCATGGTTTTATGTATTCTATTTCTTATGTAATTTCTGTTACATATTTTATTAATTTACATTCGTTTTTTAGATGTTACCGTAGTATTTTCCAGATTTCTTGATGTGATATACTTAGAATACCTGTGGTCGTGATTGACGAAAGTTTCCTATTTTGCACTGCAGGCGCTTGTATCCCGTCTTCTGCCCTCAGTCTTTCTCTCGCCGAGCTCTCTTGCTTTTTACCCAGGGCCATGTGAACTCACCCCCACCTGCCTGTCCTTTGACCCCTCCCGTAGCAAAACTTCAGGATCGAGGATGAGGAGGACTTGCGCCATGACTTCGAGAGGCTGCAGCAGGCCATGGAGATGGTTGGCTTCCTCTCGGCCACCAAGAAACAGTGAGCCAACCGAACACGAGCGCAGTCAGCACATGACCACCATTGGAATAGATTTTGATTTTAGACAATTTTGGTTCTGTTTGTGTAAAGTTGTTGTTTTTTTTACCCCTATGCAGGATCTTCTCTGTACTGTCGGCCATCCTGTACCTGGGAAATGTGACCTACAGCGACAAGACCGACGGCCGGGAAGAAGGCTTGGACGTGGGGCCTCCTGATGTCCTGGCTACCCTCTCTGATCTGCTGAAGGTACTGTGTGTGTGTGTGTGTGTGTGTGTGTGTGTGTGTGTGTGTGTGTGTGTGTGTGTGTGTGTGTGTGTGTGTGTGTGTGTGTGTGTGTGTGTGTGTGTGTGTGTGTGTGTGTGTGTGTGTGTGTTAAATTTGATTTGCAATTGCCAGAGGCAAAACGGATGCATGCAATCAGCTCGTTAAAGAGTAGGTTTAGCCCTCTATAATTGACCACCGGATGCGAGGGGGGGGGGGATTGCATTAGCTTTCGCTTTCATCTGCAGACTTGCATGACATCAGGCCTCACTAGTGGTTACGGTGATGTCTGACTGTACCAACGTGTCATTGGCTCCTGCTCCAGGTGAAGGAGGAGTTGCTGGTTGAGGCCCTGACTAAGAGGAAGACGGTGACGGTCAATGACAAACTCATCCTGCCCTACAGCCACAGTGAGGTAGGAGCCCAGCCCTGCCCGTGGTGCTGTACAGACCCAGTAATAACGCAGTCGGCTGGATAGGGGTTTTCACTTCGACTCCTCTGGATACTTATATATGCTTATACGGTTAACAAAGTATAGTTTTTGTTGATCTTTATTTTCACTAGTTCCTCCATTTTTCACTGTCATATTTTAGAATGATAATTGAATGCCAATTTCTAATACAACATGGCATTTCTCATTGAGTGAAATGGTGGAAAATAATAGTTAAGAAATCATTATTTCATGGATAATTAAAACAAATTCTATACCACAGTGTCTGTATCACTGCTGTGTCCCCTTTCTCTCAAGCTCCGATATAATGTATACACTGTGTGTGTCCTCCGACATCAAACCATTTCTGCCAATTGACTCACCGTCTATCGCTTTGCAACAGGCAATCACAACCAGGGACTCCATGGCCAAGTCTCTGTACAGTGCCCTCTTCGACTGGATTGTGCTGCGCATCAACCATGCCCTGCTGAACAAGAGAGACATGAAGGAGTCCGTCCCAGTAAGACTCACTCACTCACTCACTCACTCACTCGCTCACTCACTCACTCACTCACTCACTCACTCACTCACTCACTCACTCACTCACTCACTCACTCACTCACTCACTCACTCACTCACTCACTCACTCACTCACTCACTCACTCACACCACTCTGTATTGTGGTAAGCTTACTTCTAGGAGACCCTTATCTCTAGTATAGCATTGGAGCCAAATACCGCAGTAGCACATCATTTGATGGTTATTCGTTCACGTGTACCTCATGCCATACGTTCCTTGCCTTCTATTTCCCAGTGTTTGTCCATCGGCGTCCTGGATATATTTGGCTTTGAGGACTTTGAAACCAACAGCTTTGAGCAGTTCTGCATCAACTATGCCAACGAGCAGCTACAGTATTACTTCAACCAGCACATCTTCAAACTGGAGCAGGTACGCCTTCTCCTCCTTATCGTTCCTCAGTCACTCTGCTAGGGGATGGGGTGTTGGATTCCCAGCCAAAACACACTGAGTAGGATAGACTAAGTCCACGCTTACCTCTAGGAATCATTTAGCAAGAGGCCTAGCGTCTCCTTGTTAACTAAATGATCAATTAGAATTATCAATTTAATAATAATTCATAATTTGACAGCCGAAGTGAGGCACAAGTTCTTCTCGTAATTGTTGAATAGGCAATGTTATTTAGAGGCGACTTATCGCCCAGCTTGTTTGTTATTGATATCCCTCATTGCTCATTGGTTTCCCAACAGGAAGAGTATCAAGCAGAGGGAATCACCTGGCACAACATTGACTACACGGACAATGTGGGCTGTATCCACCTGATCAGCAAGAAACCCACCGGTCTGCTCTATCTCCTGGACGAGGAGAGCAAGTAAGAACCAATACTGCCTTCTGGTTTACTTCATCTGTTCATTCTACATCAATGAGCCATCACTGTTCAATCGCAGACGACCTGTTATTGATTGGTGATAGCTCATTGATGTAGGGAGCTTTATTAATTCATTATGCTTTGTATCTGTTCGCTTCAGGGGTAAAACTTGAATCATTGTAATATATATTTTATTTTTGTATGTTTTAATGTGAGCGGTTATTATTTCCTTCAGGGAAGCAAAAGTTGATCCAATCCTTTCGTCTTTTCTCTGTGATTCAGTTTCCCACATGCCACAGACGTCACCTTGCTGGCCAAGTTCAAGCAGCAGCACCAGGGGAACAAGTACTTTGTCGCCACACCGGTCATGGAGCCCGCCTTTGTCATCCGCCACTTCGCTGGGGGGGTCAAGTACCAGATCAAGGTAGACATTACTAGTCGATATGCACTTAAAGATGAAGGGGGGTTTGGAAACCACACATCTATATGGATTCTCCACATGACTTGTTATTATCAACTTAAAAAGAGCAAGGAACGGAATCAATGCAAAGTTGAAAGCCTTTCAAGACTGGACCAAGAAAGGTCTCTGGATGCCTCTTCTGGAAGGCCCTTCCTCCAGTAGTTAAATCATCTTGGTATCGATCTGAGATCTAATAAACTAATTGAATCACCTCATGCCACACAAACTACCGCCCAGAGTGTGGGCTGTTTTCCCTTTTTCTTCTCATCTTTTAACTTGTTCCGGATGCGCTCCCTAACGTCTCGTCCTCATCGACCAAATCCCGCAGGATTTCCGTGAGAAAAACACGGACCACATGCGTCCGGACATCGTGGCGCTGCTGCGGAGCAGCGACCGGGCCTTCGTGCGTCAGCTCATCGGCAACGACCCCGTGGCCATGTTCCGCTGGGGCATCCTGCGGGCCACCATCCGGGGAATGGCCGCCTTCAACCAGGCCGGGAGGCGCTGGGCCGCCAAGACGGCAGGTAGGGAGCGGAGTGACGGTCACCACAAGCCCGCCTCTCAATGGCGGACGGTCGGATGTTTCCACCGAATGAATTTTCATACATTTACTCGTACTTCATACATTTACTGTCTCGTACTATGCATACTTTACGTTTGACTTTCTGTCGTGAGAAAAAAAAGAAAGAATGTATTTTCAGTGTCTTTTAATTTGGACCGTGGACGTCATGTTTTCTTTTTTTAATGTTTGTCATGGTATTGAGGAGAAAAGTGTTCTATTCAGTGTACACAAGTTTTCCCAAGTTTAACAATGGGAATTTTAGTTGTGGAGGAAAGAAAGGGATAAGTTATAGATAATTAAGAAATCTGAGAGTAATGTATAGACGTAATGTTTTTATGTATGTGTAAGCAGAATTGTCTCACTGCAGTTGAGGCTACCCTTTTAACCTGGGTGATTAAGTGTTGTTGCGCTGCAACCGGTTAAAAGAGGTTGTTTAAGGACCCCCACCACTTAAAGCTCTCCGGCTGTTTCAAGTTTAACTGACGTTCACATGTGCAGGATAATTCCCACTTCCAGATTTCCCACGTTTCCCCCCTTTAATTAGTCTCTGAAGCCAGGCTACTGAGGCACACAAAGGACTGGAACAGGGTTCTTTTAGTACAATATGCAAATCTACAGTTTGCATTTGGATGGTGTTTGATCAGATTAGATTAAACAATTAAGTTGAGCGTTGAATACATGGAAATCACTGGGTTGTAGTCGCCACACAATGCTGTAGGGTTTTTACAACTCGACTAGCTTGTCTTGATTCCTCGTCTGTCTGTGTGTCTTGTCTAGGCGTGGTGCGGCCTCCCTCCAGGACTCCACTAGGAGAGCTGCAAAGGCCCAACCCCCCGGTGGAAAAGATGTACAAGTAAGAATGCCTTCTATGACTCACTCACACACACACACACACACGCGTGCGTGCGCACACGCACTTGGAGTTAGAGTTAATGGTCGTTACTAAGGTCCATGACACGTTTTTTGACTCATAATTATCTGTATTTTCTTTGTACTCAACATCCAACAGAATAACTGTCTCTTCCCCCCCCCCCCAAGTCTAACGGCAGCAGATTTCACCTAGATCCTTGACTGGAAGCTGCAGCACCTGTGGACAAGTTATAATAATATACCATTAAAAGACGAGTTCACCAGGCGCAGCAGCATAGTCCTATAACTTCCACACCCCAATTGCTATCTTTATGCTGCATTTGAGTTTCACCCAGGGTGGTTCTTTGTGTTTTGTAGGTTGGGTTCACTGTAGACCTTTACTGCTTTCTTTTAGTGATGGACGACATGAAGGAGGATTCGAATGATACATGTATCAAAGAGTCCTGGATTGTTCTTAAGCACTCCCAGCAATTACTCTTTAGCACTCCCTGTTGTAGATCAAGCTAATTCAAAGACGACAGCTAACGACAACAGTGTCTTCCTTCATGTCATCTTGTTGGCCCCAGGGCTCTTGCCCCTCCCCACGTCTCCCCTCTCCCCCCCTCCACCCCACCGGTGATCCCCCATCATGTGTGCGGTTCTCTTCCTCTCCCTTCCACAGACGAGCCTCTATGCTCGATTTCAGCTTTGATCACTCAGAGGAGCGCCCTCTAGAGGCCTTTGAAGACATCTTTGCTAGCTATGAGAGTAAGAAGTAAGTGTTCCAGAGGACAGGGAAAACGGGGAACGGAGGGATGAGGTCAAGCAGCAGGGCAAACAAATGACTGATGGTGTTGAGGGGAACATATACCTTATTGCTATGGTTCTCCATTCAGAGTCGAACTACGTATTCGGAGGGCCTTTAGCGCAGCAGACGATGAGGTGATCCAAATTCAAACCAAAACGAACATGCGTCCCCTGAGCTTTAGATTATAAAGAGTAATTATGTTTTTATAAAAGTTAAACTGTTATGTTGTTGGACCTCGGTGGATAAGGCAGGCCCTTTGCTATCCCTAAGCCCCCCCCCTTGCTCGTGCTTCCCCACGCTTATTATTCTTTCCCTGAAACACAGAAAGGTGTTTGTACTGGCCCTTTCTGATTAGCCGTCCGGATTACTTACAGGAACCACAGAGTGCTGAAAACACAGACAAAGCTGCTTGAGGCCGAACGGACCACTCCAATGACGGGCCAGAATTCTCAGAATGGAGCCAAGCTAAAAATATGAAACCCCGGCCCTTTGGAAAACATGACCTAGCACCTATTTATTTTTATTGGGAACGTGGTTGGGGGATTGCTGGAAGATTTGCAACCGAATCTCACAGTGCGATGGCTCATTCCATGTCCTTAATAAAAAAACAGCAGATTCCCATGTAGATCTGCAAGCACTCTGTCGAGGCATGTTTTAGAAGGAGTCATTTGTCGCCTCTCCCTTTGCTGCTTGACCTCATCTGAGTGGTACGGTTCAGCGATGGGTAAGTAGTATCAGTGTTGCATGGACCCAGAAGCCCCCCCCCCAAATTAACCACACCAGTCCCCCTTTGTCACCGATACCGTCACACCACTCCCCGGTCAAGGAACGAACTGCCCCCCAATTTCCACGATCTTCCCAGAAGGACCGCACAACCTTAAAGCGGGCAGTGACACACAATCACCCAGCCAATAACAGAGCCCCAGCATGAAGACAGGCGGCCAACCACGGCGAGCTTTTTGTCCAGCTCTGCATGCTCACCACAACCCTGGCGAGGGACTGCGTGCTCTCCACAAACACACGCCGCGATCACTCGTTCTATTTGTGTCTGTCCGTAAGAAGGGGAATACGACAGAGTGGTTGGGTGGTCTGTTCCGGGCTGCTTCTTTGGTGGGGGTTTTGAAATAGGACAGAGGGTTCGGGAGTGTAAACCGCGAGGGTGATTCATCGCAAACGAGATGAGTCAACGTTCCCCCCCCCCCCTCCGCAGATCCTCCACCCAACCAGTCTGTCGTGTTGTGTACGTCTCTCGTTTGATGGGCTCTTTGGTGGTGGTGGGGGCAGTGGTGTGCTGGCACTGTGTGGGTGTATACGGTCTTCTAAGGTGGCCTCCTAACAGCCACATGTTCTTTCACACCTCATTCTACTCCCTGCCTTTATTTCCTCCCCTCACCCCGACCCTCCCTCTCTTTTCTCCCTCTTCTATCCATCACCCTCTCTCCCCCCCTCACTCGGGATGTACGTGCGCGTACGTCAGGGACATGCACGCTCAGATCGTCAGCTCCATTAACGACCTGCAGCTGGACAGCGAGGACCCCCGCAAGCTGCTGCAGCCCTGGGGGCGCCTCAGGTTCCCCCGGCACGCTCTCCAGTGAGTCCGCTGAGAGGTGGCGACACGCCCCCCCCCTGGTGCCACACATCGGTAGACGAGGGCCGAGCGGACGGATCCTGGATCACCTCGACCAGCCCTGCTTAAGATCATAGATCACTGTCTGTGCAAGTTCAGCCAGAACATCTGGGATGGCACGAGGGCTATCTGATCAGAGAGTAGACCTTATATAGAGATGTTTTTGTAACCAGGAAACTAATCATGCTCTTTTAGTGTACGATGGGCAGACACCAGTATAACGCTGTTGACTGCAAATCAACACATTCAGTGAAATTCCAAAAGATTTTCGATCGACATACGACAGTTCAGCTACGGAACTATTTGTTATGAAATCGCGTTCCTGTCATTTTGCTACCTGGTCATATGCAAGACCACAGCAGAGTGAATGCTTAAGGCTGCTGCATGAACGCTTCATAAGAGCAACGCCCACGAGAGAGCAGCAGAGATGGCAACTCTGCATGACAGATCGGCTAGCGGTTGATGCACGTCAGCACAGCAGCACTGAACAGCATAGGTTCCTGCTATGTAGGAGCCACAGACTTAGAGACTTGGTGTGTGAAGAGTGGGGCTTCTCAGTGGCTGGATGGATGGACTCGTATCATCTCAACCCTCATCCGCAACAACATGGCTTCTCTCTCTCCTCTCCTTCATCTTCTTTCCTTGTCTAAACGTTCTTGCTGCCCGATCATTCATCCCATCTTCCAGGAGCAGGCTGTCATCTCATTGACTCACAGCGCATGAGGAAGGCTCACCGTCCTACTAACTTCGCTCCAATCGCCTCGCTCCATCCTCCCAACATCCACAACCGTGTCCCCTTTGCTCCTCTGACATCTCTCTTTCCTTCTCCTGTCTTCCTTCCCCAGGAAGAACAAGCAGACCAAGCAGAAGCAGATCATCCCTAAGGTTAGTCAGACCGATGGGCAATAATATATATAGTGCACTTAGCGTGTCTGTGGGACGAGCTAAGTCTGTTTTGTGTAAAGTGGTCATTTACCTTTTTTCGCTGTCTGCCGTTCAGAGTTTGCTGGACTCGCGGTCTCTCAAGTTCATCGTTGGCCTGACTCTACAAGACCGCACCAACAAGACCCTTCTCCGCCTGCAAAAGAAGAAGAAAACCCCCAGCATCAGTGCCCAGTTCCAGGTAACATCACATCAGCTTAGCTTGGCTGTTCCTGATGACCTTGACCAAAACACATAATTTTGACCCGCCAACTGCTCAAAATGATTTGACGCAAACCCTTACCCTAGTCAACAGTCTTGAATGATTTCCTTAAGCTTTTCCGGGTACAGCTTCCTCGCAATACCTTTACAAAGTTATTAGGCTGCTGATGTGGGCTCCCCATTCCTTGTGTTTCCCAGTCCTCCCTGACCAAGCTCTTGGGAACGCTGAGTAAAGCCGAGCCTTTCTTCATCCGTTGCATTCGCTCCAATGCTGAGAAGGTAAGACTGGCAGTACAGAATTGTTGCATTCGGTACATGGTCACCCACAATACAACTGTTATTTAGGTTGGGACAAAACTTCAAACGGTGATGAGGCTTATTCCCTGACAACTTTTATAGCCTGAACTAAATGATGCATTCGTTTGAGTTGATGAGTTTTTAAGGAATGCAGATGGTCGGAGATAGTGGACTTTTATTTTGAAATAATCTTGGCTGCTGTGTTGTTTGCGAGCAGAAGGAGATGTGTTTGGACGAGGCCCTGGTTTTGCAACAGCTGCGGTATACAGGCATGCTGGAGACGGTTCGAATCAGGAGGTCAGGCTACGGTGCCAAGTACACCTTCCAGGTACTGTAGGCCTCTTCCTTCTTTCTTTTATGAACTTTTTTTATTTTGTTTTATGTTCACAAATCGAAAATAATGTTAAAGTGCAGCTTGTGAGTGACCTTGTGATGATGTATTGGTGAAGTATAAAAACATACAAAAAATAGCCACTACAAGGAAAGCAAAACACGCAATCAATCATTCAGCTTGGTCATATTTCAAATACCACAGTAAATATAATAAACCGCCCTTCTGGGCCCCATGGAGTTTTTAGAAGTATTCCAACTCGGTCTCAGGGGTCTAACATGTCTACAAAAAGACAGGAGAAGTTGGGTCTTGAACCAAGAGGCTTTCGTGTTCTGACCCATTGGCCGTCGTTGTGATGTTCCTGCAGGAGTTCATCGAGCATTTCAGGGTTCTTCTCCGTAAGAACGCCACCGACTCCAGAGAGGACATCTCATTACTGTTTCAGAAGATGGGCATGGACCCCACGACCTACCAGATCGGCAAAACTAAGGTGAATATGATCGTAGTTTATCTGATCAAAAGTAACGTTGAAATGAAAGGGATTTGCTCCGCGGTATTATGTGGTGTAATCAAAACCACTTATTCTATTGTATCTCTTTTAAAAGTAATGATACACTATAGTTGTAGCTCTGTATAACATGTTTCAGTTCTATATATCCCCTATGAAAGTCCATATAACATCTCTAGTTAGCACCACTGTAGTCGTATATCTGTATAGCATGTCTGTGTACCATCTCTATGTCCCACCACTGTGGTCGTCTCTCTATTGAACGTGTCCGTACACCCTCTCTGTCCGCAGGTCTACCTGAAGGAGCTGGAGCGCCAGCACCTGCAGGACACCCTGCACAAGGACGTGATGCGCAAGATCATCTTCCTGCAGCGCTGGTTCAGAGCCCGCCTGCAGAGGACCGAGTACCTGGCCATGAGGCAGGCGGCCGGCGTGCTCCAGGTACGCCCTGAGCAGACACTCACTCTCTGATCTCCTGTTCTGCCCGAGGAACGAGGAAGGAGAACTCGGCACACCTGGTTGATTTCTGTCTCTAAAAACGGATGCTGACAGTATAGGAGCTAGGGCTTTGACGCCGAACTTCGTTATTTGAATATAATTTGAATATCAAAAAATAAATCCAAAATTCAAACAAATATTAGGCAGCCCTTAATATTCGAACCTGTTATGGGCAGGCCAAGAGGGAGAGACATCGGAAAACCCGACGCAGTCTATTCATAATATTGTGATGATCACGGAAGAGGCAGTGAATGAAGTATTGATTAGATAGAGATTTATTAGAAACCTAATAAACCGTTGGAACACGCAAGACCGGTAACCATAGCAACGGCGGTAAACAAATCTCGCGAAGCCCAATCCAGGTCTTACTGAAGGCATTTAATGGTCAAAATATGATTACGGTAATAAATATTAGAATATATTCAAATATTAATATTAATAAACTAACAAACTTCAAATATGATTTTTGGGCAAAAGTCAAAGCCCTAATAGGAGCCATAATGAACGTGAAATAAAACCTTTCATCTGTCATCTTTTGAACTCTTAATAATTACTTGCCTAGCATGAGCCTTAAATACTCTTTCCATGTTTATTTGTGTAGTCCTTTGTTACTGCTACCTTGTAAACATGCTTTGTAGGCTTGCACACAGAGATCAGTTTGACAACACCCCAAGGCAACTTGGGGAGAATCAAAAACAAACTGGAATGCTTCACATCGCATTTGGACTAAATCTTTCCCCCCCCCCCGGCCCCCTTTCTGTAGCGGTCGTGGCGCAGGTACTGCAGGGAGGAGAGGCGGGCGCGTGCGGCCACGCTGATCCAGGCTGTGTGGAGGGGCTCCAGGCAGAGAGCAGAGTACCGGCGCCACAGGCAGGACATCACCAAGCTGCAGGCCCTGGTCCGAGGACACTCTGCCCGCAGAAGGTCAGAGGCCGGACTATGGCCCAATCCCATTTTCACCCCTTACCCCTTACCCTTACCCCTCCCCCTTGTTTTGAAGGGGTAAGGGGTAGAAATGGGATTGGGCCTGAGGCCAATCCCATTTCTACCCCTTCCCCTTCCCCTTCCCCTTCACCCCTTCAAAACAAGGGGGAGGGGTAAGGGGAAGGGGTAAGGGGTAGAAATGGGATTGGGCCTATGACTCCATGTTATATTTGTCTCTATCTATATTATAATCTACATTTCATTTGTGAGTTTTACCATTTGGATCAAGATGTTTGTCTAAAGTCTTTTTATCGATATTTTTATCAGATGCAATTCCATCCGCGAGGAGAAAAGGCAGGAAGAGGAGGTGGCTCGGAGGAGGGCGGAGGAAGAGGAGGCGAAGCGCAAAGCAGAGGAGGAAGAGGCCCGGAGGGAAGCGGAGGAGGCCAGGAGGAGAGCAGAGGAGGAGGAGGAGGCCAGAAGGAGAGCCGAGGAGGAGGCAGTTCGGCTCGCCAGGGAGACCGAGGACGCCCGGCTGGCCAGAGAGGCCGAAGAGGTCGAGAAGAAGCAGAGGGAGGAAGAGGAGGGACTAGCGAAGGCGAAGGCCGAGGAAGAGGAGGCTGCTCTGCTGAAGCAGGCAGGCGGCCAGGAGGCCGAGCCCCATACCAGGGAGCGCCCAGACATCGAGCTGGTGATGGAGGAGACTCTGGATGAAAGCCAGGCAGCGGAGAAGTCCCTCTCGCCCGAAGAGGAGGGCGAAGGGGCGGCCTCCGGCCCGCAGCCTTCTGGGGAGGCGGGGAAGGAGGGAGAGCTGGAGGACGAGGACGAAGGCCTCGGGGAGGACGAAGACAGCGGGGAGCCTTCGTCGCCCAGGTCTTACGTGGAGACCAACGGTACGCCGGCTGAGGCTGGTTCTCAGCAGGACGTAGAGGAGGAGGAGGAGGAGGAGGACGACGTGGGGAGAGCCCCTGAACCCACGGGGGGCGTCCCGTCTGGTGCCCGACCTGCTCCGTGCACCGCCCGCGCAGCCCCGCAGGTGGAGGAGAACAGCAAGGGGCGGGCCTCCGCCCTCCACAAGGGCCAGTCGTCCAAGAGCCAGGAGAAGAGGGAGCAGCGGCGACGCCGGGGCCTGGAGCACAACCAGCGCGAGTCGGAGCGCGCCGCCTCCTCCACGCCCGCCGCCGCCGGCAAGGACGAGGCCCCGCCCAAGTCGTCCCCTCGGACAAAGGGCAAAGGTCAAGAGGCGGCCAGGCTGAAAGAGGCGGCCGAGAGCAAGGAGCTGGATCAGTACCCCTTCGTGCACTGGAAGGTGAAGGAGGACAAAGGGGAGAAGAAGGAGGGCCCCGTCCGCCCGTCCAGCCTCGCCCTGCGGCCCTCGGACGCCGCAGCGGAGCGCAACGGCCACGAGGAGGCCTCCGGGCTGCCCGGCCTCCAGCGCCGGCCGGGGGCCCTGAAGGAGAAGCCGGACAAGTGGAAGGGCGGGAGGAAGAGCGAGGGCGGGTCGCCCCCGCGGCCCGACACGGCGCAGCACAAGAGGCAGATCCACGCACAGTACGTCCAGTCGGCGCTGCGTCGTTGCACAGTGGTGGCAGCTCGGTGTCTGATGGCGTTTGTCGGCATTGCGCGGCATTCACTTTTTACAAACAGTACAAAAAGTAGAACACACTAAAACGTGAACAAGCTATATTAACTTGTATGTTCATGAAAACAGACTAGTATTCATTAGTTTGTACCTAAAGCGAATACTAGTCTGTTTACATGAACAGACAAGTTAATCTAGGAAGTTAGAGTAAATTAACCTTTTTGAGTGAACAACAACTGTACCTTTGTATCAAGCCGGTTTGAGCGATGGCCTGTGCTTTGCCTACCTTTCATGCGGATACACACTTCTGTTATTATGTTAGACACGCGGCTCAGACTCTGCACTGGCATCAAGTTTCTCGTGTTTTATCCTCTGTGGTCAAGCTCTGGTTAAATCCCCATGAAACCCATCTCCCATCGAGGCCCGCGTCTGACCTTGAACTCTCTGATTCTCTGCAGGGGTCGATTGACGTCCACCTCGCTAGACGGCTTGTCTACAGGCTCTGAGGGGGCCGGAGCCTCATCGCACAGAGAGGTACTGACACCTATCAATCCGTTTACGTAGTTCATTAGGTATTAGGGCGGCATGTGGCTCAGGAGGTGGAGCGGGTTGGCTGGTAACCGGAAGGTTGCTAGTTCAAACCCTCCTCCTAGCCGAGTGTCGAGGTGTCCCTGAGCAAGACGCCTAACTCTAACTTCTCCCGGCGATCTGGCGGTTACCTTGCATGGTTGCCCCCGCCGTCGGTGTGTGAATGTGTGCACGAATGGGTGAATGTTAGGCAATATTGTAAAGTGCTCTGAGTGGCCACTGGTTAGAACAGCATGGTATAAATGCAGTCCATTTACCATTCATCAGTGTTTTCTTTGTGTATATATCATGAAGTACTGAGATTGGAGCACCCCCATTGCAACCTGTGTGTGCACTCTTTGCTCTGCAGGTGCTGAGCCCTTCAGAGAGCCATTCTGATGGCTCAAAGAGCAGCTCCTTCAGAAGGAAGAGCCAGGATGCCGCCAGTCGCCAGGACTCCTCCCCGACTGTCCCCTCGACGCCTGAAAGGTAGCCATTCAATTCAACTTAACTTCTCTGTTAGGAACTTGGCTCGCATGCAACAAGGTCACGTGCATATGGGACATGTGAGACAGAGTTTATTATTGAAGTTTATTGTCCTTTACATACAAGAACAAGACTGCAATCAAGTTTAATTTACAAAAAATCACAGCTATAAAGAAGTATAATATATTTAAAAATATACGTCATATATTCAACCAAATAGATTTAAAGAATTATATTAAAGGGGTGATGTACAAAGAGGACAAGTTTCGGAGCTCCGATATCTTATTTCGATATAATCTAGGTATTTTCTGCCAAAAACCTTGAGATCAAGTTTTAACTACGATTACGCTGATTTTGCCCTGGCCGGCTCCACAGTGGGACCTTCTCTCCTGAACAAACCTACGTCCCTGGCTCCCTCATGTGGCGATGCCTCCACACGCTACACAGCCCCGCCATATATAGATACGAAGTCGAGCCTCTAATGGGAAAAAAGAGTGCAGACACGAATGCGGAAATTCCAGATTATTGAATGGCCTCTGATGGGGTTGGCCCCTGCCCAAAGGCTTGAGGTCCTCCCAGGGCCGGTTCACCAGACAGGGGGGCTGGTGGAGGGATGGGGGGGGGGTGGGGGTACGTCAGATGGATAGTCTTCTGAATTATTGTTTGTGTTGTCGTCTCCCGTTGCTATCACAACACTTTCGGGGGATTAGTTTGGGTATGTGGCGGTTGTTTGCTGGCCTTCGCGCAGAGCCGTTTCTTTCTGATTGTATCCAACTGGTGTCAAGGAAAAAATGCGAGGTATGCTAACATAGAGAGAGCTTGTTTGGCTTCACATGTATTTCAGTCTTATGTGTTTCATAGGTAATTCAAACGAATGCCTCGTTACATTCGGACTATAATCAGTTTGGACTTTAAGAACTGATCCGTTATGATTACCTGGCCAAGCCACAGGTTTGAACTAATATTCAGGTTAGCCTTTTAGATCGTGGAACATGCCCAGCTCTTGATGTTTAATGGTTGAACGAACTATGCATGTTGTGTTTTTAAGTGCATGGTCGTTCTGTGTCCCAGGTCAACGGGTTTCCTGAGGATGATCCTGAAGAAGCGGCCCCACAAAGAGGCCCAGACTCCGGACGACGCAGACCTAACCATGGCCCAGTCCCTCAATGACAGGTCGGCTGCAAAGGAAGGTAATTGAACCAGCGGGCACCTCCTTCCCGGGCTGCATTTAGTGGCCAAGTAAATCAGACGCTTGCGTCTCTAGGAGACGACTCGAAGGGATTAGCGTCCGGTAGTCAGGGGGGGCATTTACTATCCCGTGTGTGTTTAGAATGAGCCGTGTGAAGCACGAATCAGCCCCCCCAGCACTACCTCAAACAAACAGGGGGGGGGGGGGTTAAAGCAGTTAAGGCATGCATGCACGGCTGCTGAAGCCCAAAGCGACCACACTTCCTGGAGAGGGAGAAATGGAAAGCAAAACACAGGTGTGCTAATGTTGTTCCAGGGCCTTCGCTAATCACACTCGTTTGCTCTCTGGGTAAACGATGGCCTTTGTGGGGTCACGCTTCACAGTCACAGATTAATACAATAATAATTAGAAGCCGCTGCTCTACCATGAAGTACAAACAGAATTGAGGTCTGGAGGTTAAAGACCAGATGGAGGATTCCTGGGAGGTCATTCCAAACACTAGGCTGTACACGCGCGGTGACGGCAGGCACCGCAGTGGCTGTGATGAGCTCCCTGCCGATGTTTGGGATCGCAGAGTCGCTTACCAGCCACCCCAAAAGACTCAAGACTCGTTCAGATTACCACACACACACACACACACACACACACACACACACACACACACACACACACACACACACACACCTCTGAGACACTTATTGTATGTTGTACGTCCTTGCACTTAAAAATAGTAGTTAGCATCGTGTAGCATCTTATCCTAGCTATCTTTGTTGTCTACGGGGAATGGGTTAACATATCGATTGTTGGTGCTTGGCACTTGGTTCTACGAACATCCTTGCTGTACCGTCAGCGATATATGGTTTCTCTTTCTTCTGACAAATGTACCAAATGTATTGTAAGTGGATTTGGATGAGAGCGTCTGCCGAGTGTGAACGTGACGCTGGGTGTCTCCGTGTGCGTCTGAAGCTCCGGCGGCCGGCCAGTCGTCCCGCCCCCACTCGGACTCCGCGGGGAAGGGGCTGAGCCGCAACCCCACCATCAAGATCAGCCGCGCCACGCGAGTCTCTGAGCAGTGGAACGCCTCGCTGGACCGCGAGATCACCAACTCCAACGAGCTGCGGCACCTGGACGAGTTCCTAGGCAACCAGGTGAGCTAGACGGACTCACACGGACACACAGACACGCACACAGACACGCACACACACACACACACACACACACACACACACACACACACACACACACACACACACACACACACACACACACACACACACACACACACACACACACACACACACACACACACACAGACAGAGACACACACACAACTGATAGCATTAATTATGTGGACGATTGGATATCTAATAAATGACTCTTTATTTAAAAAATGGTCATTAGCTGTCATCTTTTTTACTAAATATAGTTTAATTAAGTTTAGTTATTTATGAATCCATAAAAAGATCCAATTATTTAATATGAATGTCTCTGTTTTTTTCCATGCATCGTTTTTTTTGAGCTGTGTGCCAACTCTTGTATGCCCTCGCTGCATCGATGGACCTTCTGCCTGACACTGTGTGTGCTTGCAGGTGAATGATTTCCGCTCCAGGGGAAAACAGCTGTCGGCCACAGAAGCCATCTTCGTCACGGCGACCATGGAATTCAGGAAGAACATATTGGCCATGTACTCCCTCACGGTGAGTTCACATGCACTCACACTTTCACTCACGCACACACCTAACACCTCATTTCTCTTTTACATCTTATTGGTCACTCTATGATAAAGTCCAAGCTGTAACTGTAACAGATCAGATTTGTGTATACATTGCATTGCACATCTAATATAGTGCCCGTCAGATGTACAAGGGGAACATGTGATATCTCCTTAAAAGTGCCAATGCAATCGTAGAGGAAACTGAACTAGAACGCATGAAACACTCATGTTTCATCTCTTTCATCTCCGTCTCCCCTCCCTCTCCCCCTCTCACCTGGAGCAGAAGCTCACCATCGGCTACAAAGACCTGATGAAGGGCTACCAGGCCAAGGTCATCCACCTGGCGGGGGAGGGCCAGAAGGGGGAGGTGCAGCTGGTGGTGAACCTGTTCCAGTCGGTGCTGGACGGCTTCATCAGAGGGGAGATGAAGAAGGAGGAGGAGCCTGTCAAGGTGAGCATATTAACCCCGAGTTGTCTGGGACTCTGCCTTATCACTATTGCCAAAAATAACATGGCGTAATTATGGTCTTTTATTTACTGTCACCCTCTTTAATGATGATAACAAAAGGACAACTATCCCGAATCCCTCCCAGTCATTTTTCATCCACTGTGCCCCCCTGTTGAGATGTTATTGACGAGCACCATGGTAACAGAAGAGTACAAGATACAGCTATTGTTGTTGGGCTTTAAAAGGCGGAATTTAGCCTTTACTCAAACGGGCGGTGAGCTGATGCCTTAGGGGCTGAATTGACACCATCCCTTCTTTGTGTTTCAGCCTGCTAAAGCCAGGAAGAAACGCCGGAAAAAGGACAAAAGTGTAAGCATTGAGTTTGGTGTGAAGGCGTTTCCTTTATCTTCTGATTGAATCCCATGGTAAACGTACTGTTGACCAACGCTGACAGATTCCTGTTGTTCCTGTTGTGTTAGATGGACAGCCCCCTGGACCACATGTTCAGCACCTATCAGGTCAACATCATGCAGTCATGTGACCAGTGCACCTCCTACATTTGGGGCATGGAGAAGGCCTACATGTGTAGCTGTGAGTATTGAACCCCTGGCCACACTGACACGGGTCAATGGGTTTAATACATTTCCCTCTAAACGCTGAACAATTGACCCGTTCATTTTTTTCAGTGTTCATCGATTTGAAAAAAGCATTTTTTGTTCATTGTTCTGCCAACGTATTTTCTTTAGATCTTGATGTTGTTTTTTTTTGTTGTTTTTTCAGATTGCAAAATGGTGTGCCACAAGAAATGCCTCTGCAAGATCGTGACCGACTGCTCCACCTTCTGCGCCAAAAAGGTAAGGCACCCGTCACCATGCAGACCGGTTCAAACCAGTCTGGCACTAGACCTCCACATGGAGCGAGAACAAACCTGCATCTCCTCATGGGAGGAGGTTCTAAAACGTTGTCTCGACTGGTTATTAAGTAGTTATACTATCTAAAAATCATAATATCATTTTCTTTTGCAAGAGAATATAGACAGTTATGTGTTGTATATTGTACACATTCGGTCAGGGGGAACTTCATTATTCCATTTTTTTATTCATATTTTGTATGGATATTTTAGCATTATTACTGTATTATTATAATTAATATCGAGACATGATGCCTTGTTGATCGGCTAGTGCTGTCTGTCTCATCCCCAGAGCGACGACGAATGGGACGGGACGCACTTTGGGGTGCGCATCTGTCGCCTGATCAGCGACAAGAACCCCGTCCCCATGGTGATGGAGATGATGCTGGAGCACGTGGAGATGCACGGCCTGTACACGGAGGGCATCTACCGCAAGTCGGGCTCGGCCAACCGCATCAAGGAGCTGCACCAGCGCCTCGACACAGGTGTGTGTCTGTGAGAGAGTGTGTGTGTGTGTGTGTGTGTGTGTGTGTGTGTGTGTGTGTGTGTGTGTGTCTGTGAGAAGGTGCGTGTGTGTGTGTGTGTGTGCGCCTCACTTACTAATTATAAAAACCAATTACCTATCCAAGACATACATACTGCAAGTGTTAGCTAGTCTAAGTTCAAAGAAAGTGTGAGTGTGACTGTAAAGTTAGAACATTTTCCCACAAGTCTTTATAAAGTGAAGCTCCTTACTGTGTGTGTGTGTGTGTGTGTGTGTGTGTTTGTGTTACAAACCATCACTTATCTCCTCTTTGAGTGTAATCAGACAGCGTCTCTTTTCCAGTTCTGAAATGTAAAATAATAATGTAGAAGAAGCCCAATGGGGGGTATTTCCCAGATGTATTGGGCGGTGGGCTCTGACCCAGTGTGTCTGTGTTGTCGTCCGGGCTGTAGACCCCCACCTGGTGTGTCTGGAGGACTACCCCATCCACACGGTGACAGGCCTGGTGAAGCAGTGGCTCCGGGAGCTCCCCGACCCCCTCCTGACCTTCATCCATTACAACGACTTCCTGAGGGCCATCGGTAAGGAGAAAAGCAAAAAAACGAACCGCATAAAGTCACCACTAAGTGGCGCCATTGAGCAACGGAAAGAACATAGAATGGAAGCTCTGCAGCTTTTCAAGTGTCTGACGGTGAGTGTGTGTGTGTGTTTGCCCGGGCGTAGAGCTACCAGAGAAACAGGAACAGCTTCATGCCATCTACAAAGTGCTGGAGGAGCTCCCGACGGCCAACTTCAGCACCTTGGAGAGACTCATCTTCCACCTTGTCAGGTAAACGTTTGACTAGACGGCCTCTGGGAAGGCGGCAATAATTATCCATCCGACGTCAAGATAGTGACGCGTGAGAATGTCGGAGCAATCTTTTTTAATTGTGTCACTAACTCATAGAAAAATCGAAGTCAATAGAAAAATCTGTAAAAAATGTAATTTAACACTTAATGTACACACTTTTTTGTATGTTGTTCATCCTTGCACTTAATTATAGTACTTGGCATTGTGTAGCATCTAATCCTAGCTATCGTTGTTGTAAACAGTGAATGGGTTAACCTAGTGATTGTTAGTGCTTTGCACTTGGTTGTTGAACATCCTTACGTTACCGAGCGCGATGTATTGTTTCTCTGCTTGTGAAAAAAGTACTTATTGTAGGTCGCTTTGGATAAAACTTCTGCTGAATGCCCTAAATGTAAATTAACCAAGTGAATAAACATTCTACCACTGAAATGTGAACAACAAACTCCTCGCTCACGAGAGTGTTATTTTTTAACGCCATGTTTTGTCCCCGCTCCGCAGGGTGTCCAAGGAGGAACCTCACAACCGCATGTCCCCCAACTCCCTGGCCATCGTGTTCGCCCCCTGCATCCTGCGCTGCCCCGACAGCGCAGACCCCCTGATGAGCATGAGAGACGTGGCCAAGACCACCACGTAAGCCCCCCTCGACCTTGGCCCACTGCAGCCCCTCACCGGAGAAGAGCCAGAACCACACGAATCACGGGCCGACCGTTCATCTGATCCTCGATTAGATTGATCCCTGAGATTCGTCCGTTGATTCACGAATATTCTGATACATCGTCGGTCCATTATAGTCGCCGGGCGGCGTGTGGCTCGGGAGGTGCAGCAGAGCGGGTTGGCTGGTAACCGCAAGGTTGCTAGTTCAATCCCCGGCTCCTCCTAGCTGAGTGTCGAGGTGTCCCTGAGCAAGACACCTCACCCTAACCGCTCCCAACCAGCTGGCTGTCTCCTTGCATTGTGGACACCACCGTCTGTGTGTGTATGTGTGCATGAATGGGTGCATTTTTTTTTTATAAATGGGTGAATGTACGGCAATATTGTAAATCGCTTTGAGTGGCCTCTGGTTAGAAAAGCTTTATATAAATGCAGTTATAAGTCCATTTACCATTTACCGTCGATTACTCATCAGTTCTCTGAAAACTCCTGAACTTTGACTCATTCAATTAACTCTTGATTATCTTATCCATTTGGTCAAATCCTCGATTAATTGGCTGATTGGTTCAACTTCCTGTGTTCCGTCGTCCCTCTCTCCTCGCGTGCGTCCCGGTTTAAACTCCGTCCTGCGCCTCAGGTGCGTGGAGCTGGTGATCAACGAGCAGATCAGACGCTACAACGAGAAGATGGAGGAGATCGAGCAGCTGGAATACGCCGAGACTCTGGCCGTCAACCAGCTGAAGCTCAAGAGGCAGAACACGGTGAGACCCGGCCCCCACGCTCCAGAGACCGAGCCCGCCAACCTGGTACGGTCTGAGCTCACACCCCTCACACCGTTGAGGTCCCATCACAGCCTGTTTTGTCCTGATCCTCTGATAGACAGTGTCAGCAATTCTTATCAAGTGTATCAAGAGTAGACATGTTCTGATGCCTTTTTCCCCGATACCGATTCCTGAACTTGAGCATCGGCCGATACCGAGCACATACCGATACAGAATCTAGCATTGTCACTAGTAATAGCACTTGTCATTATTGTAAGGTTCTCTTACGATGACAGCAATGTATAGTAGGTTCACTTACTGACAACAATAAAAAAAAATCAGAACTAGATCACTTACATTTATAATCTATAATTAGAGTAATGCATTGATATTCTTGTAGTTAAGCGTGAGCCTCCATGTTTTTTTCGACTTGGTAGCTTGAACGTACGTGGGTCGGAGATGAAAGGTTTCCTGTTTCGACTATCCACTTCCAACCGTTAATCAACGCAGCATAACATCGCACGTGTTTGTGATGTTCTTTGCCTGCTTGTAAATAAGCTAGTAATGTTACGGTGTCGGATTGGTGCATAGACTTGCGTACTCGCCGATAATTTATACTGCATTTTAGGCAGGATCGGAGGAATTTCCGATACTGTTATCTGTATCGGAACAAGTCTTATCAAGAGTTCTACGATCGGAGTTCTACCATGTTTGTTGTGCTTTACCATGTCAGTTCTAGTGCGAGGTTCCGTGTGTTCTGTGGGTAACGTTCAGCAATGTTCCTTGTCTCCCCTTAGCACTACTGGCATTTCCCTCTCAGGTTCTCAGCTCCTTACAAAGGAGTGGTGGTATGTATCATGAAGCACTAGTCTCGAGTAGTCCTGGTAGTAGTGGTAGACGTAGTGAGTGTGTCATGTGCACAACGCTGATGCGGCTCTGCATGGCATGTTGACCTACGGTGATCTGTGACCTCCTCTCCCCCTCTCTCCTTCCCTCTCTCCCTCTCCTCATTCCGTCCTTTCGACTGACGTTGTTCCTCTCTTACTAACCGGTCGTTCGCTGCATGTTGCTAGTGGAGTGTGGTGGTTGTTCTGTTTGTGATGAATCCCTGTTCTCATGTGTGGTTGTTCATTTGGTTGGTTGGTTTGTGTGTGCCGTGTTCTTCAGTAGTTGGTTATGGGTTCTAGAGGTTCTGGTACGTTCTGAATGGTTTGTCTTTTGTGAGCCAAACCATTTCTGAGAATACAGTGGCTTCCGAAGCATCCCAGTAAAGGACACTTAAATCAATTGAGGCCATTTGTTTTTGCTGTAAATAATATATTTGAGGAGATATTTTTTATTTTTGTAAGGCTAAAAGAAGGTGTTCCTTCCTCCTGAAGGGACTTAAAAAAAAAACACACAGAGCCCTCAGTTGGTGCCTATAAATCCCGAAACTAAAACAGTCGGTCACCCATTCAAGTGGTTTCTATTGAGCCGATTCCATCGTGCCCCTGTATCTCTCAGCCTCCTTCCCGGCCTCCTCTCTCTCTCTCTCTCCACCTCATCCACCTGCTATGTTCTACAGAGCGGCTGCCAGTACGGCATGTTGCAGATGCATGAGTCTATACGGTCGCCATTCTCGCAGTCCTCCCTTTAGATCACTCACTAAAGTGGTATCGATCGAAGTCTTGGGTCCCAACACAACCAACCTAACACCATGTCCACCCGGCTCTGACACTGTGATCCGAGTGGAGTCCCGGTGTGATGTAGAACATTCTTCTCCTCCAGCTCAACGAGAAGCCCGGCTGTGACCTGACGGCCGTGCCTGAGGACGAACCCCTGGACTCGGACGCCGAGGCAGAGCAGAACCTCATGGAGCGCATCAAGTCCATCAAGCAAGAGAAGTACGATATCTTAGTTTAACAAAAAAAAATTCCTTGCCTGTATATTTGCTTTGTTAAACACACACGCACGCACCGTTACACATCACAAATATGCATTTATATACACACCCGCCCCATCACACATCAACTCACAAATATGCATTTATAAACACATACACACACAATTACACATCATCTCATAAATATGCATTTATAAACACACTCAAGCATGCATACACAACTATACAATCACATATACACACTCACAAGAAGAGGACTATGAACCCCATTGAAATGCAGAACCATCACACTATTAAAGAGCCCCTATTGTCCCACCAGGAACATGGGGGATGAGCTGTCAGAGGTTCACCACTTAAAATAATCCAGCCACCTGTGACATCACATGTGTCCACCTAGATCACCCTAGATAAAACACGGGCTCTGGTCTGTGGAATGTCACCCTTTGCCTCCTTTCTCCTCTCGTTAACGTCCCCCTTCTCGGCCCCGCTCAGGGACGACCTGGCGTGCCGCCTCCCGGAGCTGGAGCAGCCGGGCTCGGACCAGGAAAACCTGGACTCTGAGGCCTCGCTGAGCTCCGAGAGCCTCCTGGACGACCAGCGACGCTCCGAGGCAGAAGGTTAGTACTGAGGGGCGCTCTCTCTCTCTCTCTCTCTCTCTCTCTCTGTCTCTGTCTCTGTCTCTGTCTCTCCCTCGCCCTCTCCCTCTCTCTCTCTGCCCTTGGGCCGCTGCCTCCACTCGGTGGGTTTCTGACCTTCCACACGCCTGGGTCTTCTGTTGCGGTGCAGGTCTGGACCAGTGATGGTGAGGTGGTGGCGGTGGCGTCTGCGCTATAGCCAAGAAGGTTGGAGAAACTGCAACCACCGTGTGTGTGTGTGTGTGTGATCTCTTGCATGGATTGCTTGCTGGGTGTCAATCTTCATAGTTCATCAGTTGTGGGAGTTCCCATCTCAAGATCCCATCGAATAGTTGGTGCAGGCCCTGTATAACGCGCATGCAAGGTGCATGTTATCACCTTCTCTCACCGTCATCTTCATCTTTTATAAACATTTAAATCTACACCGCAAACAAAAGTTCTTTAACATTGCATTCACCTTATACTTAACCATGTTTTCCCATCATCCGAAAACATGATGAGTTCCACCATTCTCCTCTTGGTGGTTCAGAGCTGCGTGAACATCCTTGCACACTAACCCTTTCAGACCGGCTGCTCCGAGAGACGACCAGACGCTGTCGCCCCCCCCGTCCACTGACTCCCCCCCTCCCGTCTCCTCCCCTTCCCCTCCAGGACCCAGCTGGGCCCTGCAGAGGAGCTCCAAGCAGGTCTCCCGACCCCGACCTCTCCTCTCTGACCTCTCCCCGCAACCCAAGGCCCCCGGTGGACCGCGTCTCTCCCCGCAGAGCCTCAGCCCTGGCAGCTCCTCTTCCTCCTCCCCCACCTCCTCCTCCTCCTCCTCCTCCTCCTCCTCCTCCTCCTCCACCCCCACCACTCCAAACGTCAGACTCCAGCTCATGCGGAATCCGGTCATCCCCGGCACGGTGAAGCTCCCCCACGGCCTGCTGGCTCAGTCCCGGTCCCTGGACCCGGGCCCCTCCCCCCAGGCCGCCTGCGGCTCCAGACCGCCGCGGAGGGCGAGGGACCCGCCCGGCCGGCGCAAGGACATCACCCAGTCCATGTACCTGGACGACGGCGCCGCCGCCTCCTCCTCCGTCTCCATGACGACGCTCACCCCGCCGTGCCAGCAGACTCACGGCTCCGCCCACCAGGGCCGAAGACGCTTCTCCGACCCGGACCCCTCTCGCACGGAGAGCAGCGACGCTTGACGGGGCTGGCGGTCACTGAGGGGGGCGGCCCTGGGACAGGAGAGGGAGCCGGCCCCCCCGGTGGAGAGACGTCCGTCCCCCCAGTGGAGGGACGTCCGTCCACAGGAAGGGCCGCCCCGGAGAGGTTAAGACGCTAGGGGAACTACAATAGAGAAACACACAATAGGACGCGGCCACGGAGAGGAGACGACAGGAGGGCTTTATGGGTTATGTGGATGACCGCCATGTGACGGGAAGGAGAGTGGAAGGCAAAAACTGACTTGTTAAGTAGAGGTTTCCATGGTAACCAGTTTAAGAGTTACCCTTTTAGAATCTTGTCGTCCTGAGACTTTGACACAACAGGTCATGATGTTGCCAAGCACTTTTTCTATCATTATTAATATATTGTGGTCATGGACGTTGATCGGAAGGGGCTGGAGTTATAACGGCCTCACGATGGACCTTTTGGACACAAAACCTTTTTTTCTTTTTTTTTTTTCTTGCGATTTTTACCCACATTACCCACCATCATTTGTGCTATTTCAAGGACATCCTACAGGCTATAACTGCACCTTTTACATGTATTTCGTAGTATTCGCAATAAGCACATTAAGCCAGTGTGCTTGTTTAGAAGTTGACTAGTGCCTTGATTTTGTATTGTTACTGAACGGCATACAAGCAAAACAGTTTGTCCACGTTAACTATACGGCATGGATCGAGGGGAGAGAGGGATGGGCTGTTACCCTTTGTCTTACGGTAGAGGGGTCTTTTGTGTAAATACTTCTGAGCAGATTGTACGTCAAACCAACTCAAGAGGTGTTACAAACGTGAAAAGACACACACACGCGCACACACACACACACACACACACACACACACACACACACACACACACACACACACACACACACACACACACACACACACACACACACACACACACACACACACACACACACACACACACACACTATGAATGTCCTGGCGCCTTACGAGTCTCCGAGGAGTTTCACTCCTCACCCTCTTTAAGCCACCGTCACGGCAATAGGGAAACGCTCACAAGCAACACTCACCACTTTTCCTCGGGCTCAAAGCAGACACCCAGTAACAATGTTAGCCCCCATGGCACGATGTCGACCACCCTCAAGTCCTCACATAAAGATATGGCTGAACCCACACATGTGTGTATGTTACCCGGCTTCCAAGGTGGAAGCAAGGTGGCACAATAAAAGCGTACCTCGTTGAAGTATGGTATTTTTGCCGACTTTGTATTTGTAAAACTAATGTTTCTCTTTGCTGTTGAATGCCGTCTCGTCCGTGTGTCATGTTTTGAGTGGGATAAGAAGACGATGTGTTTTGGTGTGTGATTGGATCTGTATGATGTTGTGTTACCATTGACGGGACAAGATAGTAAATGATGCTTGTAATAACCTCTGTGTGTTATTTTTTTTATATAAATAAGTTCTGAGAGCCCATGTCAATATAATTTATTATGAAGTACAGATAGAAAATATTAGACAAATATTCTGTTGATAAAGGATAAATTCTTTGTTGATTAAACTAAGTTAATTGTAGATATTTAAATAATAATTGTATATATTAAAATACAGCTAGCATACAGGGTTATTCTGCATGCATAAATAATGGATATTTCTACCAATATCTGTTTTAAGCCAATATGCTCACCTAAGGAAAATGTGATGCAATAATGTACCTGATGATTCAACCGTGATATTATTTCAGTGCACTGCATATTGGGTAAAAAAATAATCGTTTATAAGGTGTAATGTTATTCTGCTAGTATTCTTCTCTACTACACAGTAATATACAACTACAACAGGACGACTGTAAACTTAAACAAAAAATATATATATATATCTTGCACGATACTAGTAATCCTAAATACATCAAGCTGGCGTGACGACATCATTGCCCGCCCCTCTCTAAAGTCTAGTTACGTCAAAATTCCGCGACGGCCTGTCAGATCCAAACATGGCTTCGTCTAGGCTAGAAATCAATTTTATCAGGTTATTGTCTCGCTGCGAATCTATAGCTGCCGAAAAACGAGGTGAGACAGAATGGCGATTAGAAAAGGTAAGCATTGCATCCGTTTGTCACTGTCTTTCGATTTTTATTTCATTCTCCTGTTGCACAGTCCCTCGGAGAGCCACGTCGTCAATGACCAATCGTAAATACCTATTATATTCGCCCTCCACACGAACACTTGCTTTCATTTCATTGTAAAAAATACACCCGTATTATAATACTAACTTATTCCCAAAATCAGAGATCTTCGTTATTAATGTTCATTTGGAGCCAAGTTGCATCTGTAGCTCGTCATGTAAAAATATGACAAGTCATAGGACGGTGTTACACATCGCACTGGCTCAGAATCAGGCCAGGGAACCTGATGCTGTTGCAGCATAGACCTGTCAGTCATTAGGGACACTAACACAACAATGTTCGATGGCTGTGGAGTTTCATGCACTAGCATGGCATATTGCATATCATGTAAACAAACCTTAAACCGGCTCTATTTGCCGTAATAGTAATACGCGGACAGGATTTCAAATACGTGGTTCTTTCCTTCTGAGCTCTGGTCTTTCTGATTTAAGGTTGACGAAAATAATTGTCTGTTATGTCCTTTTTTCTTTAGTTTACATCCAGAGCTACATCTTGGGCTGTATTGTCATATATCGGTTTAAGACGATATCTTGCCAGATACCATAACGTTAGACCGACCACAAAACACGGACGTGACGGTTTTCTTTGTTTCTTTTTCAGTATGTTGGTGCCCTCGAGGATATGTTGGTGGCTTTGAGGAAAACCCCAAGGTAAAGTTAGTTGTATATTTTATCATGGATGATAGTCCAAAACGGTTGAATTAATCATGTACAATCTTTTACAATGTATGTGATTACAGACTGTATCTATTTTTTTCCCCCCAAGCAAACCTACACCAGAAGTGTTGACAGATTACACAAGGAAGGTAGACTTCCTAAAGGGAATCCTGGATGCTGAGAAATTGGTCAGTATAGATGAATCATGCGCTGTCACGAACACTGTTCAAATTGTATTGATAGTAATTTTCCCAACGGGTGAAATGCTGTATGTAATCACAGTAAAGAGAAAAAAATTCAGAGTCCCATTTTTTTCTTCAGTCTTCAACAACAGAGAAAGCATTAGCCAATCAACTTCTTGCTCCGGGACGAACTCCCACGATAGCCAATGAGAGAACGCCTGCATCAAAGACGGTTCACATGCAGACGAAGGCCCGGTGTACAGAAGAGATGAGGAATGAGCTGTTGGGCACGGTAAGGGGGTTGGCTTACTTTAAGTCCACGCTGACCTTCAAATCTACTTAGTGTAACATTCTGAAAGTAAGACATTTTCCTCTTTTCCAATCCCCTCTCACAGGACGCGTCGGGGACGGGTGAGGACCTTGTAAAAAAAAAGAAAGAAAACAAAACGTATTCAAAAAGGACAACTTAAAAGTACCTTCTTGAAATATTATAACCCTTTTAATCTTTTCTCCTTAGGTAACGCGAATCAGGATTTGCGAAACAGAAGGTAAACAGAAGTCTATCAAATACAGTTAAAGTTTAAGAATGTGTCAAAGGCTGTTCAAAGATAAGGTCAATTTAGCTGACACTTTTATCCAAAACGACTTACTACAAGTGCATTGGTCAGAAGATAGATAAAGAATATATTGCTGTGTCGTTACAGTAAGGATGTTCATAGAACCAAGTGCCAAGCACTAACAATCGTTAGGTTAACCCATTCCCCGTGTGCAACAAAGATAGCTAGGATAAGAAGCTACACAATGCTAAGTAAAAACGTTTCAAGTACATGGATTTACAACACACAATAAGTGTGTACATAAAGTGTCAGGACGCACAAACACAAAATAACTGCATAAGGGAGGAGGCTATGCAGAGTCAAGGTGAACTCTGAACAAGTGAGTCTTGAGTCTTTTGCTGAAGCTAGTGAGCGACTCTTGGGGTCCTGACCCGTGGAGTGGCGGCGGCGGCGGCGGCGGCGTCAGCGGGCGGCTAACGGGGCGGGGTCCTGTGTCTCTTTCGGGGTCCCCAGGGGCGTGCCTCTGGACGAGCGGCAGACGGCGACGGAGCTGGACGCGGTGCTGCAGCACCACCACCTGCTGCAGGAGAAGCTGGCCGAAGACATGCTGCACCTGGCCCGGAACCTGAAGAACAACACCATGGCCGCCCAGAACATCATCAAGCAGGACAACCAGGTGGGCCGCCGGCGGGCTTTCGTCCGTCGGACGAACCGGAACCCGGAGGGTGGTTGTGTGCTGATGCGTGGTACTCTCTTACTGTGCGGTTAATGTGAGACGAAATCTAGTTTGAGACATTTTGATCTTCTTAACCCTAACCCTATCCCATTGTTAGATGTGTTCACGTTATAGTGAAACTCTGATTCCCTTCTGGCTGCAGATATGATAATAATACATTATATATTCGGCGCATTTCAGTCACTTAAGGTCACCTTGCATAGGGTAAAAAGCATACAGCAATAAAAGCATAAAATAACAGCATCAAACATTATATATATGATATGATATCGCAGTATGGAGGTGAAAATCACGAACTAGGCAGTTTCGGCTCCAACAATTTCTTTCAGGTGTTCAGATGCGAGCCTGTAAGATCTCAGGGTACCATCGGCCCTTCAAGGTGCAGCGCTGGTCGTCCACGGTAGTAACTGGCCTGTGTTCCCCCTCTCCCTCCGGCTCCCGCAGACGCTCAGCCACTCGATGCGGCAGGCCGACGTCAACTTTGACAAGCTGAAGACGGAGTCGGAGCGGCTGGAGCAGCACACCAAGAAGGCCGTCAACTGGTTCCTGTGGATCATGCTCTTCCTCGTCTCCTTCACCTTCATCAGCATGATCCTCTTCATCCGAATCTTCCCCCGGCTGAGATGAGGGGTAGCGAGGTCGACGTGGCGGATGGCCGGTTTACCATCGTAACTCCTCAGGGGGATGGGGGCTGCTTGTTTTTGAGCAGGACAATGACGCAGAACGAACGGCACGTTGCTGAGGGGCGGGGCTACGTCTCCATAGGTTGCGTTCCGAACATTTGTACATTCAAAATCGTTGGTCAGCAATTTGGTACTTCCAAACCTCTGTATAACTTGTGACAAAACAGTACCTATATACACACATGCAGTCTTATCAGCCTGGCCTGCTCTAGATTATGTTTTTCAGCAGCAGCACCGATGCTTCGGAAGGCATTTGAGTGCTCTGGAATTGTGTTGAATCACAGCACACTATGCCATAATTGCCTTAGTTGTTAATTAAGAGAATATATCCAGGTCATTCAGTCAGCACAGGCAAGCTCCTTCACACAGCGACCACTGTTGGGCTGAAGAAGAACGCTGTGCCGACACATTGGCTGACCGCTTGATGTTATGAATACATGCCCCATTAGGAGTCTTACCTCGGAAGTGCAGCGTCTCAGTCGGTACTGCAGTCCGGACATAAGAGGTTCAACCTTCAACCAATGGTCACATCGTCTTCTGAGACTGTTGAAGGTCTATAGTGTGAGTAGTAAGGCAGAGATATTGATGTCTTTGGGTCAGATTTATGACCGTAAGAGGACTCGGGTCTTAAATATTATGGAGCTCTACATGAATTAGCTAATGATAGAGTCTTTGTTTTGCTAAAAGCTGTATTGGTGATGTTTTTAGTCTTAGTAATGAAAGTAACCGATTGTGATGCTTATCATAGATTATTGGCTTATCCTGGGGGTTACACCCTGCCAATCTGATGAAGTATATTATATTTTTATCACTCTACACAAATTAGGAGTTTCCTGTAAATGAAAAGGCTTCTAGCGCCCTCTGTCGTTCAACTATCGGTCGCTGCAATATCTATGTGTCGCCACAGGGTGTCAGGCAAGACTTTTGAAAAGCAACACATAACCCCAACGAACCCTTCCACCTATTTAAAAACGATTCGAGGGAAGACGTTTGACTAAATAAAGGCTGAGAGCTGTTGAACCTCGTTAAGCATTTGGCGTGACCATTATTTATCAGTTTGATGAAAAACATATACTTCTGTTTATGCTTTGACAAGGCTGAACTTTTAGCGTTCACCTCGGAAGCCAGTAAAGCAAAACATACAAGTTATGCTTGGCCTTTCGGATGGGGGTGTAATGCGCTCAACTCCAGCCCTTCGGTATGTTCCGCCCGTGTTGTGAGTTTGAATCCGAGGCCATTCCGAGGTGTTGGTTGCCGAGCGGCCTGCCCGGGCTTGCCGCTCCGCGGTGCTGGCCCTTCCCTTCTCCCCTCCTCCTGCAAGCGCCCTACCTCACGACTCTATATATGAGGCCCAGCTCGCCTGCTGTGTATTTCGGGATCCATGGGGGGTATTTCTATCTGGCGGAAGCCAAGGTATGTAGGCCTCCAGGAGACCAAATCAGGTTGTGTGACAGAGGTGGAGGCATCGAATATTGTCACAGCTGCTTTAGGCACGCCACGCCACTAAAGCAGACTCAAGTCGGTTGGGCTTTTGTTTTAAATTTCCCTAAAAACATTCGTTTCAAAATAGTCATTTCGTTTTTGGTGTTGAAGTTCCTACGAAAACTGAAATATTTTCGATGTTTTTGGTGCTAACAATTTGTGGATGCTTGCTGTTCTGTGTCAGCCCAGGGACATTGCCTAAGTGTAGTCCAGGTGGGTTTCTTATGAATGGGGAGTGCAAGGCTAATTTATGGTGTTTCTCCCTGACCTTTGACCTGATCAACTTGAATGAGCCCCTGAGGTCAGTTCTCTATTCCTATGGAAGCTGGCTCCAAACACAGTCGTTCATTATTCACAAAAGCAATGTGGAGGAGCATATCTTATTTTAATAAACAACTAAGATAATCATACATCCAGTTCACCACTCGCTTGTGTCTTTCTTGTCCCATTATACATCAACCTTGGTGTGTGTGTGTGTGTGTGTTTGATTTACCTAATCCTTCAAACAGCAAGGTGCATACAAGTTCTAAGACATACAAGTACTTCCATTTAGCTCTTTTTAATTTAATTTTTGGCTGTGTCAAAAACTCGAGGATTTAGGTTGCCGACAGAGATGAAGGTAGAGGTTATTTTTTTATTTTTTTTAATTTTCCGTTTGCTTCTTTGCCTCGGGGTAACACCAGGGTAAAGAAATTGTACCCAAGTCGTAAAGGTTCTCCCATATTAATAATTGGAGGGCAAATGCCGCCGTAATTCGCCTTGCAGGTGAGTCATGTCGTGCACACAAGTCGCGTCACATTTGGAACGCATGAGAAACCCAACCGCTTTATTGTAATCCGTGTTTTGATTACACAATATACGGTACAGTTTAGTTTATTTATAGCACCCTTCAAACACAAAGGACCTGAATTCTGCGTAGGCAGGAATCACAGTTTAAAAGCGTTTAAAGGACGGCCATTAAAATAATGAATGTGTGATGAGTGTGTGGCCTTTTCCCGCGGCAGATGAACCAGTGAACTTAATCGTCTAATCTCTCCTGTCTGCACAGGTGTTCTGCTCCATGTCTCTGTTATGTTTCCTACCGTTACACAGTCGCTTCTGAACCCACCCACGTGTGTGTGTGTGTGTGTGTGTGTGTGTGTGTGTGTGTGTGGAGTGAGGTTTACGTTTGAGAGTGAGAGTCTCTGCCTGTATCTGTCTGTGGTTATGTTGTGTCTGTGTCTCTTCCTCTGTCCACAAAACAAACTCACACTCACACACACACACACAGCTGTGGGACAGAAAAAAAGGTGTATAGATAAATCCGGATGCAACATCGAGAGAAAAAACATACAGAGTTGGGGGGGAGGGGGGGGATACTATAAGTGTCATGTAATAAAGAAAAAGGATAATTAAAAAAACGGGAAATGTCTACGTACGGCAGCATGTCCTAAAGTGTACATGCGTGTGCGCATGTGGGTGCGTTTGCATCCGTGCGTGTGCACGTGTGCGTGCCTATAGCACCTCATGGACCCCAGCTACGTGTCTTTCAGAGCAGCCTGCCCTTGCCTCTCTGTTCTGACCGACCAGGTGTCAACATGTGGGTT
>NC_079423.1:29187418-29222418 GCF_026213295.1 Gadus chalcogrammus
GGCAAGAGCTGCTGATAATATCATGTTAAAAAGGCGTGCGGTGAGAACGATTCCAGAAGAAGCAGTATAGGTCTCACCTCGGACGCGTTGTCGGCGACATCCAGAACGGGTGGTGTGAATCCAGAGGCCTCGGTGTTCCCGGTATGAACACCGATACAAACGCTACTGCCTTTATCCCCAGACACTGACACGGTGTGCCCTTTGACCCTCCTCAGGCTGCGAGCACCATTTAAAGGGCTTACGTTGAGAAGGAATGTGTCTGTGTGTTGTTTATGTGGTTCCGTCTCACGCCCAATCCACTGGATAGGGTGCTTGTTATCTTAGATTTTACTCCATTCGGTCAGTAGAATGACAATGTAATAATAATCAATTCACTTTTACCCACCACCATCCTTAGCAGGAGCAGTTTTGTATGTTCATTCATGAGGTTTATTTTGCCCTTTATACTTTACCTAGGTTAGTCTCGGTGAGTACTAACCTAGGTAAAGTAGTACTGAAAGTACTGAACGGCTATTGTGCTGCATGCACAGAACACACTGTGTTCTATCTTATGTGTTTTATCTTATGAACACATATGTCACCGACTGCAACCAATTGTTGTTTCCAAGAAATCGATGCTCAAAGGGATCCAATACAAACAATCCAGGCGAACACGTTTATCGCAGTGCTTCAGTCCACAGACGTGGCACAGGCTGACTCAAGTGTGACTCAAAAAACATTCGACAACCTTGTATTGAACCTTTCTTTTCATGAAACAAAGGGATTATGTCATGTTTGCTTCGAGGAACTAGTACGATGTACAAACCACGAATATTAATCCATACCGCGATTAATCTTCTCAGGGAGACTTCTTGCGCTTAGAAGCGGCTCTGCTTCAGATTTCCACTTGTAGCGGCGTGGGCAATGAACGGACGACCCCCGCAGACGTACCAACGACTGGCGGTTTCACTGGGGCCCTGACGGTGGGTGGACGGGAGGGATCCCTGGTTGACGAGCAACAGGAGGGGGCTTGTATCTTCGTTACAGGATACCAGCGGTGGAGAATGAGATTGTGTCGCTCTGGCGGACCGCAGGGTCTCTGCTATCTGCAACACAAAACGTTGGCATGTCGCTCGCAGGAGAGCCCCCCCAGTGTGTCGAACACGTGATACTTCCTAATGCGTGTGTGTGTGTGTGTGTGTGTGTGTGTGTGTGTGTGTGTGTGTGTGTGTGTGTGTGTGTGTGTGTGTGTGTGTGTGTGTGTGTGTGTGTGTGTGTGTGTGTGTGTGGGAGTGCATAGTGTACACATGTTCTGGTGCAAAAGGATGCAGCAAAACAACATTGCCCTGAAATTGTCAGGATGAGAGGAAGTGTGGTGGGGGGGGGGTGTGTCTTCCTGAAGACACACAGGGTCACATACTGCTCCCCTGAGACTGGGGTGTGCGACACTGCCCTGACATTGACTATTCCTTCCCTCTCTGTCTCTCTGTCTCTCTCTCTCTCTCTCTCTCTCTGTCTCTCTCTCTCTCTCTCTCTCTCTCTCTCTCTCTCTCTCTCTCTCTCTCTCTCTCTCTCTCTCTCTCTCTCTCTCTCTCTCTCTCTCTCTCTCTCTCTCTCTCTGTCTCTGGATTTCTCTCATTATCTCTCTGTCTGTCCCTCAATGGCTCTATCTCTCTCTCTCTCAGTCGCTCTCTCGCTCTCTCTCAGTGCATCTCACTGTCTCCGGTTCAAAGCCCCCCCCCCCCCCCCCCCACACACACATCTCTCCCCCAAATCCCTTCTCTCTCCAGCCTCCCTCTTTCCCCTTATCATTGCTCAAAAAATCATTCATAATTCAGATGCATATTAGAGTGTAGGACTACAGCGTGATCGGGCAAGAAAGCCAAACAGTTGAGCACAGACACCTGTTTTATGGGATGGATTTTGGTAGTCATGGGCATGGCAGTGGTTGTGGTCGGGCTGTAGGAAAGGAGGGGGGGAGGGGAGGAGGAGGTTGGTGGTGGTGGTGGTGGTGGTGGTGGTGGTGGGGGGGGGGGCAGTGTGCTGAGTGACCGTGAGGACGGCGAGGATGGCAGACAGAGCGCCCTGCGGAGGGTGACCTCGCCGGCCCAATCAGTCGGTAGATACATCTGCGTCCCCGTGTGTGGGAAAGCAGGTCTCACAGGAGTCTGTGAACCCCGGGGTTCAGGTTTCTCCCATGGGAGGGGTGAAGGTGCTCCCCTTTTTGGGGCGGATTTGGCTGGCCTTGGGAGAGGAATTACCTTGGCCTACAGCTAGCGGTCAGGTGGTCCTTTTGAGTAAGCAGCGTTATTAATGGCCGCGGGGGTCTGTGGCTCGCGTTTATCTATCCTACGTCTGTGATTCCACACAACTCGAAAGGATTTCCCGCCCCAATTTCATTAATGATCTTACGATCTTGTGTGGAATGAGGATACTTGCGAGCTGCCCCAACTATCTGCATTCTATCTCCGATCTGTTGTTTCACAGCCGGCGTTAATGCACCCCAAAACCCTAGCCAAGCCCGCCGGGTTTTGGGCTGTTTTGAAGGCTGTGTCCCCGACGGTGGAGTTCCATCTTAGCAGCGGTGCACGTGAGTTATGGCGGAGGATGGCACGCAGATAGAGTAGACACCCACCATGTAGGCCTACTTCCAGCGAGTCGTCGATGCCAAAGAATAAATCAAGCTGAAGACCTTGCATCTTGACATGGGAGCTTAGATGCAAAATCGATTGATCAGCAGTTGTGAGAAAAGAGGGGATGTCTGTTAAGAAATACCCTGGCACTTTTTAAAAAAATGTTATGTCTCACATCCTTCATATTTGACGTACACAAATCTGTCATTTAAACAGCAGCGAATAAAAGTGTTCATTATATTTGAGATCTGTTTGATGGGAGAGAGAGAGAGGGAGAGGGAGAGAGAGACAGACAGAGAGAGACGGAGAGAGACGGAGAGAATGAGATAGAAAGGGAGAGGAAGGGAGAGAGACAGACTGACGACAGACAGACAGCCAGGAGGCCAACGGATCAATTTTAGGGTCCAAAAGTAGACGTTATCGTCATGGCTTATGGGATGCGTCTTGTATGTGTGAGTGTTATCGGATATCTGTATCCGATATCACAGGGCACATAATCGTGGTGTTAAGCCATGCATGTTGTGATGGTGTTCCCTCCGGGGCTTAGTCCGTCTCTCCGATGGCTTATGCTGATGTCTGTCCACATTGTCAGCACTCCGCAATTATTGCTTTCCTCGAAGAAAAACCTGTGTTCCAGTCATTGACCTTGCATCAGTTATGTCCAACTTTTTCATACAGCAAAAAACCCTGTTCCGGTCATGATTGATTGTTAGTAAGGGGAAATACATACCTAAATAAAGATAATAGTCACTTTTTGTCGTTTTTTTGCCATTAAATTGTAGAAAATTAAATGCCTGGTCATCTCTTCAAAAGATTAGGCCATAACTAACAACTCAACAATTGGCCAGTGTACCGTTTCTTCGTGGTGTTTTTTAATCCAATTTTTACACACTGTGTTTTGAAAGTATTTTACTCAAGGACTTAACACAGCAGAGCCAAGGCTGCTATCCAGAGTGTGCATTGGCCCACAACTACGCACCTGAAGGGATAGGCTGTGTGTGTGTGTGTGTGTGTGTGTGTGTGTGTGTGTGTGTGTGTGTGTGTGCGGGTGTGTGTGTGTGTGTTCCACATTGTGCACTCCATTTGTGTCAATCATTTATCATGTGGCTCAGCATAGCCAGTTTCAATTGTGACAATTACATCACGCAAGTATTTCCAAACCGATACACTCTGCAGATGGAAACGATATACTTCCTTGTGTGAGTGGAATGAGTGTATGTGTGTGTGTGTGTGTGTGTGTGTGTGGGGGGTTGGGCGTGTGCGCGTGTATGTGTGTTATCGGTGAACACCCTGTTCCCATGTATCCATAACGACACACTGTCACATGCCAATCTGCAACGGATGACTCTTCCCTTGTGTTTAAAGCTGGAGTACATGAGGGGAATCTCTGTCTGTCTCTCTCTTCCTCGCTTCTTTCTCTCCACCTTTTCCTCCTTGGATATGTTTTGGGAGATTCTGGCTGGGGGGCTGAGCACCTCAACTTAAGAGATGTTCAGCCTAAGAGACAACATTGCTTACATATAATCACTAGCACACACACACACACGCACACGCACACGCACACACAGACACAGACACAGACACACACACACACACACACACACACACACACACACATCAATGCACACATAGTGGTGTTATTGCACATCTACACACACGCACACAAACACCCACACCCACACAACACTCTGTCTGGTTAGCTCCTGGTGGAGAAACACACACACGCGCGCAACCACACACATACACACATAAATGCACATAGGGGTGTAATGCACATGCACACACACAAACAAACACTCATGGACAAGCTTGCTCTCATACACACACACACACACACACACACACACACACACACACACACACACACACACACACACACACACACACACACACACACACACACACACACACACACACACACACACACACACACACACACACACACAAACAGGCATCCTGGCTCCCTAGGCAGCTTATTACCAAGTCTTCCATATCAACAAAGGAGAGACTTACCGCTCATTCAAACATATTAAGGAGCAGTGTGGAGCAGCGCGTGTGTGTCTGTGTGTGCACGCGTGTATGTGTGTGCACGAGTGCGTGTGCATGTGTATAAGTGTGTTGTGTGTGCTTTAAGTAAAAATGAATCGATGATCCGCTTTCATTTTTATAATGAATTCCAATTAGCAGGATATGTTTTTCTCCTGAGTGCAGAATGGCTCCAGAGAGCGATGGCAGAGAGATACTTAGAGGACCTAATAGAGGCCATGAGGAGAGCGGGCAATGAAGGTCTTCCAGCCTTGGATGGAGGCTGATGGCTACAGCTATAGGCTATTGCTAAACCTATAGGATACGTATCATGTGTAATAATAATAATATTAAATTTGATTTATATAGCGCTTTTCTAGGACTCAGAGTCGCTTGTAATGGTGTTTTATGTTAGAATAAATGTAGTGTGGAGAATGGTGCGAAAAAAGTCTCATCAGAGGAACCCCCAATGCCTTGAGTGCCAACCGGTGGTCGTTCTGTGCGATTCAACGGCTTGTTTCTGACGATGGGCCCCTGTGTTACCCTAATGGAGGCCCTTTCTGGGAGTGGCCCAATCCATGAGAAACATGCAGGCTGGTGAACCCAGGGTCCGTGTGTCTGCCGGCGTGTTTCTCCTCCAGCACTGTGGGTGGACTGCCCATGTGGGGCAGTGGAAGATGGTCAGCTTTTTGGGTACGTCCCGGTCATTCGTTCATTTTAAAAGCTTTAGGTTGTGTGTAGTGATGAAAGAACGTGATTCAAACAACAAACCACTTCCAGCTATTCTGTGTACACCCGTTTAAGCAGGAGATGCATACATGACATGTTTTTTGCCATAAAGTTGAATTTGCCCAGTGAAAATATTTAATGTGCAGTGTGTCGTTCGCCTTTGTCGATCCCTTTTGTCTTCGAATATTTGTCTTTCTCGAAAAAAACTAAAAAAAATGTACAACTCAGATATAGTACAGATGAAAGACTTTTTTAATCAGTCAAAAGGAAATAATTCAGTTTATGTAAATGTGAATAACAATACTATTAATACTAATAACTACTAACTTCCTAATTTATTATAGATATTATTTATTCTGTCCAATGGAAACAAGAGGATTCTGCCAAAGTGAGACGCTGTAAAGTGAAGTGGATAAGTGAGGATCCTTCTGTTTTGATCCGTTTACACTCACCTCTCAATATCGACATCAAAGAACACAAATCAAAAAGAAGATATTCTTAATACCACAAAACGGCTGCCAGGTGAAAGAACATACTACAAGGCTACTGGCTCACTGTGTGCAGCCCGATATCCCATCATGAGAGCCGGGTTTATTACAAGGATGTTTGTTATGCTAAGCTGCTGGGGCTGTGCGTCCCAGCTCCACATGTGTCGTCTCTAGTTTGTAGTTGCGTCACTATTGAACGGGAATAACCTGCCACATGGTTGTAAACAGATATAACGCAAACGTGAACTGCGGTTGATTCACTTGAAAGTGAATAATTCAAATGCATTTCATATGCATCTCCACATGATGAAACGATCCATACTGTGTTGATTTACAGTCGAGGTCGCTCCAACTCGTCCGTCATGCAACGTCCAACCTCCAATGCCACGATAAACTTAGAAGAACTCTGAATTTGAAATCGTGATATAAAGTATTTCCAAAAAATATACACTATACGATAAACAGATTTGAACATGAAAGCCTAATATAAACGACTTCAAACGTATACCGACGAATCTTTACATAAGACATATCGCTTGATTTATAGTTGGCAGTGTGCTTTTGGTAGCGCAGACAGTCCGAATCCGTATTTCTTTACGGGCTTTGACGGTGATCCAGTCCGGGCTTTGCGGCGCACCGAGCGTGCCCCAGCAGCTGACTGGCAGGACTTGTTTACTGGTGGAGACCCATTAGAGACGAAAGGGGGGAACCTGATGGGAGAGGTACCGCTTCAACGGGAATAGAAGTTTCCTCATTGGCCGTCTTTTTAGGCTTATACCTTTGTTTACCTCATCCTTGGACTGTCGGAGACGGTACATTTACTTTAACTATATCGTCAGCACAGAGACCACGTTTGCTGTTAGCTAGCTGCTTCGCCCCCCCCCTCAGCTAATCTGAAAAAGACGGGCGGCGTGGTGTCGACTTTTCTCACTTTCCGACACACTGCCGCTTATTATTTTTAACAGTTGATCAGATCGGCCGTGGTTCATTAAACGAACAGGGTTTTTCCACCGCCGAGTCCCTTTTTTGTGCGTTTCCCACCGGGTTGTCCATCGGTCCGCGCCGGCGTGGTCAGCGGGGTGAAGGAGTTCAGAGGAAGGTCGTCGGGGAAGCGATCCCCCGGCAGCACGTTTCCCTGCACGTACTCCAACACCACCTCGGTGATGTGGACACATCGGCGGGTTCGCATCTTGGAAAGGTGAGCTCCAGCGAGGAAAAAACAGGACGGGACACTACAGCAAATACGTGAGATACACGAGAGACCTGTGGACTTAAACAAAACAACAACAACAACAACAACTTAACAACAGTCAACGCTGGTTTCTAATTTGGTGTTATTACCAACTTACGACCCAAAACACTGGGCTTCGTTGAAGTGAGATCGTGCTCCTTACTACAACTCACCGCTTTTGGACTTGGGGTTTTGACTGTTCGTTTGGAGAAAGTAGTTGACTGGAGCAGGGCATACTTGCCATGGAGTGAACCCGTGTCGAACGGCTCGCAGTCGGGTATTCCTCGCAGATCTCCTCGGCGAACTGGATCTGTTTTCCTGGATCCTCCGGTACGCTGTGATAAACAGATGAAAGACAACTACCTTGTGCGCTTATGGAACATGAAGCTTTTTATCCGCACTTGTTTCGCCAGAACCCAAGACCACGTTATTTAAGTGGTCGGACTTTTGTAAGGGTCTCATCAAACTCCCATCGTTTTAAATCATAATACAACCACGTTGGACCCCGGCCCCTTTAGGGGGGGGCAACACCATCTTTTTTTGCCAGTGTATTAAAACACATTTGGATTTTTATACGTTTTGTTATTATAACATACCTATTATAAAAGGACGTTTTTTCTTTAGTCGTCGATTTTTTATGAACTTATGCAAGAGGAAATCACCTGGAAAGGCAACATGGGATGCTGGACGTTTAAACCGCAAACACCAAGTGTGTTTATTGTAGTGTGCATCTGCATTGCATGCCAGGCTGGACTATTGAATGGCGAAAGTAAGTATACTTTTTTCGTTCTTGCAAGTTTAAATTGCTGCATATGATTAAACTGCATTATCAACAGGAGAAATAACGAATGCACACATTGGTAGAACGATAAGTAGTGCCAATACGAAAAGGGCTAAACGAAGCGTCCTCATTTGCATTTCATTGAGGTAAAACGAATACATTATGGTGAATAGATATTTATTATCAGCGCAGAACCAAAACTCGTCCCCAGAGAGGAAGTTACTGTTTGACACTGCAGGTATATTCCCCCTGTTGTATGCTTTTGAGGTCTTATTCCTGTAATTAACAACAAGCCACTACTTGTTGACACACAGCCTTTCATTTGTATTCCCTGGTAAAGTTATTTAAGAATACCTTAGCCCCGCCCCTCTCCTTAAAGATATATTATTGAGGCCTGTCGTGGATGCATCAGCCCCAGGGCCAGATTAGTCGTCGTGACTGGACGAGAGGGGTCTGTTGCAGCGGATCTAAACTGGGAGTTGCAGGATTCGCCTGGCGCCCGTCAGCACCGCTAGGCCTCTCACGGCGACAACAAGGCGCAACAACACACGCGCACGTTGCTCTCGCCAGAAACGTAAACAAATGTAGCGCACACACACACACTCGTCTTCGGAAGTTCTCGAAATCCCCGTTATAAGGGGCGGATAAGCCCCCCCCGTGATACACTTTAACACGCGTCCGAAACGAGGGCTATCATAACGTCCTCTGCCAGGGATTACTATCACGGTGCGAAGTGTATCAATGAACGCGATTTCCAATTAATATACTGCACTGACAGCGTAGTAAATAATCGGCATCCATTGCCCTGTTACGTGTATTTCTGTGTTTATGTTAGCGATGGAATTGTTTGAGTGGGAAAACGATTATTTAAGCGGTGTTTAAACGAACACCATTCTACAGCAACGTTAATTTATATAATTTCTTCATTTTATTTATTTTAACTATCGGACTGGATGTATAGCGGTGGTCATGCAGAAGAACCTATTAGACTGTTCCATAAATAACCTCCCATTAAGCACTTTTCAATACATGTCCACATCGACGTTGATAGTAACCATTTTAAATGATGAACACAATTGATGAATTGATTATATATGCAGTAACACTGCCTGACTTTTAATTGCCATTTGCGTAATTACAAGCTGCTTTTGCCATGTTATGGCTATTTACTTCAGGGTCGATCAGGAGGCAGGGGCTTGAGAAAGAGGGTCTCTGAATACAGGTCTACTGGTATCTCTTTGAGGGAATGGAGCACATGTCAATACTCAATTCCTTGGAAGTAACTTTACTTAACACACTAGGGCTGCTATGCCTTAGGGTGGGGAAAAGACAAACAACCACCAAAAATACGTCAACAATTTCCTTCTGAATCCACACGTTATCGTAAACCCACATTGACCGTGATTTTCTGACAGCAGGCTGAATAATGTAACATTGCCTTCTTTTAACGGGTGGTGGACTTGGTTGGTTCTGATGGAGGAAATGTTTGTGTGAAGGTTTTAATCTCGGTAATCAGCTCTCAGAGGAAACCACTGAGCTGTCTTCTTTCCTTGGATAACTAGCGAAAAACAAGTTGTGCAACTGAGAGCCATGCCCCCTTCTTGTTCCTCTCTCAGGCTCATGAAATGCTCTTTTTGAAAGGCGAGGGTGTGTGTGTGTTTGTGTGCGATTCAGTGTGTCGTTGTGCATATGTGTATGTCGCCTCCTGTGTATGTACAGCTTTTAAACTGGCACTTTCAGACCTATGGTACGTAGGGTTGGAAGGGAAACAGAAGATCAATATTGGTATGGCTCTTGTGCTGGATAGTAGAACACAACTAACAAGCGATTAAAAACATAAGCAAAAAGAAAACTTGAGACGGTTGTATGTGTGATGCGTGTCTTTTGGTGTCGGTGTATGGCAGCCTCTTCGTTGGCTATTTGGAATCCTTAGGCACCCTTCACTGAAGCGAACAGTGGCATTTTCCCACAATACTTTGCATGGATTGGAATGTGTTTGAAGTGGCCCACCCTGTAGGAGAGAGAGAGAGAGAGGGAGAGGCTAAGGGAGAGAGACCACGGTGTATACATTCTCATTAACTCAGTGCTTGGCTTCTTACTAGCACCCTTCCGATCCATGAGCGTTCCCAATGTTTTCAGTAAACTCAGGTGTCTGTTTTCTTGAGTGCTGTTGTAGAAGGGCCCAAGCTTCTGAACGGCCTTGCCTGTGAATGGACAGCTCTGGAGCTGCTTAATGCTGTCCAAACTTCAGCCTCTGGTTCTCCTGTCTCTTGTTTTCCCGCACCCATGTCATGGATTCCTGTAGTTGATTATTTTTATGCTTTTAACTCTGCACTTGTTGTTTTAAGATGTACCGCCAAATTATTTAGTTTAGAGGAATCCATGCTAGGCCAGTGTCTTGTCGGTGAAACGGCAGCTACAGTACTGTCTATAGATTTCTACTGGGTTCTTGGTCAGGTCAGAAACCACTCCCCACCCGTTGGGTGTCATGTGTTTGTGGTGTTGTCCAGAAGAGCTATCTCGGCTACTGTTGGTGGAAAGGTTCTGTCGGAGGGGTTCCTTTATCTCTAAAAGTAGGCTCCCCCTTTCAACTTCTTACTGCTTGCCAAGCATTTTCTTTATCTTGTTTGTTCACTTGTGTGTGTGTGTGTGTGTGTGTGTGTGTGTGTGTGTGTGTGTGTGTGTGTGTGTGTGTGTGTGTGTGTGTGTGTGTGTGTGTGTGTGTGTGTGTGTGTGTGTGTGTGTGTGTGTGTGTGTGTGTGTGTGTGTGTGTGTGAAGCAGTGTTTCCTAAAGCACCTCGACAGTGTTACCAATGTCAGAAGAAAAACACCACCTGACCTTTGACTCCCTCAATGAATTGCCTTTTGATGTGTTGTCGAAGTGAGAACAGTACAGTCTTGGAGCATATTTACCTGAGTCCAGTGTTGGCTGATTCAGCAACGTAGCATAGCATGTTTATACTGCATTATACTGTGTCGTTTTGATACTATGCTTTTCTTTTCTTCATATGCTAATAGTTGCACAGAAATATTAAATTGTATATTCCAGAAAGGGCTTTATTAGATCTTGATAACTTTCACATAGCTAAGGATTAATTAAACACACCTATAAGCCGAATAGAAAAACAAACAAAACAGAGAAAAACTTTTTTACCAGCAAATAATGGTTATAGTCTACACACTCAATTGAACCAAACTTGCTTTAGTGACATATATACAACCATTCTGGATACCTTGTTTTGAGGATTAAGGCTCAAAAAGCACCATTTTCTTTCTCAATATAGCCATGTCGTGCCGTCTAAATACACACTATGTACACCAGCGGTACCGCTTTTTCAAGAAGAAAATTGTGTCATTTGTTGTAGCACTTACTAGGGATGCAAACAATTAATCGATTATCGATTAATTGTCGATAAGAGATTACTCGATTAAAATAAATTACTTGCAATTAATCGCATTTTAACCCGTAATTCCCCAACCGTCCACGTGAGGGCGCACTTGACGCCAGACGTACTTGACGCACACGCGGGAACACAAGCGGGAACACAAGCAAAGCAGGGCCGTGTTCCAATACCCGTACTTCCATGAGTATACTTAAAGGAAGTATACTATCCGCACTGGCTACTACGTACATTTTTCAGATGCGAGTGCTGTTCCAAATCGAGTACTCCGTGGTGCACTAACCGGAAATTACGATCACGACTGCCGCCGTGGCTCCTCCCCCGCAATAAACATCCCGCTTTGAACGGTGAACTCTTTACGCCTAGCAGCTATAAAAAGCTATAAAAACTACAAAATGACTATATTAATGCAGGCTATGTGGAAAATGCGCCGACTTTGGCTCAGCCTGGCTCCGCCTCTTCTGCTACGTAGCTATTGGTGCGTTTTAATATCCATCCGTCTCGGAGCTCCGAGGACGTTGCCTAGCGACACGCACAAACACGCCCCTTTTCCTCGGAAGTCGATCTCGCCATCTCGTTTGAACTCAGCGGTGACCGAGCGAGGCTTCCGAGATAGAATTGAAAATGGATGCGCCCAGTGTGACATTCAGTGAACCGTTTTCATTGTGTTTGGACCGCTTTGGTGGTTTAAATCGCAATTTCAATCACTCGTATTGCTGTAATAACTTACATATGCAGAAGATACATTGAAACATGAAATGAAGTGAAAATTGTAGAAGTTGAAATGGCTGCGTTTTCGTATGGTGAAAACGCACCGTTTCATTTATATTATTTCGTAGTCCTGAAATAATATAAATGAAAATAGTAGTAGTAGTCGGCCAATGCTACCGCAACAATAGCTTTCCGGGTGGCGTCCATGTTTTTCTCCGACGACCTACGCTCAAAACATAATAAAACGATTTTAGTGTGGGCGTGGCGTCCGATCCGAGATCCGAGTCGGCTCGCAGAGAATACTCGAACGCACCATTATGGCTGTGTCACGTTAAAATTGTACCGGGGGCGAAAATTGTACCGGCCTACGTCATCGTTTGTTTACATCCTGACAACCTGCCCTGCAACAGACGACGCGATGCAGAAAACATGTTTCCAAACGACGAAATAACATAATACAGATAGCGGATCGCTATCTGTATTATGATAGATAGTGATAACACTTGTTTTTACTTTATATTTGTATTGTATTTAATTGTTTAATCGAAACAATAAAAAAAATTGCCCGCGAAACGGGCGATCGCGTCAAATGACAAATGTTTTGCCCGCGAAACGGGCGATCGCGTCAAATGACGTAGGAGGGTTCTTGAAACATAATACAGATAACGGATCGCTAGAAAACACTTGTTTTTACTTTATATTTGCATTGTATTGAATTGTTTAATCGAATTTAGCTAGTAAACTGAGTGTTTTAAGCAGGTTTCATAGTCTAGAATGTTCAAGAACCTTCCTACTTGATTTGACGCGTCATTTGACGCGATCGCCCGTTTCGCGGGCAATTTTCTTTATTGTTTCGATTAAACAATTAAATACAATACAAATATAAAGTAAAAACAAGTGTTATCGCTATCTATCATAATTCAGATAGCGATCCGCTATCTGTATTATGTTATTTCGTCGTTTGGAAACATGTTTTCTGCATCGCGTCGTCTTTTGCAGGGCAGGTTGTCAGGTTGTCAGGATGTAAACAAACGATGACGTAGGCCGGTACAATTTTCGCCCCCGGTACAATTTTAACGTGACAGCTGCCGTTGAGTACGGGGAGTGTCCTTCGATCCACACTTCACGATTAGCCCGTTTTGAGTACGGCATCCGGGTCCTTGAAGTATACTTCTTTTCGCCGGATCTGAATTGGAGTACTTCGTACTCAAATTTTGGCTAGTAAGTACGGACAGTACGGGTATTGGAACACGGCAGGACGGAGTGCAGTATGGAGCCACTTTAAGTTGGTTAATGACGACAAAGACGCCAAATGCACAATATGTGGAAGTATTCTAAAGTACAACAACTAAACGACTTTGTTGAATTACCACCTAAATGTGTCACATTCAGAAGGAAATTCAGCTTCTCAGAAGAATTGCCGCTTATCAATTAATCGATCATCGATCGATAAGATGAAACAACTATCGATTAATGAATTACTCGATAATTTGCATCCCTAGCACTTACTTCTATTTACCTGAATAAAAGTCCCACAGAAATCTCGCACTGACAACCAGAAGTCCAGCGATCCCAGTGTCATATGATTAACATGGACTCTCACAGGAGCAAGTAAAGGAGGCAGGCAGACCAACCGGCAGAGGGATGGCATCACAATGCTAAACTCAAGATGCACCTTTTCCTTCTGTTTGGACATTGTGTGCGTTAATGTTATTGTTTTGTGTGATACTGTCATGCTTGGTCTTTTGAATGTGATTGTGTGTTTTTTTTATTCCCAGAACCGATCACTATACTAGAGTGAACAGTAAACACGATTGCAATTCTGATAGAATCCTACAAAGTATTTAATATAAACCTCCTGCCTACTACAGTTGTGTGTTTCCTGACACACACACATACACACATGTACACATACACACACACACACATGCACGCACGTACACACACATACACACACATTTCAAGTAAACACACACCAAGTGCCATTACGGCACACTGCAACCATCTTATTCGATGGGCCGTGTTGCTGTTTGGACCTGCTCTATTTTAACTGTTGGCGACTTGGCACTGTAATATTCTGTTTGAGCCGTGGCTGTAATGCAGGGATTAGCATGGGGTGCTGTCGGAACCCCCCCCTCCACCCCTAGATGACTGCAGCAGACTGATTTGGTGATGAAGCCACTGTAGACGCTCGCCGACTACTAGTGTATTATTGATGAAACAATATCTGCTTACATTTCTGAAGGAGGCGATATAAGACGTAGCTCTTTCTGACCCCCCCCCCCCCCCCCCTCCTCTCCCCCGCCAAAGCACATTTTAGGTCATGCTTTTTGCTTGAGTGAACTCGGGTGATGTAGACAATTCGTGACACCATACCACAAAAGACAATGAACGATAACATTGAAATATTGATATTGTGGGAGACGCCTTGTAAGGTAATATTTTGTGCGGCTGGTAATGTTGAGTTTTGGGTTTATCTGTTGGGACAGACGTGTAGATCTTATGTCTCTTCACATTGTCCCACCTGGGTTCATATATACATACATATGCGTGTGTGTGTGTGACTGTGTGTGTGTGTGTGTCCATGTGACTGACCATGATGCTCTTAATGTACTCAGAGGTCTGTTATATGAATATGGTGGGGTTTAGAAAGTCGTTAGTAAATAACTACCAGACGTGAATCATGCGCACCACACATAATTGCATACGTCAATGATACATTTGTTGACTACTTATAATAATCATGAACATTATTATAACTATGACGGCCAGCAATCACCCAATGCTATGATATCGCACCAGAGCAACAATCAGCAGTGCCTTTGAATAGCGTTATGGGATGCTTCATGGGAAACAGATGGATTAGAAGAGAATTATCATGGGTATTGATCTTATAATGAATTCAATCAATTAAATTGGGTAAATTTAGTGAAATAAAATAAATATGTTATTTGTTTTAGGCAATTATTGTAGCCATCTAGTACCCAGAATCGTACTTGCAGGCAATACTGGGCCGTTTGTTGACCTTTTGGTTCTTTGAAGCACACTGGCAGATGTAACATTTCAACCAATGCAATCATAACATGCTCCTTTTTATATACATCCTGCAACGGGCTAACGCAAAGCCGGCTTGTGTTTTATCTTATATCGGCACAGTCCCAGCAAATCCTGAAGGACGGAGCTGCAGACAGACTAGGATTTAGGAAAAGGGAAAGTGTGAACGTGAAAATGAGTGCAAAGCTGGAATCCAAAGTTCATGGGATGTTTTATTGGACTCACGCAAGAGCTGATCTGAGTGAGTGTGACACACCTTTTGGAGTGTTTGTACCGTGGATTACCGGAAGGCACATGCTGTCAACATGCAGGACTTGACGATTGTGTGTGTGAGGTATGTTGCAAGCTTGAGATACCAGCATTTAAAAAGCAAATGCAGCCTAATTTAGTCACTTTTAAAGCAACGCCAGGAATGTTTACAAGCCAAACTTTTTGCTGCCCTCCAAACTGCAATAAGTGCCAATGCTGTCGTAAACATACTTGACTTTTACATGACAGATTGTAAAGTCATTATTGAGGTACCACTGTCCCGTTGCTTGCCTCTCAATTATGGGCAAATGGTAATTTCACTCAGGTTGTCAATGAGCAGAGGGGGCATGTGTTTTATGGAGGACCAAACCCAAGAACATTTAAAATAAGTAGGACTAAATGGTAACTCAATTATATCCTTTGTCCTCATCCTGCTTCCTCTGTACTTCTTCCCCCCCCCCCCCCCCCCCCGTTATTGTTTGTTTCATCTCCCTATGTGTCATCAGTGAAGAGCACATGAGAAGGTTGAATAATAGCGCATGAAAGTTGTTTTTTTCCCCTTTACATTGGCCTGGTGCACCTTTTTAAGTACTTTGATTTATACAGTCAATGGCCCATACAGTTTTTTATCTCCCCCCTTCTCATCTAGCCGGGTTGTTCTCTTCCTTTCCTTCCTTCGGCTTCTGACACTGCCCCTCTCCCGCGCCTCGTCGTCCTCCTCCTCCTCCCTCTCTTCCTCCTCCCTACTGTTCCGCTAAAAGGGTGAGAGGGTTCACTCTCTTCTGCTGACTTGTTTTTCTGTCGCGCTGCAGATGCGCACAGCCGGCAGACTCGCCTTCCACATGAAGACCCGAGGCGCGCGCACACACGCACGTACACACACACACACGGGTACACACACACACACACACACACGGGCTAACGCATGGACACACGTACACAGACACGGACACACACACACCAACCTGCTAATCCTTCTCTCTATGGGATGGGAAAGCCTCCCCTCTCGTACCCTCTTAGAGGTGTGCATGCCATCTGTTTGTCACCTCTCTCTCCCCCTGTCCCTCTCACTCTGCTATGTTCTATTATATCGTCGCCTGCTTTAGTCTCGTTTATACGAGGCTGGCTCACTCCAGCTGGGTCCGACTGATGCTTGGCATATACACCTGCACATCATCATCATCAACACCAGCAAAGCCGCCACAAGGACCTCTTGATTATGCTGTGTGAGTGTTTGTGTGGCTCCTGATTTGACGAGCACACTTGCGCACGCGCACGCACACACACACACGTGGCACACAAGTGTTTTGGCAAGGGGCTCTGTGTTTTGTTCTGGAGAGAGGGGACTGCGATGGGTAACTATGGTGACAGCAATTGTTGTCAGCGACGGGTTACTACGGGGACAGCGATTGTTGTCAGTAAGTTACAGGGCTTTGCTGTGTATATCTGAAAATATGTTTGGGTACATCCAATCCCTCCGAGGGGGTTTCACTGTCACAGGAGTAATGTGTTTACTGCTTCCATGCATGTTCTAATGTGCCGAAACAGTGGTGTTTATAAGTTGTTCCTCGGTTTCAAAGCCAAGAAAGAGAATTATTAGTGTCTGTATCAGACAAATATTGTCTGCATCAGACAACTATATTGCATTCCCGATAAACAAAGATGACGGTTGTACACATTTGCTATCTTAATGCTTCAGGATACTGTAACATGACGTGTTCCACTGCCTCTCATCCGTGCGTGCGTGCGTGTGTGTGCGTGCGTGGCGTGCGTGTGCGCACTCTGGTGAATACGTGCATGAATGTGAGGCGCACCCTGCATGCATGCTCCTTTTCTTGTTATTTGTATGCCTGTGAAGTGGCGATGTTCTAAAATAAGCCGGTGCCAACCACGATGGCCGTAAGCCTGACCAACCCCGACCCAGCGCGGGCCAACCTGGGCCGTATGGCGGAGCACCCAACTCAGCCAGCCACCGAATCATGCTTTAATTCTCTGAAGTACGCTCCCATGACTCCACTGCTACTACTACTACTACTACTACTACTGCTGCTTCTACTACTACTACTACTGCTACTACTACTACTACTACTACTACTACTACTACTACTACTACTGCTGCTTCTACTACTACTACTACTACTGCTGCTTCTACTACTACTACTACTGCTGCTTCTACTACTACTACTACTACTACTACTACTACTACTGCTGCTTCTACTACTACTACTACTACTACTACTACTGCTGCTTCTACTACTACTACTACTACTACTGCTGCTTCTATTACTACTACTACTGCTGCTTCTACTACTACTACTACTACTACTACTGCTGCTTCTACTACTACTACTACTACTACTACTACTACTACTACTACTACTACTGCTGCTGCTGCTGCTGCTGCTGCTGCTTCTACTACTACTACTGCTGCTTCTACTACTACTACTACTACTACTACTGCTGCTTCTACTACTACTACTACTACTACTGCTGCTTCTACTGCTACTACTACTACTACTGCTGCTTCTACTATTTGTATTTCTATTTTTGTATTGTATTTGTCTTGTGCTATTTATGGACCTGAGTCTGAAATAAAGTTTTCAATCAATCAATCAATACTACACCTGCTTCTACTACTACTACTACTACTACTGCTTCTACTACTACTACTACTACTACTGCTGCTACTACTAACAATGCTGCTTCTTCTACTACTACTACTACTACCCAACTACTACTACTACTACTACCACTACTGCTGCTGCTACTCCTACTGCTACTACTACTAGTACTAGACTAGTATTCCTAGAACCCTTTGGTTCTCTGTGGATGTGTCCATGTCGTTGAGGTCACTTTATGGCTGTACTCTGCACACCGCCACACTGGTTGCCTAGCAGCCGACACATGTTGTTGTCCTGCTGGTAAGTGGCCGAGATAAGGGAGGGAGGGAGGGAGGGAGGGAGGGAGGGAGAGAGAGAGAGAGAGAGAGAGAGAGAGAGAGAGAGAGAGAGAGAGAGAGAGAGAGAGAGAGAGAGAGAGAGAGAGAGAGAGAGAGAGAGAGAGAGAGAGAGAGAGAGAGAGAGAGAGAGAGAGAGAGAGAGAGAGAGAGAGAGAGAGAGAGAGAGAGAGAGAGAGAGAGAGAGAGAGAGAGAGAGAGAGAGAGAGAGAGAGAGAGAGAGAGAGAGAGAGAGAGAGAGAGAGAGAGAGAGAGAGAGAGAGAGAGAGAGGGAAACAAAATAAAACGGAGGGGAGGTGGAGTGCGAGCGAGAAGGAAAAGGGAAGAGAAGTAAGAGAGCGAGAAAGAGGGAAGGTGAGGAGGAAGGAGCGTGTCGAACTCTGCTGGGAATGCACACGCTGACAACAGACTTTAGGAGAGAGAGAAAAAGAGACAGAGAGGAGAAAGTGATGCAGAGATCAAAAGAAAGTTTGTGTGTCTCCTGCTCTGAGGCACTGGTATTGGACATTCCCGACGTGTACTTAGAGTGAGGAGGGCGCTTGTTGACGCACGCCTCACTGAATGAATGGAGGTCATTTTACAATGCGAGGGAATGGCCACAGGCTCTGGACTTGTCTATCAGAGACGCGCTAACAGAGATGGATTTGTTACCTGTGGAAGGGGGGGGGGGGGGGGGCGGGGCGGGGGGGGGGGGGCAGTGTTGAAACGACATCAGTGTGCCTCAGTGTTGAAATATTAGATGGAAAAACTCACACAGAGTGAGGTGGGGGTGGGGGTGGTGGTGGGGGGGGGGGGGGGGGTTGGCCGGGGTTCCGGAGGAAAACCAAACATAAGAGGGTTTGTGTTTTTGGTGTTTATGTGGTAGGTAGACCCCCTACCCCCCCAGACCCCCTAATTTGTAGGGTTGCAAAAAGGGACGGGGTGCAAATGTAGTTCTTGATGATGTGGATTTTTACCACAGTTCTTCTTAACGTGCGGTATTATTATAGTTAGTGACAAAATGGCACAGACGACTATGTTCAAGATCACACAAACGCATACAAAACAACAGGGTGGCATTTTAAAAAAAAAAATATGGGAGAGATGGATGGATGGAGAGGTGAAGAAGATGTGGAGAGATGGGATGTGTGGGACCGAAGGCTGTCCCGTCGTCCTTCACTCTGCTTCCTCCATTCCTTCTATCCACCTGCTTGAACATCTCTACATGAAGTCTAATCCGTTGTACATTTTTGCTTCATCTTCCTCTCTCACTCGGCACACACGCACACACACACACACACACACACACACACACACACACACACACACACACACACACACACACACACACACACACACACACACACACACACACACACACACACACACACACACACACACACACACACACACACACACAGGGCATCCTCCCTGGTTTGCATCAAATTGACCATTTTACCGTTTTAACCAACACTTCTAGCTGGAGGTCAAGCCAACTGTGCCGCAAAGGCAGTGTTGGCATGCTGGACCATTACCAGGACCGGGCCACTCCCACATCTCACCTGCATGGCCTCCACACCTAGTTCCAGCATCAGTGTTTTTACGGTATCTAGGGAGGTTTTTCGTTCCAGCGGTCGTGCTTCATTGCGGTCCAGCTCCACCCTCTTAAAATCGAATTGTGGCCAACCACTGTTGGTCAGGAAGCTTGTGTAAAGGCAAGCCAGAGGTAACCGCTGAACAGGGGGGGGGGGCGAGGATCCCAGACCCCCACATTCATCCACAGACAGATCCGTCTTGGAGGCATGAGCGGAGTAGTCTGTTTCAGAATTGTCTCGATGAGCCTCCCGCTTTAAATATATTCCCCTTCGGGTTGTCCTTCTCCCATGCATCTCCGCTCTCCTCGTCGAGAACATTAAATCAGACCAGCTAAGTGGTGCTATTACCAATGTAGTTAGTGCGGCCCGAGGAGCACTTCCTGCTGCTATCCCCGGGCGAGGTACGGCCGTCAAATCGTTTTGATACAGTGACTTTTGATCGTACAACCACGTACACGGCCAGACGCCGGGGCGGCGGCCTGCAGAGGCTGACGGCTGGCTGCCGGAGCGGCAGCCAGCCGTAGCTTATCCCGACCCACGCTCTGTGCTCCGGTTTGCGGGTCGCCGTGTCGGTAAGGGGCCAAGCCCTGCAGCTGCTGCAGTGTGGCTGGAAGCGGAGCAGAGGAACGCAGCCCGGCCTGCCTGCCTCTCAGCCCCCCCCCCCCCCCCCCCCCCCGCTCACCACACCAAGACGCGGAGCAGATCGCCGCACCGTAACGTGGGTAGATGAAAAGGAACATGGGAATTTTTGCAGTATTACTCACCCGCGTTTGTGTGTGTGTGTGTGTGTGTGTGTGTGTGTGTGTGTGTGTGTGTGTGTGCGTGCGTGTGTGTGTGTGTGTGTGTGTGTGTGTGTGTGTGTGTGTGTGTGTGTGTGTGCGTTTGTGTGTGTGTGTGTGTGTGTGTGTGTGTGTGTGTGTGTGTGTGTGTGTGTGTGTGTGTGTGTGTGTGTGTGTGTGTGTGTGTGTGTGTGTGTGTGTGTGCGTGTGTGCATGCTCTCTGCCCATCTGCTTTGCACTGTTGTGCTCAAACCTCCCCGTCCACTTCGCAGACGATCCCCTCCTGTTCCTGTCTTCTCTCAGCTCCAAAGCCTGGCTACTATTTCAGGAATGTTGTCGCCACATGCACAGCTTTTTATTTGTTTGCCGCACCACCTGGTTGAGCTGTTTTGTGAGCGTTTGGCCAGAAGGTGTGTGTGTTTGTGCTATTGAGGGTTTTCCCCCATGTTGTTTTTTTTCCCCAGATGGGAATCTCGTAGCTAGTTTACAGTGAAACCCTGTTGCACGGTGTTGTTTATGTAAATTGCATACCACCGAACCGGGTAACACTTCAAACGGATTCATAAACCGTAGTAAGATGTAGCAACTCGAACTGACAGTAGGTGCACCTAGGAAAACAAAACAACCACAGCTTTAGCATAACATTTGCAATTTGACACTGTACTCCAAAATTTGAAGTTGTTTACATCTTTTGAAATTACCTCAGTGTGGAAGGGTGTGGCTAGGGTTGAAATGTCTCCAAACCATCATTGTGCTCTTCCATGGCCACCAGCGGTGAGGCCACTTGCGTGTGAACGTCTACAACTACATTGTACTGCATCCTGGGGACGTATCGGGCGAGCGAAGGGTAGCGAAGGCGAAAAACGGTTTGCTTTTCGGAACGACAAATAGGGAAGTGAAGAGAGAGAGAGAACTTCTGATAGACAATGGCTGATCTTATCTGCCGCAGAAGAGGACCGGGGCTGCACTCAGAGCGCGGTGGGCCGTGGGGCGTGGGGCAACCACTGCTTCCCTGTACTGGAGGTTCCTAAAACAATGACGATTATAGACAAAGGGGAAATGTGTCTGTGTGCACACTGCGCGGTGTTCCGCTATGGTCAGTGTTGAAACCAGGTGTTTGAATCAAGACAGTACCTCAGGCCATGCTTTGCATATCGCCAAATGTTTCACCAAATGGGCTGTTTATACCACTCGGGTGTATTAAGCCGTTTGGTTTTTAGTCAATGGGATTAACATTAACATTAAGGGCATTGAGCAGACTCTTTAATCCAAAGCGGCTCACAATAAGTACATTTGTCAGAAGAAGGTGAAAAAAATATGTCGCCGATATATTACCAATATATGGCATGAAGTTAGAATGAAATATTTTGACATTTCTGTCATGTATCTTAATACACTGGGATGTAAACAAAGTGAGGGCTCTTGGATGGCTTCCCGAATGCACTTTGAAAAATGAGTGAGTATGGATCTGATGGCAGCCTGTGCGCCGACTGCGTGCTCTCTATGTGAGCGCGTTGGCCTTACCTTAATGACTCTTATAGGACTGCACGGTTCACTGCGTGAGTCAGGCCGCACTCACAGCATGCGTCTCAACGCCTTCTCTCGTATCCGTGTTTCACATTATATTAACAACGGCCTCTCGCCGATCATTGACGTGAGTCTGACGTGCGTCTGGAACACTCTAGGCCAGACCGGCCACACCGTGATGCACTTATTGCCGAAGGAAAGGCTCAACGTAATGCCCTTTCAGTTTCAATTATTAACTTTTAATTACTATTATTAATGGAATCCGTTAACTAGGATGAGATGCGTGTAATTCTGTGGTATGAGGAGTTACATATTACCACATCTTGGGCCAGGGTAGAGACTTCATACGATGAAATATTGCAGCATCTCACTGTAATCATCCCTGGAGCATAATAATTGTTGTCTTGTGCTGCATCGGACCACACTGAAGGATTGATTCGTGACGCAGGCACCTCAAGGTTGGCCAGTCAGGTTGAACGAAGACGTGGGCCGCCGGGGAACAAAGGAGACTGACTGCACGGCAAAGTTATTCTGTTCAACCTTTTGAGTATCTTCGAGTGCGTCTTTCAACTCGTCGTGACAGCATGCAGAAGTGGGTTCAGCGCACGGCTCTATTCTCCCTCTGGTCCTCTCTCTCCTCTCGCTGCCGGCGGCCTCGCCTCCAAGGTCACGGCACGATCGGCGGAATAATAAACAACAAGAGAGACTGTTGTGGTTTGAAAACAAGTGACAAAGACCCTGCGCCTGACCGGGCCCCCTTTCTCGCTCTCGCTCTCTCTTCTCTCTTTACTTCGTCCTCCCCTGTCTTTCTCTTCTCCTCTTTGCTCGTCCATCAGCTTGTTTCTCTTTGTGCGTGTCTCCCTCTCCCCTCGGTTGGGCCCGGTTGCTCCAGGGGTCGGCCAGTGGCGGGTGCTCGGGCGGGTACAGCCCCCCCCCCCCCCCCCCCCCGATGGGGCTCAGATCCGGGCCCCTCTGCTCTCACTGGCGAGCCCGTCCGGCAGCTCGGAGGCAGCGCGTCGCCGCTGCCCTTTCTCCCTCCGCTAGAGTCTGCCGCGGCCTGGCCGCGCGCCCCGGCTGTAATGGAACCTGAGGCTGTTTATAAATAGGCCAGACCTGCACCCCTCCCCATGCTCGTCAATGGGAGGCTGGCTCTCGCCAACGGAGGAACAGGTGCACACACACTCTCCGCCCGCCGGGCCACCAGTCGATGGCCTTTTTGTCTCCCCGACTATTTAAAGAGCGCCCATTTCACGCATCGCGTCGGATGCCGTATTTTTTTTGTTTTTTGGTTTGGTGTGTAACATGCTGAAGGATCGACTGAGCGGAAACACACAGCCTGTGTTCTGTGTGTCTCTCCTCCCCTCCCAGGATCGTTATTCCATCTGTCTCTTAAAGTGTCCGCAATGCGTTTCGGTCCGCGGACCGACTTCGTCTCTGAGGGGCGAGACGGTACGTGTTGATCACGACGGCTCACACGCGATTCCTCAGCATCACCGTTCGTCGTGCGGTCCTCGCGTCTCACGATGCTGTTTCCTCCTCTTCCTCCTCCTCCTCCTCCTCCTCCTCCTCCTCCTCCTCCTCCCTTCAGTTTGCTGTCATATGCGCTGAGCGGTCTATAACGGCCTGATCGTCGCAGGGTGGGACGTCACCGTCCTCGGCTGTCGAAGACGGGACACATATTTTAGCATGCTATGTTGAGTCCTCCATTACTTTTAATACGCCAGCAACACCAGGTTTCACACAAGAATATCATGAATAGCCTTTCAGCAGAGTTGTATTGTCGTTTTTATTGTTGTGTTAAAGGGTCTTGTTGTGAAACTCGCAAAAAGTAAACAGAATAAAAAGGTTTATTTTTATTGCCGTGCATTTTGGGGGTTTTAATAAAAAATGGGCATAGGCTCTCAAGGTATCCACTTTGCTGGTTATCGATCGCTCCAGAAACCAGTATACGCTCTGAAATCCATACCGGTGGTACTCGGCCAGAACGGGCCTCCCGTCTCATCTTCTCAATTTGCCGCCGTGTTTGACTCTCTCCACATGCCATCCGTCTCTGGCCCCTCGCAGCCCGCTACTATTCGTATTGAATTGACACATTCAATGCTCCTGTAGAGAACGTAATTCTATAAATAAACAGCAGGATCTTTCTGAAATTGTAGCTATGTTATGATGGAGGCTTTGTGGAGGCCTTTTGGGTTTCTTCTCTGGGAACTCAGTCGCACCCGGCTTGAAAAGAGTCAGGTCTGTTATAGTGCTGTTTTTCGCTGTGTGCCCTTAGGTCGACTGTCATCCTGTAACGTAGCCTTTCAAATCCGTACTCTTCAATGCACAGCGTTGAGATGACAAACTGGCCAGTGTTTCTGCTGATTCCCACAGTGACTGTTGATGTAGATTGAGTCTGATGTCAAGAACGTACAATATTGCCTGTCATACTTTATGGGCACTGTTGAGGCCATAAAATACAGATAAAAAGCAGTCTCTGTGCCAAAACAATATTTACTTAGAAAACAATGTGCATGTGTTCCGGTGCATAGTTCCCTTTTGTAAATTGCATCAATCCACTGGGCTTGCTATATAGCCCGGCTGTAAACAATTAATAAACAACCGCTATATGAGAAGTGTAGGACTGCCACAATCCAGGAAATCTCCCTAGAACTCTATAGTTCTGTAAAACTGCATGGAAGGTATCGGTGATCTTTCACACCATTGTTTTCTGATGTGTATCAGAAAACAATGGTACACATGCATTTTCCAACGGGCATCGTGAAAGCTATATCTACAATAGCCTAATAAAGGCTAAAGCATAGATCATTTTGGCTGAATAAATTAAATAAAAATGATCCTGACCAACGATTTAATAATTGTTTTAATTGCCAGTTATTATGATATAAAATATTTGGCTACCTGTACTCTACCCGGTATATCTATAAACAAACCAAATATCAGGCTACCATCTGATCATCCCCCTAATCCTGAACCGTGTCCCTGGGGGGAGGGGCCGTCTTAAGCCAGCCCTAGAGACGTCCAAGGTCCTCTCCCGCCTAAAGCGTAAAGCCTTTCTTCCTCTGTGTCTGTCTCAAAACCCCCTGTCCCCCCCTCTGCTAAAGAGAGAGAGAGAGAGAGAGAGAGAGAGAGAGAGAGAGAGAGAGAGAGAGAGAGAGAGAGAGAGAGAGAGAGAGAGAGAGAGAGAGAGAGAGAGAGAGAGAGAGAGAGAGAGAGAGAGAGAGAGAGAGAGAGAGAGAGAGAGAGAGAGAGAGAGAGAGAGAGAGAGAGAGAGAGAGAGAGAGATGCCCGTCCCTCTGCTCTCCTTTGGCAGTGCATGCTCTGGTCCTTAATGGTATGGCCCATAATTGAACAGTACAGTGTGTCTCAGTTGGTCTATTCTCCTTTCCCCTCCTATACAATACCCCACCCCCCCCCTCTACATCCTCATTAGTGGCTGATTGGGTTGTTATTGTAATTAAGAGGGCCCCGTCGGCCAGTGAGAGCACCGAGCAGTCTCGGTACGGGTGGTCCCTCAGTGGGGTGGGGTTATAGAAGGGGTCACTGTCATTGTCTGCCAGAGTTCTCCAAACACAACATCCCCCCCCCCCCCCCACACACACACACACACACCCCCATTGTAATCTTTCACGTTAAACAACAGTTGTTATGCATCGATGTTTAAACCTCATAAAAATGTTGCTGGATTTTCTGTTCTCAAACGGTGTAAACACAGAATACAGAATACCATGATAAAGTTTGATGCCAATGGTTGTCCAATCATCAGACTTATGAAAGGCTGAAGACGAAGTCTAAGATGCTCTCCTCTCTCTTTATACACCTGCACACCTGCCTCTCCCCTTCTCCTTCTTATTCTCGACTTACTTATCAACACACTGCGCCATTCCCCTTCACCTGTAAACTTTTCAGGGCCATGCCATCGGCCGATCGGTAGCTAGCTATCTTAATAAGCCCTTCATACGGTTTGTATGTTGTCTGTATGTGTCTGTGTAGCCTGTCATGTAACAGTGGGCCATAGGGGCTCTCCATTCATGCATGTGATCGCCAGCCATTCCGGAGGCCCCCTTACGTCACCCCGCCTGCCTCGCCGGGCTCCGGTTACACAGCCCTCCCCTTAGCTCCGTCCCCCTCGCCGGGTCCCCTCTCTTTTGCCCCCATTTGCCTCTAACCCTTTTCACCCTCCGCTCTTGAGATTAATACAGCTCCCCTCCCTTCCCCGAACCTGGGAGGGAAGAGAGCGAGGACAGGGCGCGTTGTTTTAAAGACACAGTGGCCCTTTTGGCTCGACCCCGATGGCGTTACAGTCTGCCCCCCCCCCCACTGCCCTACCCTTGACCACCCCCCCCCCCCCCCCCCCCCCCCCACCCCCCCCCCTCCCCTCCCTTCCTCCTGCCATCTTTCCCTCATCAGTTCAAAAACAAGACTCCATTTTGTGGAGGGAGCTCCCAGCCGCAGTACAGCTTCCCCCATATGGCCCGCTGGCATGCTTTAGTGTCAGCAGAGCCCTGCCAAGACATCTAAAGTATGTGCTCCGCATTACTCGGGGTGGGGGGGGAAAAAACAACAACGTTCCTCCTTGTTTCGGCGGACACAAAATGTGTCTCAGGTCGGGAGGAAGGAGAACAGAGTGAGGAGCCATAATTATCTCTGTGATGTGCAAAGGTCGTTGTTTGTGTATTCTGTCACCTTCTTGGAGATCACTGGAGGACGGGGCGTGTTGTTGCCGCGCACTGCCCCCACTCCCTCCCCAGGCGTTACGTAACCCTGTTTGTTACGTTGCACAATAGGTGCTCAGTGGAGGCGGACAGCGAGTGGGTGGCCACCGGTAGGCCTGCATCGGCGATGCCTCCCGGAGATGAGACGATAGGGCAGCAGAGATGAGGTGTAGGGTTCCTTGGGCTGTGAAGTACACTCGACAACAGCTGCTTTCCCTTGTCCGTCCTGGTCCCTCTACGTTATGTGTTTCGGTCCGTGTTAGCGCTCGGCGGATCCAACGGGGGGGTTGTCGTTGGTGATGTGCATTGGGTGTTTTTTGTTTGCAGCGTCCTGTGTGGACGTGATGTATGGTGGGCGACTGGGCGTTGATGAGGGCCGTTCATAAAGCATAAAGGTCTCAAGTATGACCGCCGCGGGACAGGAAAGGCCGTTGGCCCAGGGGGCGGCGGCGGGGTCGGGGGATCTGATACTTCCTCTTCACGCTTCAGCCCTTTCTCTCCGCGTCTCCGCGGTCGCCGATGATTGATTGGTTCTTGTTGTAGGGGAAGTATGCTATGTTAGGGATGACAATGGCCACCTCTGTCCCGAAGGTCTCGCCACCGAAGCCATACACTCCCCATGACCCGATGAAAGAGTACATCTGTTTGTGAGCAAACAGCGTTGCGCTGTGTGTGTTTTTTAAACGCTTAAGGTCAACCCGTAGGAAATTCCGTGGGAGAGAGAGAGAGACGTAAGGCGATCAGGTTGTGTCAGTAAGAGCAAACCCGTCTTTTAATAGACCACTATTGTGAGGGCCAGCGCGCCACAACAGAGCACGTGGGCGGCTCATAATGCCTCTTATGAGTCGGCGACGAGGGCTTTGCGGTTTCCAACGGATGGCCAATGGCTTGATTAGCGGGCGGCTCAGATGATGGATGCTTGGCCCTCTGCGTGACCTCGGCGGAGGCCTTTTTAACCCACGGCCATGAAGTCATCTCCACTGAGTCCCATCAGCGCGTTGGAGGCACTGCAGCAGCCTTCAGCCACGACCACCCACCGGCTCGTAAACGCCAGCGCTTCGTCAATTTGCTTTAGATGAGTCTCTTGACTTCATTGAAGGCAGCATAAACCCCCCAAAAAAAAAAAAAGAGTCGATCCAATGCGAAAATAAATTAAGCACGGCGTCTATCATTCCTGTGGTTTTACATAGTTGAGTCTGTGTTTGTAGGCTTCAATCGCCCTCCTCCGTCACTCTCTCTCTCACTCTCACTCTGTCGCTCTCTCTCTCTTTTGCTCTCTCACGCACTTTCCTTTAAGCTTATTGGAGGAGAAGGGAAGAGGGGGAGGCGGTCTGTCGCCTTCAAGGGACATGTGTTCAGGGCCTCATTGGGCGCTGAGTAGGAGGCCCAACGCAACGGGCCCTAGATTAGTTTGCATCCTATTGATAAACCCTGAGTCTGGCTGAGTTATGGTTATACGGTGGCCATTTGACAAGTAATCATGCCATGCGTCTGGTTTCTGGTCACATCATAAAAGTAGCGGTGGAGTTTTTTCACTTCCAACAGGTTGATGTAAAAGGCCATTTTAACATTTGAAGGGATTGGATTAGCACATGAATATGTTTGAGGCCCGCAGTGAGGTTAAACTTTACAGACCTAATATAGAGGTTTCCCTTGCTTGCGTTTGGATGTTGTCATAGATGCTTTCAATTCCAGTATTGGGATTTTTGTTCCAGAAGTCTTTGGGATCGGGCTTGTGCTGAATCAAATTGGTGGCCAAGTAAACCTCTGGAGACACTGTCTCGACAGGCTATTCATGGTTTTAGGTTTTTACTCATGTCTTCGAATTTTACATGAGCTAATTCCAACAATCGCCTAGACACTCTCACGGAGGCGATTTGTACACACACAGAGAAGCCCCAAGCACACACACTGTTGACCTAGCCCGTAGGCTGTGTTTTCACCGTTGTAAGGCCTAAACCAATGAAGAGAGGTTGTTTGTACCTTACACTGTGTATAGAGAAGTACGGTCGATGGCTACGGAAGCCCGTTTCTTTCATCGTCTAATAAATGGTTTCACCAAGTCAGAGGTTCAGCTGCCTTTTGTACATTTTGTTATTCTTTGTGAACCATCAGAGGATGTCAAAGCTTCCTTCCCTCCATCTTTTGTCAGTCGGGCTTGGGACTTGACTCTGGCCCAGAGCTCAAACACAAACTAGTGCCAGGAAAATGACCTATTCCCCCCCGGAGTTGTCATTCGATTTGCGTTCTCTTTCATTGGTTTCCATTCAATCCCATGGCAAAAAAAAAAAACCATTTGCCCCTGAATCAAGCTCACCCCTCAATCTATTCACGTTCACACACTGAACCAGATGTGGTGACATTCAAAACGTCGTCCTTTTTATCAGGCCGATGTCGTAGTAAACAACAGTCGCCCCGTCTCATGCCCCATCTGGCCGCCGGCCATCCAAAGAAGACCTTTAACCTTGGCATTGATGCGCTACCGCCGCGCTCTGTGTACCTGGATTGTTGACATGTTTTGCAGTTTAATTATTAACAGAATTATGAGTTAATGGGTAGCTCACGGCCACAGGTTGACGAGGGTCACTAACCGCTCCACGGCGGCACGGAAAACACGGCAATAAAGTGTGTGGCTAATAGGACTGACAGCCTTTTTGTTGTTGTTGTTTTCTTGATCTTTTACACCCTACGCGTTAGAGATTGAAGGTGTATAGATAAAGCCCCCACCATTTCCCTTCAAGGCCGCGTTTTGGTTTGATTAGTTATGGCGGTCTTAGATGAAATCTGTAACTATAAACCATGCGTATGTTGTACGTTGTACATCTCTCGCGGTGGCTCCTTTATTTTTATTGGGAGTAACACGATCACATGCTATGGATGGTCCTGTGAGATGACCAAATATCATCGCCCAGCCACCTTCGGTCAGCTGGTGTGTCAACACGTTGACCTTTCCTCACCACGGTGACAAAACCCTATTTCAGTCCTTCGTAAGATCACGCGTGTCCTTCTATATCTTGGCGCCCCTCAGGCCCCCAGCCCCCTCTCTGTATTAAAACAGCAATAACGGACGATCAAAGGAGAGGGAGAAAGAATGACATGGCGTTAGATGACGCTGCTCTTGTGATCAACTTGATGTTCATGTGTTGATGCCAATGAGTATTTCCTTGTTGCTATGTGTAGCAATAGCAACCGCGGCAACTCTTGTCGTTTTTTCTCCCTCACATCTCTGTGGTGTCCCCTAATGAATTTTCATGTGATCTCTGTGTATGTGTTTGTGTGTGTGTGTGTGTGCGTGCACGTGCACCCATCAGCTGTGCGTGTGCAGGCGCTAGATTATGAATGAAAGCAGAGAAGCCTTTTAGGTCTGGTAACCCTTTCCTCGCTGCCTCCTTCAGATAAGATGGCACTGAGCAATAATGTCCTCTCTGGGGAGATGCTGTTGGGAGGAAATAACATGGAGTTAAGTGAGGAAGAGTGGGAGTGCTTGCAGGCAGTTAATTCATTTTTTTTTTTCAAGGGACTTGAGAGAGGCAGCGTTTGTGAATTGCTCTTCTCTGCTTTAATGCAAAACACTTGGGGCTTAGCCACGGAGGACATGCCGCAGCTACTAATGTCCCCTCTGTTATCTCCTCCCTTCTGCTCCCCTCCAGTCTGCCCCAGCAAGGACATCCGCAACAACGTGACGGACCTCATGTCGCTGGAGAACTGCACGATCATCGAGGGCCACCTGAAGATCCTGCTCATGTTCAAGACCAAGCAGGAGGACTTCCGCGGCATCAGCTTCCCCCGGCTGCGCGTGGTGACAGACTACCTGCTGCTCTTCCGCGTCTACGGCCTGGAGAGCCTCACCGACCTCTTCCCCAACCTGACGGTGATCCGCGGCAACAACCTGTTCTTCAACTACGCCCTGGTGCTGTTCGAGATGCTGCAGCTGAAGGAGATCGGCCTGCACAGCCTCATGAACATCACGCGGGGCGCGGTGCGCATCGAGAAGAACCCCGACCTCTGTTACCTGGCGACGCTGGACTGGTCGAAGGTGCTGGACACGGTGGAGGACAACTACATCGTGGAGAACAAGAACGACCGGGAGTGCGGCGACGTGTGTCCCGGGACGGCCCAGGGGCAGACGGTCTGCCTGCAGAACACCATCAACGGACACTTCCGGGGCCGCTGCTGGACACAGAACCACTGCCAGAGAAGTAAGTGTCACCGCGGCAGCGCGGGGAGGGGGGGGAAACATGCAAACATGCACTTTTTGTGCTAAATCAAAAGCCTCCTCAAAGACTCAAGACACTTGATCAGAGTTCCTCGAGATTTTGCGTAGCGGATTTTTAGGATTTGTTCTATGAACATCCGCACTGTACCGACAGAAATATTTAGCTTCTCCTTCTTCTGTCAAATGTACTTATTGTACATCTGTAGATACGTTACCGCCACCGGTATGTGGTCGATAAGGGGCGCTCAGGCTTTGAATGTTGTCCCCCAGCGCTCTGTGTGTGTGTGTGTGTGGGGGCAGAAGGCGTTGAAGAATGAGCCTAGAAGAAAGTAATGGTGGTGGAAAACATGTCCGTATTGACCGGCCGGGGGTGATGGTACAGCACTCAGGTATCCATCACCCTGCCTGTTGTAAAGCGGCACGTAGAGGCGCAGAATGAGACTATGCACGGCGGAATTTCCTTCGTAGAAATCAATCTGGGGCGGGTGTTGTTGTTTTTTTGGGGGGGGGGGGGGGTGGTCTTGATATTAGCCCATGTGGGAGGGGGTCACGGACATGACCCGCCCCCTGATTAGTATTCATTGACTGGGGCATTGTGGGTAAGTGTCCTGTAATTACAGCCTAGTGATCGGCTTGATGGGAGAAAGGGCTCCACTGCATTGTAAAACAGCCAACCGCACACTGACAGGCAGGCATTATGGGTAAAAAAGAAAAATAAGAAAGGACGGCGACAGCGAGAACGCTCAAGGAGCGAAAGACAGTAAGGGAAGCGGTGAGAGAGTGCGAGTCAAGACAAACACGAGGGCCACATCGACATGCAGGAGTCGAATTTGTAACTATATACTTGTTTGGTATAAATTACACAGCTTTTATGTCCCCGGGTCAAAGTGAGCCGTGGGTCAGTGTTGTGCCGTCGCCAGCGTGCTACTGGGTCGGTCGCTCGGTCACATTTTCCTTTTCATGTCCCGAGCACGGAGACAGGCGTCCATTGTGACAGAGTCCGCTTATTATTGTTGTGAAGGCGATTACAGCTTGTGTTGTTATTTTACCGGTTGTTTTGTACCTGCTCCCGCCCGGCCCCGTGTCTGACTGGTTGGGGAGCATTTACAGCTTCTCCCTCTCTCTCTACCTCTCTGGCTCTCTAGCTCTCTACCTCTCTCACGCTCTCACTTCTCTCTTTCTCTCTCTTTGCCTCTATCTCTCTCACTCTCTCTCTCTATCTCTACTACTCTTTCTCTGTCTCTACCTCTCTCCAACTCTCTCTCCAACGTCTCTCTTGTTCACTCTGCCTCGTTCTCTGGCTTTATCTCTTACTTGCATCACTCACTCTCTATCCTTATTCCTAGGATTATCTTTTGTCACTATTCACTATTTTTTGTGATTATGCTCAGTTGAGTGTTTTGGTCACTAAATGTTAAGAGCTATATTCTTCTACTTTCAGAACTTTCTATTAGGGTTGTTATGTGTCTGTTAAACATAAAGTCCATAGGTCCATAGTAAATATTATGGTATATAATAGGGTACATTGGAGAGTTGAAATTGTTGATGTAATTGAATATTGAAAATAAATAGGAATGAAATTCAGAGAGTTGACAGCTCTAGTGTGTGTGTGTTTGTGTGTTTGTGTGTTTGTGTGTGTGTGAGTGTGTGTGTGTGTGTGTGTGTGTGTGTCCTCTGGTTTGGAAAGGCCAAGGAGGTGCTATGACGAGCTGCTGCTGCATGTCATGTGACAGGCGTCAGTTCAGTGTTGTGTGTCAAAGCACCAGTCATTTCTAGATAATGAGCAATGCCTCTCTCCCTGCGTGCATGCGTGTGCGCCCAACATGGTCTCACAGGAATCCGTGAAATGACTACGGTCGGACGCTTAACTCGAAATCTGTGGCCACATCACGGAAACATGCCGATATCCGTGTGTTAAGCCCCCGCTGTGGTCAAATGTGGCACACACACAGATTGAAACGGGAGCACACACACAGATTGAAACGGGAATCTGTGTGTGTGTGCCACGGAATATCATTGTCATTTACTTGCATTGGAGCAACTTCCGTGGACACAACAAGGACAATTTAAGTGTTTCAGTGAGACCACCCCGGGTTTTGAGTTAAGCCCCCGTGGTCGACTCACTTGTTGAAACGGGGATCCGTGTGTGAGCCACGGAACATCAGCGTCATTAACTTGCATTGGAGCGAATACCGTGGCCACATCACGGAAATCGGCGTGTCATTTCACGGATTCCTGTGAGACCAGGTTGGTGTGCGCGCATGTGTGTGTATTTGTGTGTGTGTGTATGGGGGGGGGGGGGGGGGGGGTTTGTGAGAGTGTGCGTGCACTGTAAATATCTATTTACATAGTCCTCAGAAGAGATGCCAACAGTCTCCCCTTTACTTTTTTCCCTTTCCTTTGTTTCTCTCCCCCCTCTTTACAAACAACTTGACTCACTATAGTTGTTTGTATAGAATCATCAGAATACAACTCTGTGCAGCTCTGACTTGAAATGAAATGTAGCTGGTGAGATCAACGGTGAGTTATTCGTCTGAACCAACGTTTCTGAAAATAATAAAGAAAATCTGGTTTATATCAGAGGAAATTAAAATGAAACTATTGTCCCTTTTGGAAAACATTCACCTGCAAAACAAAAACAACATGGGGTAAGACGGGAAATATTGTGAGTTTTAAAAGAGGCCACACATGGCCACACACGCAGCAGGAGGAGGACATCAGATGGTTCGTTTGAGTTTATGTGTGAGTGGAAACTCGGCATGGTTTTGACTGGCTTTTACAGGGGTCTCTTTGCCCGAGGTAAGGGCCAGTGTGTGTGTGTGTGTGTGTGTGTGTGTGTGTGTGTGTGTGTGTGTTTGTGAGCGTGCGTGCGTGTGCGTGCGCGCGCGCGCGCGTCACCCCATGCATGGTGATGAGTGTCTGTACATGAATGTGTGTCCGTGTACATTTCTGTTTGAGTGCGTCTATCACAGGAGGGTTGCGCCGGCCAAACTGTGCGTTGGTAGCACGAAGGCTAAAGTTTCTCTCTTGGCTTTGACGAGCTGTCACCGACTGTGCCTCCTGATTGAGTATTAGGCTGGCTTGCTGGCTCTGCCATGAGGATGGCTGGGGAGCAAAGTACAGTGAGTCCTGCTTGAGTCTGACTGCCTCTGGGTATCACAAAATCAAACACGCAACGACTCAAACATGGAGGCACAGCTCCACGTGCTGGCAGGGGGGGTGGCGTTGATTCAGACCATCGGAAAGACGGACGACAATGAGGACTTGGAATCACTCCTGGTCAATGACGATTTTAAGTCGTCCCTATGTATTAAAATAATGTAAGAAATATAAATGGACTGCATTTGTGTAGCGCTTTTCTAACCAGTGGCCACTCAAAGAGCTTTACAGCATTGCCGAACCATTCACCCATTCATGCAAACGTTCACACACCCACGGCGGTGGCAGCCACGCAAGGCGACAGCCACGCAAGGCGACAGCCACGCAAGGCGACAGCCACGCAAGGCGACAGCCAGCCCGTCGGGAGCAGTTAGGGCATGGTGTCTCGCTCAGGGACACCTCAACTCTAGAACTAGCCACCTTCCGGTTACAAGCCAACCCGCTCTACCTCCGGAGCCACATGCCGCCCAGATGTGAGCAGGGTCACTTTAGGGACAGCTATTCATTGGAGAGGCCTTCACGGCCTCAACGGTCACTTCAAATGCATGCCGCTTCGCTCGTGTTCGCGTTGTTTCAACACTGACCCGATCTGCAGCGGAGCAGCCTCTGACAACACAAGCCTCCGCCCTCGTATGAAAGGGCGTAATGAGACTCTTTCTGCAGGACAGAACAGAAACACCACTTATAACACTAATCACTTTCAACACCGCTGTGAGTCCTCTGCCTTGAATAACTGCAGCGTTTCCCAAGGCCTTCTGTGAGCAAGTGCTGCGATAGAGCGCGCCAAAGTAAA
>NC_079423.1:29227418-29239918 GCF_026213295.1 Gadus chalcogrammus
CGTTTTTTGGGACCAGTGTCGAGTTTGATAATGCTCCAGTTCAAACGGTGGTTTGAAATCGAGTGACTGAAAGTGTATGAAAGGGTCACGTGAACATCACGTGACATGCCGTGTCGTGATTGTACTTTGACATTGATCCATCCTCCAGTGTTTATCGTCAGGTTACACTTTTAATATCAGGGCACATGCTAGGTTATGATGGAGCGTAACCATGGCGTTGTAGACACCAGCAATAACAACTCTGTCGTCACGCATCATCTATTTCAGCAATCTTGTTTACCTCAGGTTCAGGAATGTCACGCAGAATGCTGCCAAAATGCAGGGAAAGAAAAAATGACAGAAATCCCCATACCACTTGCCTTTACAATCACATTTGTTCGATAATAGACAACAGTTTTAGTCGTCTTTTGAAATGTTTCATCGCCCCCCCCCCCCCCCGGATTGCCTTGACTTACCGACACACACACGGCGCCAACAGAAGCGATTGTACCCCACCTCCTAACGCAGACACACGGGGGGGGGGGGGGGGGGGGGGGGGATGTGTACGAGGGGAAGTCTGTGCACTGTGCATGCCTGTGTCTATATGCACATGCATGCACAGCACACATGTGCAAGCCGTGACCTCCGAGTGGAAGGGCGGGGTCGCCCCCTCCCCCCCTCCCCTCCCCTCCCCCCACACCAACACCGCATCCAGAACATGTAACACATCAGGCTGTAGCGGATACGTGGAGTTTTGTTTTCATTGTCATTCATTTAAGTTAATGTGTGTTACCGCAATTGTGTATTTTTCATAATTAATGACGCGGCAATTAATTCAGACGAATTCAATTATCATTTTCATCAATTGTTCATTTTCACATATGCACGCGGAATGCATCCGTTTGCATGTAATGAAACCTAATGGACCTGCATAGAAATAGAAATCCACCTCCTCTGCAAATCCACATCAGAAAAGTGGCTTTACTACCGGAAATACTCAGCTTGGTGTCAAATTTCAGTAACCGAATCCACCACACATCTCTTAAACCACCGACCCCCCCACCCCCCCACCTTCAACCTAGCCTTGTCTCCCCTACTGAGAATTCATTTTCTTCCCTCTTGCTTTTCTATAACCTTCCTTCATTTCCTGCCATTCTAAAAAAATCATTCCACTCAGAATCTCTCTTTCTCTCCCTCTGTCTCCTCTCTCCCCCTCTCTCTCCTCTCTCCTCTCTCCTCTCTCCTCTCTCCTCTCTCCTCTCCTTCTCTCCACTGAACACACTATATACTCGGTTCTCCCCACCTCTTTCTCTTCTCCGAAACGTTTCCCCATTCTTTCGCCCCGGGGCTGGGGCGGGCGGCTACCGTGTCAGTTCCTGGGAGCTGGTCGGACGTGTTGGGTATCTGGGAAGGAACATAAGAACATAGTTCTCGGTAGCTGGGCTTCAATGCCCCCCCCCCCCCCATACACACACACACACACCTCCCGCACTGGCGGTTGTACGTGGTGATGTCAGCGGCACCGTGCTGCCTGATTTGGGGGGAGGAGGGGGAGATATTGGGAGGATGTGACCCCTGGTTTCACCGGCTGAGGTCAAAGGTCGGGACGTGTCCTTTTTGGGGGGACGTGTTTGGTGGAACAATATCTCTGGGAACGGGGAACTGAGGAAGGGCGGACGGGGGACTTCTGTGGTCTGACGGCTGTCGTCTAGCGTTTATCTATCTCTTCTGGCGGCTGTATCTCTACTTCGAGCTTCTGTGAAATGTCACTTTTAAACTGTAGCCAACACATTTGTTCCAACTTCTTTGTCTCTTCCCTGTAGCATTTTCTTCTGAATTTTCTACGGCATTTCTTCGGTTTAATTCATCGAAAGTGTCTAAACATAAACCAAATCCATGATAAAAATCCAAAGTTGCAGTGCATTGTGTTGTTTTTAAATCCTACACCAAAAGCAAAAAAAACACTTTTGTTTAAGCGCACACACCCAACCCACTAACAATGCAGTGTCAACATTTTATGTTATAAAATATTAAATGGGCTTATAATTCCTACTAGTATTCTTACACACCTATATACACACAATGATTAATACTTGTGTAGCTACATGAGCCACACCCAGTGTGGTTTGATTCGTGGCAACCCTAAAATCAATAACGGTCTCATTGACTCATGCCGATGCAGTATGCAAATGCACTTCCTTTTTTGTGTTGTCTTTCTTTTTTATTCATTCATTGATCAAATTGTATTAAATCAAGGACGGGAGAATATTGGTTTCATGGTTATTTATATTCTCATTTCCTCCGCATTCATTCCTACTTAACGTTTCTTTTCAAAAAAGCATTAATGCACTGCCTGCATTCAGACGTTCACAACCATATCTTTGGTCTTTCAAGAGCATCTTTCATTCAACACGTTTATTTTTAGTGTCGTTCTCCAAAAAGTGGAAAACACACATTTCAAGACTTGTTGTCCGTGTTTGGAAAGCGGCCATTATCTCCTCCACCATCTCCTGGCAACAGGGCAGCGCTCACTGTTTGCTGTGGAGCTTGTTGAGGGGTTATCATTCCTGCTAACGCCGCTTCTGGGAAGCTTATCTGGCCGGCCGTACACGTTTCACTAGAAGTCCCCCAGAAACTGCCCAAATGAACGACCCCCAAAGAAGACTGCTCTCTCTCCCTTTCTCGCTTTGTCTCTCCCTCTCTCTCTCTCCTTTCAATTCTCTCCTGCTCTCGCCCTTTTTCTCCTTCCCTTCTCTATCTCTTGTGTCGTTCTCTCGCTCTCTCTCTCTCTCTCTCTCTCTCTCTCTCTCTCTCTCTCTCTCTCTCTCTCCGTCGTGCTCACTTATCTTATTGTTCTTCATGGTAACATTCTTCCCTTCTTCTTTTATTGGTCTGCTTGGTCTGTTGCTGCACCACCATTACCTCCCCCTCCTCCTCCTCCTCCTCCTCCTCCTCCTCCTCCTCCTCCTCCTCCTCCTCCTCCTCCTCCCCCTCCTCCTCCTCCTCTACTCTTTCCTTTCCCCCTGTATGCTGTGGTATGCAGACATGCAGGAATTTCTGGGCCTCAAAATGATAGACCAAACTTGTCAGCCCTGGCTCCCGCTACTAAAGATGGCTGCCATCACAGGCACACACTGTATGCGTGCCTTTGATTGGTGCACACCACAGTTCCCCTCCGTGTGATTGGGTGAAGGTCTTTGGATTTCTTTTTTTTTTGTCGATGGTCTGTGTGCATGTGGTATGAGCAAAAGCTCAGGTTTCAACTGTTGTGTATATATGAGGGGCAGGCTTTTCTGACTGTTTATCCTCCAGATTTTCTTGACTATTAGACGGTTGTATTGTGTGTGTGTGTGTGTGTGTACAGTAGGCATGTGTCTAAATATGGGCCGTGTCAATAAGAGTCCAACTTTGCCCCGTTGAGGTGTAGCTCCTCCAGCCGTTTGAACAGAGCGAGTGAAGCCCAGGGAAACAGTGCTTTATATTCCTTTGTGAGTAATAACGCAAACAGAAAGCTTATGTTTGCATTTTGTGAGTCACTTCATGCAAATAAAAGAACACACACTTTTAATTTCGGTCATTTTGTTACACATCGGGGGCGGTGAAAGTCAAAACCAGCTTTGCATTTTCTAACTTGATCTCACTCCTCACATTTTCATAATTGTCCCCCTCCCGCTGATCAAATTGAAAACAGTCAAATTCTGTAGCTATGCGCCGTCTAATCTGCCTGTTCGACAGAGCCGACGCCTCCGTGACGGACTGCAAGTGTCCTGTCCTGCCAAACTGCTCCCCTGCCCAAATCCTGTTCCCCTGAACCGCCACATGCCATTCAGTTACATCACAGGATAACTTTAAGGGCCTCATGGACCCGGGCGGGAGGCAGTGAGACCTTTCCATAGAGAGCCACCTGTCTCTCACTGGGACCCTTTGGCAGCCTGTATCGTAAGCGATATGAATACCGCCTCCAGGCCTGTTCCTAATATAGCCGATGAGATAGCCACACGGGGCATGTGCACGTGTGAGTGTGTGACCGTTTGTGCATGTCCCACCAGGCTCAGTGACATCCGTCCCTGCTAATAGTTAGCGTGCCGCGGCTGCAACGTTGCTGCGTTAGTAGCCCCGGCCCCCTGTGACTACACTGGGGCCACAGCTAAATAGAGGCCCTGGTCTCTATTCGGCCTGTCGGAATGACAGCCTAAGGCATGATCCGTCATATGCTAAACTCAGATCCGTGTCTCTGTGTACATGATACACACACACATGAACAAACCGGTATAAACTTGCACGGGGTGTTGATCATGTGTGAAACCATGGTACATTGACCATCGGGAACGACTTTCACTAACGGCGACGGCATTGGTATGTGTATAAACATGCTACGTGTGTGTGTCTGACTGTGGTTGTCTGTTCGTGTATGTGTTTATACATACACAAATGGAGTCAGAGTCATATCTGATGGCGTACGTATCAATGACAAAAATGAAAACACTGCAGGAATGCATGTAAGGCGCCGGGGTCCGTCGATCAGCGGATCCGTCTGGATTACAGATGGACACGGCTTCCCCCTGTCCCCGTGGCCAGCGGTGACGAACTGGTAGGGGGTTATTTATAACGAGCGGCCCGGCATCTTCATTGACACCGAATGTCATGTCCCTCAGACACTTCCTTATATAGGCCCCCACTGCATGACGAATGGGAAGGCGCTGAAATCTAGATCGGCCGAACGGGCCTATGAATGAATGAATGTTTTATCAAATCGGTGCGCATGCCCGGCCATTTATACCATCGTCTCCTCTGAGTGTGTGTGTGTGTGTGTGTGTGTGTGCGTGTGTGTGTGTGTGTGTGTGTGTGTGTGTGTGTGTGTGTGTGTGTGTGTGTGTGTGTGTGTGTGTGTGTGTGTGTGAGTGTCCTAGCGTCTGACACCTCTACAACGTGCCGCTGAGCTGTGAGCAGGGCTACGTGTGTGGGAGGGGGAACAGCTTGGACGCTGCACTCACTTTCCCAGTTTGCGCTATAGTGTAGCGTAGCATCGCGGCTATAGAGCAGACTAGCGCGCCGCGCCGCCATACTGTAGGCAATGCGGGTAAGCGGAGACAGATGCTCCGGTGGCTCCCGCTCATCAGTACCGGAGTCACTGATAAACAGGCAGGCTAGCACTCCTACGGACCAAGGAAAGAGATACACAGAGTCCACTAGAGTTGTAAAGATACCGATGCCAGCGTCGACGCCGGCACGATACTGCCTCAAATGCGGCATCGGCGAGTACCATCACTTGACTGGCTAATTGACTACATAATAATAATAATAATAATAAATGAAATTTATATAGCGCTTAATATGGTACTCTAAGACGCTTGAGACATACTCTAAGACATAGGCGTAGAGCACTACAAACACCTGCGGTGCTATTCTCAATCGTTAATGGACGGAGGTGGACAGTCGGAAGGGGAAACGCGTCATCGGTGACCTATATGCGTTCGAGCTACTGTCGGGAAAAACATGGGTGGCTGGATGCTTAACTAAATGAATACAGATGTATTATTATAATCATAGATTATAAATCTAAATAGATGAAAATAAATTGTAGACAATAAGTGTACTGTCGAAAATGTACATTGCCGTCATCGTATGAGAACCCTTCAATAAAAACAAGTACTATTAGTAGTTACAATGCTAGACGCTGAATATCGGTATATTCTCGGTATCGGCCGGAATCGGTATCGTTAAGGAAAAAGTGGTATCGGAACATCTCTAGAGTATGCGAGAGACGTCGTCCCAGTGAGAGCTCGTCCTCTGCTCTCGCAGTTGATTGGCTGTGTGGACTTATCTTGCTGGAACCTTACCTGTCCTCGGTTCCTATTGGCCAGGTTTGGTTGTTAGTCATGGCTCAAAGTTTGATGTTGAAACACAAACAATGTTTGTTGTTATTATTGTTTCATTGGTGTCTTCTGGTTGCTCATTAAGCACCCTGTTTCTCGAACTGAAGGAATTGTTGGATAATCATTTCCTTCTTTTTTATATGGTTCTATTCTGAATCTGTTTTGAAGTGGAACACATTTGGTTCTAGTTTATGAGGATCCCGATGTGGTAGCAACAGGATTTCTGAAATACTAGTGTAAGCACCAAACCCTTCCAAGTTCAAGATCATATGCATACGAGAAGGGCTTTTTGTCTCCAGAGGGGCTGAGTTTGCAGCCCTCTTTATGAGCCGTCGTATTTGTATAACAGTACAAACACCACTGGGAGTGCTGGATGCATTCGATTTTTTTTTTTGATACAACCCACCCACACTTGAACATATATGGAGTTTCCCAACATCTCCAATGAAACAAGCAAACACGTCAATGTTTATCTTCTTTGACAATTGTCGGTCGAGCCAACAACCAAACCGACGGCCGTGGATGTTCTTTGTACAATGTTCCATTTCATCTTTAGACAACATTGGACATTTTTTTGAAGCATTTTTTGTATTAATTATTATTGTGAAACTATTGCGTTTTATTTTCTCTAACTGGAACAATATGAAGTTTGATATGGTTATTGGGTTCTAGCAATGAACGATTATTTTGTATTATCGGGCATATTAGAGCGATATTGTCTTCTGCTGAAATTGAGATGAAAGCTGTGACTTTGAGGGCATACTTGTTTTATAGAAAAGATGATAGAAATCAAGTAGGCAAGTTAGATTCTTCAATTTCTGACACGCATTAAAAGCTATATTCGATCATGTATTTCTTTGATTCAGCCCTTTGAAGACCAGACCCTGAAGAAGTGTGGGTGTGCTTGTGATACGCGTGCATCACAGACTCAAGGGTACGAGCCAGGAACCTGATTCACTCCTGAGTCTCTCCTCCGTTTCCATTCAACCGCCTGTTAATGTTTGCTCCTCAACATCCACAGCCTCCATTCCACCCTGATTCAATTTGTTTCACTTATTCTTCCTCCTTAAATTGTATTAAACTCACACTCTCCCGAGCACACACACACACACACACACACACACACACACACACACACACACACACACACACACACACAAGCACCTCTGTCCATCTTTGATGGGTGTTGTTTTCATAAGAATCATGTGTCCGAGGTGGATATAGGGTCTTAACGCTGTTAAGGGTATTGACCAGCCCCTCCCATCTGATTATGGAACATGTATGCGCACATACTATAGTACAGGTACTCCTATCAGAGTATAGAACAGGTCCTCAAACCAGTTATTTTGTGTAAATCCTCTCTTGGCCCAGCTAAGACGTTTAAATTGGACATGCACGCCCAATACAGGCTTATTCAATTGTTACTTTCAAACAATGCAATAATAAGAATGGAATGCAATAACAAAGTAAAAATAATTAATTGTTTAGCTTAAAAATTGAATAATTTGTTGAGTGTTCTCAAGATTGATGTAGATTCTACGAAAGAAGCACATACTACTACGAGTGCAACTACTCAATCAATATGCAACTGAAAACCAACCGTTTATTTTTTATTTTGTTATATAGGAACATATTTTGCCGTTTGGTGTATGAGGTTTAGACAAACACATATTCAGGCTTTACGCTCCGTCCCGACTGGTACGAGCAAAACATGTTTAATCTCTCCCGCTGTCTGTCTTTGCACATGTCCCCCTCCCGTCCATCTGTCTGTCCTGCTGTTTACCCCAGACTGCTGCGTTTCAATGAGGGGCTTTTCTCTTTGTGTACCGACCACCAGTCGGAGGGGCCTCTGTGGATGTCACCTGCACCCTAGAGGGGAACGGGGCCTCCTCAAGCTCCCCCCTACCCCACCCCCCATCCCCGTGGCACTCTAATTTCCCTCCCAAACGCGGGCTTACGCGTTGTTTTTGTGAGGGTAAGAGTGCTGCAGGTTCCTTGCTGGTCTTTTGTTCAGGGCCCCCCGGGCCCCCGGGCGCGCCACAAACGTCCCTCTTCACACGCGCACGTATGCTTTGAACATGCGTGTGCGCGTGTAGGGACGTTTGTATTGATGCTCCACTTTTGTATTTTTTGTATTAAATCTTGAGTTTTCCTTTCGTCTCCGCTATTTACTAGACCTTCATGTCAAGGCGACCAGGCAGCCCTGTCTCAGTTTAGGTCTCGTCATTTACGGCTCCAGACCACGGTAGCTTTCACCGGTCAAGACCGGCGGTCAGGGGCGGGTCGCAGAAACCTCGCAGGACGAGTCGTAGTGGAGCCCTCCTCCTCTGCCCTCCTGTAACGCTGTGAACTTTGACCTTTTTCTGGTGTTGTTTGTTTATCAAAAGGCCCCGCCAGGTCACACAGCAGCAGCAGCGGCAGCGGCGGTGCAAAACAAGTGACTGAACATTCAATATGCCGAGTGTTCACAACAAGGCTTAGCAACATGGTATGACCTCTCGCTGGGGGACAGGGGATACCCGGGATCCAGTGTCGGGTGCTCGACTGATAGCCGATATTCTGACTCTTCCGAATGGAATCCCAACAGCTCACACAAAGTTTAGAATTTGTGAGCGGTGCAACATGTTTGTAAGCGCGAGTGGACTTTGGTGAAGTGCGCGGCTGCCAAGCCAATCAGCTCACTCCCAGTGTTCTCCTTGTTTAACAACGAAGCTGTGAAAGGAGGATCAGCGTCCAAGTGCTCACGGAAGCCAGGGCGGGAGTGTTGTGGGACTTGTTTTTGTTGGAACTTCGGAAGACACCTAACTGATTTCTCGAATGCGGAGAATAACGTGTCTCGGATGCGGCAGCTTTAGGCTGGACCGAACAGAGAGAGAGACAAAGAGATGGGGAGCGAGGGGACACACACTGTTAGCCGTGTGTGTGTGTGTGTGTGTGTGTGTGTGTGTGTGTGTGTGTGTGTGTGTGTGTGTGTGTGTGTGTGTGTGTGTGTGTGTGTGTGTGTGTGTGTGTGTGTGTGTGGCAGACAGGCAAATCTTTAGCCTTTTGCAACCAACCATTATAATTAGGCGGGCCTTTTGAGTGGCAACGTCCATATTAGCATGATAACGGGGGACGTCTTTGAGGGGCGGACATGCCGGCTGACAGCGAGCCATCCAACGCCGTTCATCAGTAATCTCAGACACACGACAGCCTCTTCGCTGGATTGGCTGTGACACCGTCCAATCACAATTCTACTATTTGACTTTCTTTGTTGTTGTGTTTTTTTTGTGTGTGCTTTGTCTTGTACGATTTTCGATTTTACGTTACATTATTAATGACACCCATGTTGTTCAAGGATCTAAGGCTGCCGCACATTTGGATTCCACCTAGAACTATTTGAATCCACAACCGTTTGAACCCAGACCCATCGCCTGAACGCAAGAGTGTCCCTTTTTTAATAACACTTTCATTCATGTCTCGGGGCTTTTCACTCCACAGACTTTTCTGTGTGTGAACCTCTGTGTGTCTATGTGGTCCAGCCCCGGGAAGAAGTGGCTCACTTCTTTCAGTCAGTGAAATGCTTTCAAATGAGGCGTTTTGGTGCAGTGCGCTCTGTGTGGCCTCTGGGTTGAACGGGACTGTGAACCGAGGCCAGCGTGCCGCTCATCCACTGTGTGGCGCCGGCGTGGGGGGGGGGGGGGTTCTCCTGCACCTCATCCCTGAGCTCCGGGGCAGGGCAGGGGCAGCACGATGCGTTCTTCCGGGGAGCACGCGTCGTGCCGGCACCTCTCGTCCCCGGGAACCCACTGTTCTGGACCTGAGACTTTAAAGACCGGCAGCTTCTTCACACTTTAGATTTGCCAAATCCTGTCGCTCTTAAATGTGAGGTTACGTGATCGTTTGCTCTGGATGGAATGATGGATCTGCGTCAACTGAAATCCCCTACCCATTACTGCATTGCACGTTATTTCTGATCATGATGAGCACAAAATGGTCTTAAATAAATTGTAATTCTTCTCTGTAGACATATCTCCTCTCATTGGTAAGCGAAGCATCCCCTAAGGCTTTGATCTCCAGAACCACCAGCGCTGAGCCTGCTATAGCTTCGGCTGTATTTGTGACTCATGAGTCTCTCCAACTCTGATGAACTCCCAGTGACCTTCACACAGCCCCCCCCTCTCCCCTCCCTCTCTGCACACATCCAGTGAGGGGACAAGAGCCTGGGAGGTCAGCGAGATGGATGATGGAGAAAGAGGAGCAAATTGAAGCAAAAGTTGATCGCTGCTTTTCCCAGTTGTGTGATTTGTTTTTAGATTTCAGATAGCTCAGTGAAGCTACAATGGACTCTCCTGGTACCCTACGCCACTGAGTTCACACTGTTTTGCTAATGACTAATGCTCTCCAGTCTCCAGCCCTTGCATAGCGGCCCAGGAGACCCCTGGCCGGTTTTCAGGGCTGTTTTCATTGGCTGTCCTCTCGACTGATGGAAAGACAGTTCTGAATGATGTTACATTCAGGCTGCAGAGAGTTTTGTGGATTTTGAGTTTTATTTAAATGAATAGTAGCAAAAAACTTTGGGGCACTTGGGGCATTTTGATGCTTTACGCTTATTTGTAGATTAATATCGCCACAGTATTCTCACAAACACTATATACTAGTTATGATTCATTGGTTACAGTTATTATTGTAAGTGGACTGTAAATCTTCTCAAGACAAAGCCGAAGGATTGTGTAGTTTAAGGGTTCACGAGTTCGGGAAGTGGATTGTTTGTTTGACCCAAAACAACATCTCCTAAACAAGCAGCTGCACACGTTTCTGTAACATGTGATCTTTGTGCCCTAACTGCGTGCGTGTGTGTATATGTGTGTGTGTTTATGTGTGAGAGTGTGTGTGTGTGAGTGTGTGTGGGAAAAAATGAAAAAGGACCACATTGAGATATTGGGATGCGTGGTATGTTCTACGCCTTAGCCCTGTGACAGGTCTGTTTCTTCTCGACCCGATGGAGGGTTTCCCTCCTTTCTCCCTCCTCACCCGACTCCCTCGCCCAACCTCCCCGTGCTAGGGTGGGGTGTGACGGGCAGGTGGGTGAGTGGTGGTGGTGGTGGTGCTGGTGGAGGAGGGATGTTTGTCGGTCGTTAAACACAACCTTCGGAGGAACATATCCTTTCGATAAGAGGGGAGGGGTCCGGGGACAAAGCACTAGGAGTCCTGTCCAACAATGGGGCTCTTTAAAGTCAGCGGCGTTCTCCGACGCGTCACGCCATGTTCCCGCCCGCATTCCACAGACCCCGAGCCGTCGGCGGAGGCCTGATAAGGTTCGAGCGTGGAGTCTCAACGGTAGTCCTCAGCTGGAAGAACTCATTTTTTATACGTTTGGTTTACGATATGAGGAGGACACAACGGTCAAGTCTGTTGTACTTTTGAGGATTTTTTTTTTTTTTAAGTTCTTTGTTTCTTTGAGGCGTGTCGGACGTCCGATAATAACATTGCTTGATTGTCGTTTTTCCTGCATACATTGTGAATACAACGAAATGAAAATGCACTTTGGGAGTGTGTGTCGACAACGGCCGGTTTAAGCAGCCTCACCTGGACAGGTGAGGCTGCTAAAACCAGCCGTCGTCCACACACACTCCCACATGCACGCTGCTATTTTTAGGCAAAACAATGTAGAATATTTTGTCATTGGGGTCCCATAAACATTTAGGGACCCCAACGGCCACGATGTAGCGAAGGTTAAGAGTACATTTGACCATCGATTGTATATTGATCAGTAGTTACTCTAGCAGTACTGTCAATCCCGCTCTCTTACCTCTGCCGTGACGTGAATGTTTAATCTATAAAAAAAGCCTGCTGGGGTCTTGGTGATACAGGCAAGGGCTGTACACACAGCTATACATAAAAGGCTCCAATCATGGATACAATACCAATATCGTTTATTTGTATTTTTTCATCTGACAGCCACTCCAGTTGCCTTGCTCTATCTAACCACCAGCTGCTTTTGTGTGTGTGTGTGTGTGTGTGTGTGTGTGTGTGTGTGTGTGTGTGTGTGTGTGTGTGTGTGTGTGTGTGTGTGTGTGTGTGTGTGTGTGTGTGTGTGTGTGTGTGTGTGTGTGTGTGTGCATCTATGCTTGTGTGTGTGTGTGTGTGCGTGTGTGCGCCCTAGCTGCGCTCCACTCCGTGCGATGCTGTGAATATGAAACAGGGCAGCTCGTGTCTGCACCGCAGCCTGCGGTGCCGGCCGGGCCTTCCTCACTGTACCTACTGCCTGCCTGCTGCTCTCCTCGTCCAGCCCGGCCCGGCTGCATCACCCCCCCCCCCCCCCCGTCCCGTCCCGTCCCGTCCCGTCCCGTCCCGTCCCGTCCCGTCCCGTCCCGCCCCCACCGGTGTGCCTCCACCTGTTTCATGGGCTTTTGGGCGGTCCCACAGCTGTTGAGTCCAGGGGTTTGAAAAAAATTCTGGGGGGGGGGGGGGGGCGAATGTCTGTTTGCATTAGCTCAAACCCACCCATTGTCCGCAACACCCAGTCCACCTGTGTGTGTGTGTGTGTGTGTGTGTGTGTGTGTGTGTGTGCGTGTGTGTGTGCGTGTGCGTGTGCGTGTGCGTGTGCGTGTGCGTGTGTGTGTGGACCCGGATAGGCCCGGGCGAACTTCTTATAGGATTATG
>NC_079423.1:29242418-29247418 GCF_026213295.1 Gadus chalcogrammus
CACACACACACAAGGACACAGGGCGGGGGGATTCAATGAATGACCGGACGGGCAGACTGACTGGAATGGATGCAAATGGACTTGATGAACTCCAGGCCTATTTACTATCCGGGGATACTATTAGGAGAAACACCCTGTAATTGGAAGCTTGCTGGTGGTTCCGTGCACATCAAACCTTCGCCGTATTCCTCGTCGGGTGAAGTGCGTCTCGCTTCTCGTGTGTCAACCAAAAGTGGCGGCACGCTCACAAAAGAAAGGAACTTCCAGGGAGGAGTGGAAAAAAAGGAAAAAAGACATTGATGTTTCCATCTTAAATGTGCCAGTCGTCTCCAGCCAGCTGGCATCCCCTCTCTACAGCGGCTCTGATTCTTAACATAGCTGCCTGTGTCACAGCCGCTAATCCAGGGGCAGGGAGTTGAACCCGTTGTCCCCGGTCCTTCATGCCCAGTCCTCCAGGGGTTCGAGCCTCGGTTGCTCATGAGCATGTAATGTGTCTGGGGTGTGAGTGACAAGGGTTCCACCTGCACTAGTTGTCAGCTTAGTGACTGGTGAATCAACCATGAGATGTGTTGATGCAAGCACCAGTGGGGGGAGGGGTGTGTGTGTGTGTGTGTGTGTGTGTGTGTGTGTGTGTGTGTGTGTGTGTGTGTGTGTGTGTGTGTGTGTGTGTGTGTGTGTGTGTGTGTGTGTGTGTGTGTGTGTGTGTGTGTGTGTGTGTGTGAAACTGTGTTTTCAGTGTTGCCTGTATTTATTATCCTGTTCCAAATCTCACAAACTTGCTGCCACAGCCCTAATGCAGGACATGACCTGACTGTAAAAAGTCGATTTCCGTTGTGTGTTATCTTTAAGCTGTGTTTGGATCCCCGACAGGGCTCTGTGTTTAACTTTAACGCGTGCACGTGTGATTTCTGCCACAAAATGCGGACCACAAAACGTCATGCATAGACTCAAAGTTGGAACTAGAGCAGTGTGTGTTGGATGGGTTTGTAGCCCCTATCTGGTACCAAGCTGACCCATATCAAACCACACAGACACCTGCTAAACTGTTCCACCAACCGTGTCTGTGTCTATATACAAGTGTTTTTGAGTGTGTCTGCTAGTGTGTGTGTGTGTGCGTGTGTGTGTGTGAGTGACTGCCAGTGTGTGTGTGTGTGACTGAGAGTGTGTTTGTGACTGGGAGTTTGTGTGTGTGACTGAGAGTGTATGTTTGTGTCTATGTGTGTGACTTAATAACCTAAACTGTAAAATATCCGATCAGGTCACCGTGACTTAGTGACATTACTTGTTGAAGCAGACTTTGGCATAGCAACTGACTCTCAGCGCTGTGTGTGTGTGTGTGTGCGCTTGCGTGCGTGCGTGCCTGCCTGCGTGCGTGCGTGTCACAGGGAGTCGGCCTCTCTCGACTCACGGCGAAGCTCGTCTGATCTGGTTCTCCATGAAGAACACACATAACTATCTCGTCCAAACATTTACTCCTCTGAATTTTCTGAGCGTCACCGACCGTATGACTCACACCCACCACAAACACCGGCGTGTGTGCGTACCAGCCCACGCCCGCCTGCATGGGCGTGCACAGTCACACTGTATACACATGACACGGTGCGGAGCGACCGCGGCCCTTATTGTCGCGGACGGCCGTCAGGTACGACGGGCGAGCTCAGCAGGATTAGATCAATAGAGCTGGTGGAATAAAAAGAGTATGTGGCGATTGTTTGAGGTCGCTTGCTCTCGCTCTCTCTCTCTCGCTCTCTCTCTCTCTCTCTCTCTCTCTCTGTCTGTCTGTCTGTCTGTCTGTCTGTCTGTCTGTCTGTCTGTCTGTCTGTCTGTCTGTCTGTCTGTCTGTCTGTCTGTGTGTGTCTCTCTCTCTCTCTCTCTCTCTCTCTCTCTCTCTCTCTCTCTCTCTCTCTCGCTCATTTCATCATCACACGACAATACATTTACAAAGTTATATCATTTCTATTTAACCTTTGAGGTCAAAACATTTCATCATTCCTATGTGCTGATGCTTAATAATTTTTTTCTTAATCAATTGTATCATTCTTAACGGAAGGGGAATTGTCCTGAAATAAACTTTGAATGCAAATTCAAATCCGCTATTTGGAGTAGATTTTGGTTGCACGGTTACGGTTCAAAGTCCACATTGCTATTTTAGTCATGATCATAGCATTCATTTGCAATTTAATTCATTTTAGTACATTTTGTGCTTTCATTTGGTCATTCCAATCAATTAAATATATATGCATACTCTTAATAACTTTCTTGCTGCAGCTATTTCCTACATTAAGAAATATCTCAAGAATAAAAAGCAGTGATATCTAATAAGTTATTTTCTCGTCATAACGCTATTACAATGTATCACAAAAAGTTTCTTGCCTTTTCCCTCATGGATATTAAATTGTGAGTTTTAATTACCCTTCCCTTGTGAATGAGCGGGTGCTTCTACCTAACTTTCAGCATACTACGTTTAACAACAGACTGTCGGCCCCACACACACACACAGGTTGACTGGGTAGGCTTTATCTCTGTGGTGATGGTATTGTGCCAGCACTGTACTGGCTTCAGGTTGTTTGCCCATCTTGCTGCCATCATTATCATCAAATCAACTGATCGATAGCAACAGGCACCTCCGTAGACACGATAAACAAGCATAGACAATCATAGACAAAGCATAGAGCATCCTCCAATCACCTTGCACTTCATTGTTAGCCCCGCCCCCTTTTCCTTCTGCTCCCCTTGTTGTTGTACTTTGCTGTAGAACGGACTTCCTTCAAACAGATCTTTATCTTGCGGTGTGTGTGTGTGTGTGTGTGTGTGAGTGTTAGAGTGTGTAAGCATAGCCCTTATTGCTAAGAGTATGGCTTCCCCCTCAATCGTCCTGCTGTCCAGGGATCTGTGTTGTTGTTTACATGCGTGGCCCCTCCCCCTTCCTTCTCGTGGTTTCCTCCCCCCACGCTCTGTCTCTCTCCGAAGGACCAGCGTCTTACATCAGATCCCTCGCAGCATTTATAGTAAAGCTTTTGAAGCTTAGGACTCCGGCTGTGGCCAAATTTAATAAACTTGAAACCAGCAAATTTGTGTGTTTGTGTGACTTTGTGTGTGTGTGTGTGTGTGTGTGTGTGTGTGTGTGTGTGTGTGTGTGTGTGTGTGTGTGTGTGTGTGTGTGTGTGTGTGTGTGTGTGTGTGTTGGTGTGATTCTGTGTGTGTGACTTTATGTGTGACTTTGTGTGCGTGCTTCTGTGTGTGTGTGTGTGTGTGTGTGTGATTCTGTGTGTTGGTGTGTGGGTGTATGTGTGTTTGTGTGTGGATGTGGGTGTGTGTGTGTTTGTGTGGGTGCCAGCCAGTGGGTATCTGAATGTTCCTGATTAAACAGCTCCGGGGTGAAAAGCCTGTTTGTTATTGTTCCCAGCACTTCGCCCGTAGACAACGTTGCCAATTAAAGGGGAGGTTTTATGTTTAAGAGCAGGAAGCATTACCGTATGTGGCTGCTCCCTATTGGCTATCCGGTTTCGCTCATATTTCCTTCCCTGGGGGGAAAGAACAGCTCAGGCTTTTTACTGCCCCGGCCAAATGAAAGGTACACAACAACACACCTTTGATCAGTTTGGAAGGAGAAAAACGAAATCCTTTCGGGAACTCTGTGTGCTTAAGAGACACGGTTACCACCAGCAGAGCCATTGACACATAGCACGGTGTGTGTGTGCGTGTGTGTGTGTGTGTGTGTGTGTGCGTGTGTGTGCACACAGCCTTAATGAGAGATAGGGCTCTGCAGGACTCCATGTCCTTCTCCTCCTCCTGCTGCTCTGCCTTGTGGTGGTGGCAGCCGAAGAGGACAGGAAGAGATGAGAGGGAGAGAGCGCGGGGAGAAGGGAGAGAACAGGGGCATGAATGAATTGCTGGAGGAGTGACTGGTGTGTGTATGCCTGAGAGAGCTACAGGCTAGCGTTGCTCAGCTCTAGCATGAGCAGAATGGGGAGTTAACACCTCTGCAGTCAGCACTGGGGCTCGCCCCTTCTACGCTAGCACTGGTACTCCTCCTGACTCAGTCGTCTGAGAGAGCAGGGGAGATCTGCTGCAGAGAGTATGGGGGACACCCCGTGTGTGTGTGTGTGTGTGTGTGTGTGTGTGTGTGTGTGTGTGTGTGTGTGTGTGTGTGTGTGTGTGTGTGTGTGTGTGTGTGTGTGTGTGTAGGGTGTGTAGGGGGTGTGTGTGTGTGTGTGTGTGTGTGTGTGTGTGTGTGTGGTGTGTGTGTGTTCGGGGGCTGATTAACTAGCATAAAGCAGCTTTTATGTTACCAGGCAATAACTAAACCAAATGCAGGTGCTCCAAAGATAAAATATGTGATCACACTTTCAAGGCTTTCAACCAAAACATCCTAACGTGTGTGTGTTTTTAATAATCGACTCTCCGTTGAGCGATTTAGAATCACCTGCAGTGCTCCCCTCTCCGTCCGTGCTGTTGTCCGCCCCCGAAACAGCAGCAAGAGCTCCCAGACTGGCTGGCTACTTGTCTGTGTCTGCCCCCTGTCTGCCCCAGCGAGGCCAGGGTTAACCCCTGGGCAGCTCTCCTCCCCAACATGGACCAGGCCACGGAGCGGTTGCCTCCCCCAGTCAGCGTACACATTGGCTGAGGCTGAGGGCGGATCTGTGGCGGGAGCTGTGCTACGGCATGGACTCCCCTCAAAGGAACCGGATCGGGAGCCTGTGTCTGCTCAAGCTTTACTCTGCTTGTGCTATGTGACGGCATGGTCACACAGCATGTACGCACAGCACAGAGCAGACAGGGCAGGGGGGCAGGGCCACGGAGGGGAGGACTGGAGAGCCAAGCGGTCGTATGTTAGTGTGTGAGAGAAGTCTGGAGCAGAGGGGAGTGTGCGTTTGTGTGTATGTGTAGTCCAAAATAACTTGGTGTTTTCTTACAACTCACACTTTTTAACCCTATCTTTTCTTTCTCCTTTTCTTTATATATTCTATACTCTATAGTCTATGCTCTATATTTTCCTC
>NC_079423.1:29253774-29271274 GCF_026213295.1 Gadus chalcogrammus
AATGCCTTGCTCAGAGGTTAGCCCTAGGCTCTGGAAACACTGAACCATCCGATATTGAATCGAATTGTGACCCTGGAACGCAGATGCTTCCAAAGCTCGTGAAAGCTCGTCTTGTCTTTTCAGACTCGCCGTTATTCTCATGTTATAATATTGTTAAAACCCGGGTCTTCCCTCCTTCTGCTACCCTCCAAGCCAACGCTGACCACCTGACCTCCTCTCCCCCGCCCCTCAGGCCCTCTCGCCGGCGCCGGTCGCTGGGTGTGGGCGTGGCCAACGCCACCCAGACCCTGCCCAACTTCCTCACCACGGCGCCCAGCCCGGCAGGAGGCCTCACCACCCCAAGCCCCGAGGAGGAGGGCTCCAAGGTTCGCTTTTCAACCACCTTGACCTCATTCTCCTCTTAATGGTTAGAGTTGTTCCGGTACCGATACCAGTGTCGGTAATTCCTCCAATGCTGCCTAAAATGGGGTATTGGCGAGTGTCTATGCGTCGATCCGATACCATCACATGACTAACCCTAACCCGAAAACGAAATCTCTATTCTGTCTCCCCAAACCCCTTCTGCCTTAAGAAAACAAGGGTAACTTTACGTTTACGTGATATTTCTCTATGTTACTGCAGATGCGGGGGGGCAATTACCTCGATCCCTGTACCCTTAAAGTTAGCCACTACATGGCAGAATGTGTTCCTGGCTTGTTTTGTCAGATTCACTCTCTGCCATCCGATCAATAGCACTCGGTCCCCATGGTAACATACCTAAGCCTAGTTTAAAATCGCCATCCTCCTGGTTGAACTTGTTTTCCCCAGAGCTGTTAAACCTCAATAAATGTTCTCATTCAACTTGTTTAGTCCATTTATTTACATCTCTCCACAGAATAACATTAAAGCATCGCCACAACAGGGAAATGGCTACCGTAAATAATAGAATAGAGGCGCCAACCGATTGACCTCAACAAGAGCAACTTCCTTCAGATAGCCGGTACCGTTCCATCCATCCAAGCGCCTGACCCGTGATCCGTCCTTTTCCCTTGGTGCCTTCAGGTGGAACTGAAGGTGTTTGCCAAGGAGTCCACGGTGATCTCCAACCTGCACCACTTCACCAGCTACAAGATCGAGATCCTGGCCTGCAACCACCTCACAGACCCCCTGCGCTGCAGCATGGCCACCTACGTCAGCGCGCGCACCATGCCAGAGGGTACCTTCTGTCCATTCTATCACACATCTAGACCCCACCCCTAGTGTTTTGTACTCGGTATCATCCGACCCAAATGCAAGGACGTAAGTTGTACGTCCTGGCACTTAATGTACGCACTTATTGTAAGTTGTACGTCCTGGCAATTAATGTACGCACTTATTGTATGTTATGCATCCCACTTAAAAAGAGCAGTTAGCATTGTGTAGCATCTTATCCTAGCTATCTTTGTTGTGTACGGGGAATGGGTTAACCCAGCAATTGTTGGTGCTTGGCACTTGTTTTTATGAACCTCCTCACTGTCCCGACAGCGATATAATGTTTCTCTTTCTTCTGACAAACGTACTTATTGTCCGTCGCGTTAGATCAAAGCGTCTCAATGTAAATGTAATGCGTTTGAGGCGTGACGGGACGGTGGTGTGGCAACACGCCTCCCCGGTATCGTAGCACGTCGCCTGACCCCCCCGCCCGCCGTCCCCTACCTACCCTCTCAGAAAAAGCAGACGACATCCCGGGGCGCGTGACCCACGACATGATCCCCGACGAGCCCAACTCGGTGTTCATCCGCTGGCAGGAGCCCCGCACGCCCAACGGCCTCATCGTCCTCTACGAGCTCTTCTACCGGAAGGTCGGGGACCAGGAGGTCAGTGCAGCGGGGGCCGGCCGGAGGGGGGGGGGGGGGGGGGGGGGGGAGGGGCACCAGGAAGGGGAGGGTGTAGGGAAGGGGCAACAAGAAGGGGAGGGTGTAGGGGCTGAGTCACCAGGAAGGGGAGGGTGTAGGGGTGGGGAAGGGGCACCAGGAAGGGGAGGGTGTAGGGGCTGCGTCACCAGGAAGGGGAGGGTGTAGGGGCTGAGTCACCAGGAAGGGGAGGGTGTAGGGGCTGAGTCACCAGGAAGGGGAGGGTGTAGGGGCTGAGTCACCAGGAAGGGGAGGGTGTAGGGGCTGAGTCACCAGGAAGGGGAGGGTGTAGAGATGGGGTAAGGGTTAACCGGAAGAGGAGGGTGTAGGGGTGGGGACGGGGAACCAGGAAGCGGAGGCCAGGGGTGGGGGTGGGGTGGGGAGGGGTGCTGCAGAGGGTGAAGCTCTGAAGCAAAGTTATGGCCTGCACAGAAGAGAACAACAGAAGAGATAATAGGAAATTGCCTCCATGTGTGTGTGTGTGTGTGTGTGTGTGTGTGTGTGTGTGTGTGTGTGCGCGCGCGCCTGCATGTACGCGTGTGTGCGAGAGCGTGAGTAGTGCACGCATGGATGAGTTCAGATTTGTTTGCGGTCCAGAATGCAAGCGTTTTCTAATCCTAAATACTATATGTGTGTGTGTGTGTGTGTGTGTGTGTGTGTGTGTGTGTGTGTGCGTGTGTGACACTGTGTGTGACACTGTTGTTTACTTGTTGTTGAATGTGTGGATTTATCCCTCATTGATATTCATGGCTGCACCGCCTGGCCCCAGGAACCAGCAGCAGCAGCAGCAGCAGCAGCAGCAGCTCTGTTACCATAGTAACGGAGGCAGGAAGGAAGAGTAGAGTGCAGCCAGGGGCAGGGATGGGCCAGTGTCTCCGATGACACCTCCAGTGCTCTGCAGCAACACTGACACAACACTGGGTAGGAGATGGAGATGGGCCATCCCAAGAGGTGGTCCCGCATCTCATGAAGACCACTCGATTAGTGACTGGTGACTGGTGACCGGTGACCGGTGACTGGTGACTGGTGACTGGTGACTGGTGACTGGTGACTGGGGACTGGTGACTGGTGACTGGTGACTGGTGACTGGTGACCGGTGACCGGTGACCGGTGACCGGTGACTGGTGACCGGTGACTGGTGACTGGTGACTGGTGACTGATTCTGGCCAAACAAAGTTGCTAGTTCAGCAGCGGTTGTGTTGACATTAAACAACGAAGCTCGACTCTGCACGGGTCGTAACTTGTTCGTTTTCTGTACCGTTTTTATTGCGTATGTACTCGTAGAAGCTGAAAAATGTAAAGAAATCCAACACCCAGTCTCTGCCCCCCTGAGCGTCTGCCCGGGTCTAACTCGTGTGCTGTGTCTGCAGTTCCACACGGCCTGCGTGTCCCGACCCGCCTACATGAGCAAAGGGGGCACCAAGCTGAGACTGGTGCATCCTGGGAACTACAGCGTGAGAGTGCGCGCCAGATCGCTGGCGGGGAACGGCTCCTTCACCGAGAACGCCTTCTTCTTCATGCCCGACAGTAAGGCCCCCGGGCTAAATATCCTCTCTCTCCATGCCAGCGTGACAGCTACGATCCGCTTATGACTTCATTAGCAGCTTTTAATGAAGATGCGTTGGCTCCCTGACAGCTCCGCCAACATCGGCGGCGGCCGAGGTTTCCCGGCGAGGTGTTTGATGCGGGAACCTTAAAGACACCGTTGCTGCCGTTTGAGATTTTGATCTCGACGAGATTGTATTAAACACGAATCGTTCCAGGGCCGTATTTCTTGCGTTTGTAAAAGCATGCTTGAATAACATAATTCTGATTCTGATTAATAATGGTTATTAGATATTATATATATATATTTTTTTTTTGTTTAGTTTATTTACTGATATATTTGGATGTTCTCCTCAAGCACTCCGCCATGTGTCACCACTGACCAACAGCGTGTGTGCGTGTGTGTTTCAGAGGACAGCGGCCTGCTGAAGATCCTCGTCGGCCCGGTCATCTGCTTCATCCTGCTGCTCTGCGTCGGGGGCGGAGTCTTTGTGATCTTCAAGAAGAAGTAGGTCGCAAGAACGCCGTTTTGTTTCGCTTTCGTTTCCTTCCTCCTCAAATAGGTTTCTTGAGGTTGAAAACGATACCGTCATCATGCGGGAGAAAAAGTTCCCCTTACCTTTCATTTTGTTCCTCCAGACAAACGGAAGGCCCCACGGGACCTCTGATCGCCTCCTCCAACCCCGAGTACATCAGCGCCAACGATGGTGAGCCCTGTTCTGTACTGTTTATGTACTACGCACTAGCGTTGGGAATAACAGGGTGCCTAACGATACAATACAATACGATACATGGCCCACGATGCCGATAGTATCGCGACACAGCGACTCTGCGATAATCAATATATTGTGAGACAATAATGTGATGATTCTTCACGATGTATTTCTAGCGATGAATACAAAATAGCTGTGAAAATGGGAAGTCTTAATTCATGGTCTAAACTGAGTTCTTCAGTCACTCGTCGTTGGCTAGTTAACTTCCGTTCAAGATTCCCTCGTTCGTGTGTTGAGCGCCCCCTTGAGGAGCAATGCGGTAGTGATAGCTGGGAGCAGAAAAATCGGTTCAGAGCACTTTAGGAATTAAAATATCGATATTTGGGGTGATATTTCCTGCCTAGCTCTTCATGAATGAAGAATTAAAATGCAAAAGAAAATTCTCAAATAAATCATAAAAAATAGATAAAAATGTATATCAATGTTTGGCACCAGTATTGATTCTCGTATCCCATCCCTACTATGCACTATTTAAGTGCTTTATATTATATATGTACTCTATAATGTACTTATAATCGCCTTCCAACGAGTTTTTCATTCAATGTCTTTAAAGTGTGATGCTGTCTATGTGGAGAACTGGGGCCTGTGTGGATATAGTATTGAAGGGTACTATGTCATGACTGGACCTCGCCCTGGTATTCATGAGGAGGGGAGGGACTCTGAGCCGGCAGGGAGGCGGTCTCTTGGGGCTTGGAGGGAAGACAGGGTTCAATAGTGAATAATCCTTACACTGTTTGTGTGTGTGTGTGTGTGTGTGTGTGTGTGTGTGTGTGTGTGTGTGTGTGTGTCTCTATCTTTGTGTGTGTTTGTGTGTGTGTGTGTGTGTGTGTTTTTGTGTGTGCGTCTCTCTATGTGTGTGTGTGTGTGTGTGTGTGTGCGTCTCTATGTGTGTGTGTGTGTATCCATGTCCGCGTGTGTGTGTCTTCATGTGCGTGCGTGTGTGTGTGTCTGCGTGTGTGTCTGTCTGTGTGTGTTCTGCGTGCATTTCTGTGTGTGTGTGTGTGTGTGTGTGTGTGTGTGTGTGTGTGTGTGTGTGTGTGTGTGTGTGTGTGTGTGTGTGTGTGTGTGTGTGTGTGTGTGTGTGTGTGCGCAGTGTACGTGCCTGACGAGTGGGAGGTGCCGCGGGACAAGATCGTGGTGATGCGTGAGCTGGGCCAGGGCTCGTTCGGCATGGTGTACGAGGGCCTGGCCAAGGACATCATCAAGGGCGAGCCCGACACCCGCGTGGCCGTCAAGACGGTCAACGAGTCGGCCAGCCTGCGGGAGCGCATCGAGTTCCTCAACGAGGCGTCCGTCATGAAGGCCTTCATCTGTCACCACGTGGTACGCATGTGGCTCAGGAGGTAGAGAGGGTCGGCTGGTACCCGGAAGGTTGCTAGTTCGATCCCCGGCTCCTCCAGTGTCGAGGTGTCCCTGAGCGAAAGCCAGCGCCTCGTAATGTAAAGCGCTTTGAGTGGCCACTGGGTGATGGAGCCATTGTTGGATGTGACCGGTTGTTCGGTAACACGGCTTCCTATAAGCTCATGGTTTACTCCCCTTGAGGAGGCAGGGATTCTGGAGATTGCTGTTGACATTCAATTTGGGCGATCATTTTTAAACTCAACAATACTGCAATGTCTGTTTTTCATTTGCATTAATAACACATCATTATTCCACAATATAGAACTACATTTTATAAGAACTGAACGCTAATCCCAGTAACAAATATTTGCATATAATATAGTTCTAGCCTGCTCAACTGTGTGTGTGTGTGTGTGTGTGTGTGTGTGTGTGTGTGTGTGTGTGTGTGTGTGTGTGTGTGTGTGTGTGTGTGTGTGTGTGTGTGTGTGTGTGTGTGTGTGTGTGTGTGTGTGTGTGTGTGTAGGTGCGTCTGCTGGGCGTGGTCTCCAAAGGCCAGCCCACCCTGGTGGTGATGGAGCTCATGACCCACGGCGACCTGAAGAGCTACCTGCGCTGCCTCCGGCCCGAATCTGAGGTACCGTCCCCGTCGGCCAATAGCATCGCCTGGCTCATATTATCCCCAAACATAAAAGGGAGCGTTTCAACTCGTGACCTTGAGACACCATTTCCCTGAGCATCTCTCTCGGTTTGTCTCTCTCTCTCTCTCTCTCTCTCTCTCTCTCTCTCTCTCTCTCTCTCTCTCTCTCTCTCTCTCTCTCTCTCTCTCTCTGTCTCTCTCCCTGTCTCTCTCTCTCTCTCTCTCTCTCTCTCTCTCTCTCTCTCTCTCTCTCTCTCTCTCTCTCTCTCTCTCTCTCTCTCCCTGTCTCTCTCTCTCTCTCTCTCTCTCTCTCTCTCTCTCTCTCTCTCTCTCTCTCTCTCTGTCTCTCTCTCTCGCTCTCGCTCTCGCTCTCGCTCTCTCTCTCTCTCTCTGCCTGGGCTTTTCTTTTCCGTCTCACAGTATAACCCGACGGGCCGGCCACCGCCCACCTTGAAGCTGATGATCCAGATGGCCGGGGAGATCGCCGATGGCATGGCCTACCTCAACGCCAAGAAGTTCGTCCACCGTGACCTGGCCGCCAGGAACTGCATGGTGGCCGAGGACTTCACTGTCAAGATCGGAGGTCTCGCCCACGCTTCCTCCTCCTCCTCCTCCTCCTCCTCCTCCTCCTCTCCTTTTGCCTTTTCCTCACAAACAACTGTGAACCATTTTGAAACTGTATTGAAAAACAGTACATTGCATCGTGTAGCGTCTTATCATGGCTTTCTTTGTTGTATATACGGGGAATGGGTTAACCTAGCGATCGTTAGTGCTTGGCAATTGTTTCTATGAACATCCTTAGTGTACCGACAGCGATATGTTGTTGTTTCTCTTTCTTCTGACAAATGCTTATTGCCGCTGGCTTTGGATTAAAGAGTCTGCTAAATGACCGAAATGTAAAAGTAAATGTTGTTGTTGTATTTTTTTTCGGGGAAGTCAAGCCACGTTCGTACGAAGCCGTCGAGTCCGATGTTTATTTCGTAGATTTGATATCAAATGCTTCACATGTTGGATACGAAAGCTACGTCCGGAGAGAGTGTCAGTTTTCATCCTCTTTCCATCCCCCCCCCCCCCCCCCCCCTCCCCCCACCACCACCAGACTTCGGGATGACCCGAGACATCTACGAGACGGACTACTACCGCAAGGGGGGCAAGGGCCTTCTGCCGGTGCGCTGGATGGCCCCGGAGTCGCTGAAGGACGGGGTCTTCACCGCCCACTCGGACTGCTGGTACGACCCTCCCTTAAAGCCAATGGGTTTTCTAGATCGTCTGAGCTTCAGGCCATGTTCTTCAAGAGTGTAGGCAAAATGTGAAAGTGCGCCACACATGCTAAAATTAGCTGTGTACCCTCAATGCTTTTATTCGGTTAAGGAGGGGCTTTTTGTACACACTAGGTGGCGAACATGTGTCTCATATTTCCCTGAGATTTCTTTCTCGTATTTGAATGATTGGGAGCGTCTATACTGGGATTCGTTCCTTGTGTCGTGTCGACTTCCGTGGAGTGTTGACAAAGCCTACTGATCGAGCAGAGCGTGATTCTTCAGTAAATGTGGTGTGTGAAATTAAACCACTACTTCTTCGCCCACCCCACTGCTTGTGTGTGTGTGTGTGTGTGTGTGTCTGCGTGTGTCTGTGTACGTTTGTGCACGTGTCTTTGTCTGCGTGTGTATGTTTGCGCATGTGTGTCTGTGCGTGTGTGCGTATGTGTGTGTCTGCGCGTGTGCGTTTGTGTGTGTTTGTCTGTGCACCTGTGTGTGTGTGTGTGTGTGTGTGTGTGCGCGCGTGTGTGCAGGTCGTTTGGGGTGGTGCTGTGGGAGATCACCACGCTGGCGGAGCAGCCCTACCAGGGCCTGTCCAACGAGCAGGTGCTGAAGTTCGTCATGGACGGAGGCTACCTGGACCGGCCGGACAACTGCCCCGAGAGGATGTGAGTAGAAACACACAGCGGGGGGGGGGGGGGGGGTAGAAGGACCTAGGGACGCACCCGGCGCTGAACTGCTCCCTTTCATCCTCCTCCTCCTCCTCCTCCTCTCTCTCTCGGGACCGAGCCCTGTTGCTATGGAGACGCACTGACCAGGCCAGACCCTGAGGAACCAACCTGCCATCTTTTTTGTACAAATGATTCTGTGTGGCGACGCGTTGCAGCAAGACGCCTGTTTTCCCCCTCTAAGATATCACCCGCCACTAGCACCAACAAAGTCGGTCCTAGAGACGTTCCGTTACCATTTTGTTCCTTCCCCACACCGATTCAGAGTCCTAAACTTGAGTATCGGCCGATACCGAGTTTATACCGATACAGCATCTAGCGTTGTAACTGCCAATAGCACTTGTTCTTATTAAAGCCTTACGATGACGGCAATGTGTAGTCCGTTGACTGTAGCATAATACATTTGTATTCTGCCGCGTTTACCGTTCCGATTTTTCCACCTCTGACCGTTTACGAGCGCAGCATAACACTGCACGTGTTTGTGATGTTCCTGTGAAGTAAATGATCTAGTCACGTGATGGTATCGAATCGGCCCATTGACTCACATCACTCACCGATCACCAATTTCCGACAGCCGTATCGGCATCGAAAACAACTCCAGTCGGCCTCCACGAACCCTCCTCTCCTCCTCCCCCCCCCACCCATGCAGGCACAACCTGATGCAGATGTGCTGGCAGTACAACCCCAAGATGCGGCCCGTGTTCCAGGAGATCATCGAGATGCTGCGCGAGGACCTGCACGCGTCCTTCCAAGAGCTCTCCTTCTTCTACAGCGAGGAGAACAAGCAGCCCGAGGCCGAGGACTTTGACCTGGACCTGGAGAACATGGAGAGCATTCCCTTGGACCCTTCCTCCTACTCCCAGCGGGGGGGAGGGGGGGGCGGGGGGGAGAGCCTGGGCCGGGAGGGCGGGCCCTCGGGGACCCCGCGGGGGGGCCCCTACGATGAACACGTGCCCTACACGCACATGAACGGCGGCAAGAAGAACGGTCGCATCCTGTCGTTGCCCCGCTCCAGCCCGTCCTAACGGTCACCGCGTTCTCCCCCTCCCTCCCTCCCTCCCTCCCCCCCCCCCTTGACCCCCAGCGTGTTATTCCTCTCTGAACTAGATCCAAACTGCCTCCTTCCTCTCCACCTCCACCTCCACCTCCACTACCACCACCCACCACCCACGCCCCTCCATGCCTCCATTCCCCTCCGGTCCGTTGCCTTCATCCTCTGTTTCCAGACGTTTCCCCCCCTCCATCGTGGAAGCCCCCTTCACTCCCACGATCACAACCAGGACAACCAAACCCCCAAACCCTTCTCAGGACTCCCCCCCCCCCCCCCCCCCCCCCCCCCCCCCCCCCGTGCTGCTCTACCCCTCCCCCCCCCTCCCTCACGCCGCCAACCTCAGGCCGGCGAGGGGGTACGACGACACAGTGTCAATGCAACACTGTTTTCATATTTATCGCCATGGTTCATCTACGGGGGGGGGGGTCTGTCGCGTGGAGGACGCCCCTCACCGTATCGCCTCGTCTGGCGACGCCCTAGTCTGGCCTTTGCCAGACCAATGTCTGACTCTGTACGCGGTTGGCTGCTTGCCGTCGCTTCCCTGTCGTCATTGTGTTGTTAAGCCAGCCAATAGCGCGCCGCGGGGGGAAAAGCCAGCTTGGTGACTGGCTCCCGCAAAAAAACGTATCGGAAGCAGAAAGAAATGTATTGCTCTTCTCCAGACCCTTGTGCCGGGGCGGAGTCAAATCGCCGGCAGAATGGGCGGGGCTAAACCAGTCTTGCGACGCCCAGGTTCCCCGGACTGATGTCTGACAGCGACAGGTAACCCGGGGCGACAAGACAGAGAGACCGGAAAGAGAAAAAGAAAGGGAGAGACAGAGAGAGAAAAACTGTGAACACAACAAACCTTAGACATCCAGAAGGCTGCTTTCTTCTCCTACCCTCCCACCCTCCCTCCCTACCTCCTCTCCTCCCTCCCTACCTCCTCTCCTCCCATACTTTTGACAGTATGTCCCCCCCCTCCCCCCCCCCCCCCCACTCCTTCAAGTGAGATATCTCTCTACTCAACTGTGGCCTTTTTATTGGTGGCCTCTCAGCAAAGACTGGTGTCTTCGGGGTCCAGCGGTGAGTCACCACTGGTGGGGGGGGTTGGTAGAACTGTGGGGGTTCCACAGCAAAGACTCGATATTAGAACAAAATGTCTATCTGTAGAATATGTTTTGTTCCTCATTTTATTATTTTTTTCTTTTTCTTTTAATTTTTTTTTTTTTTGCCAGTTCTGCAGAATTCCAAACGAGTACAGGTTCATCTGTGTTTTGGTGAATTGTTTTTAATTTATTTGCGTTTCTTTTGGTTATTTTTCATCTTCTATCCTCCTTTTCCGTGTCTCTCTCTCTCTCTCTCTCTCTCTCTCTCTCTCTCTCTCTCTCTCTCTCTCTCTCTCTCTCTCTCTCTGTGTCTCCACTCTCTCTGTGTGTTTCTCTGTCCCGGCGATATGGCTGAAGGATATTTAAACAGTTCAGGATTGGACAGAAGAGCTCCTCAGACTGACCAATAGCTGCTGCTTTGATACATTTTAGTGGGTTTAGAAATATATAATATATATATAGTATATACGGAATATTGGTATTTATGTATCAATATTTTATATATAATATATGGAATATTGATGTTTTGTATATAGTTCATGTTTGTAATATTTTTCATCAGAAGTTTTGCTGATAAGATGTTTTTAGAATTTTATTTTGTCTGAATCTTTCTCTTTCTGTGGGCTTTTTTTTTTGTTATTTTTCTTACACAGCCTTGCCCCAGTACAGAGTACACTAGTACACTACCCACCCGTCTGTGTTCCGTGTCTTAGCTCTCCCGACCAGGACGGCCCTAGATTATTATCCAATCAGTGCATTTTTAAGAAAAGAGAAAATGAAACCGTGGTTTCATCCAAGAGCTATTGTAAATTGGGAGGCCACACACGCACACACACACAGACACAGACACACACATACACTCACACATGGACACACACATGAACACACACACAAAATAAGTTATGAACCAAAAGAAGCTTTAAAAACAGGGGAATGAGGTCTTAGTAGGTCTGAGTGCACAATGGCGTGCATGGTCCTTTGTTTCGGGCCGTCTGTTGGCTCCGGGGTCACAGCGGCTCTGGCCTTGGTTGTTGTTGTCGTTGGTTTTTTCGGTGGCATTCAAGTGGGAGTGTGGCAATCCCTGTCGGTGTTGCCAGATTGGGCCAGATTTCCCGCCCAATCTGGCAACCGTGTTGCCGGATTGGGCAGGGAAATCTGGCCCAATCTGGCAACACTGATCACTGTGTCGGTGAGGCGTCTGAATCGCCGCCGATGTCTGCCGTCGTTTGGAGAGGTGTGCTCCTTGAGGGGGACTGTACCCTTTCCATGTTTGCTTCCACGTCGTGCGCTGTGTGGGGATGGTTGTGTGGGTGTGTGTGTGGGTGGGTGTGTCTGGGTGCTGCCGCCGCTGCCGGTGTTGACTGCGGTTCTGCGGCGCTCACACGACCAACCAAACGCAGACCAGTGGGGGAAGTGCGGGCGAGGCGAAAGGTTAGACGCTAACCCCTGAACGCCTGGCCCCGCCTGGTTCTTCCGCCAGTGCCCTGAGAGCTCCGTAGGAGACCCTCTTTTCACCGCAGACCGACGCCCTTGTGGAACTAATTCACAGCAATGGCCCGCTCTTATCTCACGTTGCCTTTGTCTTCAACCGCCAGCTCTGGCCTCTCTGCTCCTCTCCTCGCCCCCTCCGAGGATTCCCATTGGCTGTCGGCCCCTCCGGGCGGTATTTTGCCATGTTCTCCGGTCGTCGGTCGGACATGAAGTCGGAGAAACTTCTGACTGCGCTGAAAGGCTGCAGCGGGATGTGGAGGGGGAATGCGGTGTTTCGGGCGCGTGTGTGTGTGTGTGATTGCTAATCCTATTATTTTCCTTCCTATCACATGGGGTGTGGCGGTGGTCAGGGACAGGGTGTTCAGCCCCGACCTCGCTCAGGTCGGACATTCCAGCTCTCGGCTAGAGTCGCTGGCTGCCCTCCTGGTGCCCTGACAGAGACGCACACACACACACACACACACACACACACACACACACACACACACACACACACACACACGCGCACACACACACACACACACACACACACACACACACACACACACACACACACACACAAGCGCACGCACGCGCAAACATCACGGCTTGATTCTTTCATTGTGTAGTCGTTCGATGCGTTGGTTCCACCCCCTACTCAACCACGTCCAAGCCTTCTTCCTCTTACTCGTCCAAATAGTACGGTTCACCCTTCCGCCCCCTCAGAGTGCAAACACAGGACCAGAGTTGGGTTGGGTTTGAACGGACGGGATCAGTTTGCGTCGCCGTGTACGGGGTCTGTTTGAATATGGCTTCCCTCCCCTCAGCCTACAGCGTTATAACCAGTGCCTTCTCCCAAACCCAGGGCCACAGAGAGCCAAGGGGACGTACGCCACACACCGCTCCCATCACACCAACACTCAACACACAGGCCTCCGTGCTCAGCAGGGGGGGGGGGGGGGGGGGGGGGGGCGATAATGGAGGAGGAGGAGGTGGTGGCAGCTGGTGAAAGACTGTTTATTGTGTGACTGTAGCTTCACTATGAAAGACCTTTTTATCAGGGTAGCGGCAGCCAGCGATTTGTCAGCGTTGCGGTAAAGACTGCTGTGTCGCCCCGCTGCTGTAGTGACAACACTGTGGATGGGGGTGCCGCCCGTCATCCATGCAGGTCCCCCCCCCCCCCCCCCCACACACACACTCAGACGCTCTTATTGTGAAGGTTTACACCACGGTTTCTCGTGCTATTCACTCTGAAGAGCTGTCCTCTTTTCAGGTTTCCTCTTCTGCTACTAGTCAGTGGGAGCCCTGTGTAGAGGGGGGGGGGGCGGCCTTGGGATGTCTCACGAGGTCTCCCCCAAAAGTAAAATGGTTGACCGCTCAGCTTGACCTTTGACCTATCTTTGTTATGTTGTGACCGTGTACACGCGCGCATATGCAATTATTAATTCAGAGGGTGCCCACGTTTTTGTTTTTTTGTCGTTGCAAATACTAGATATCTTTATTTATTTCATAGCAAAGAGTAGTACAGGAGAAGTATGAATTTCAAGCCAACAATCAAACCGGTGTAGATATTGAGTCAATTAGAATTCTAGTGTATAAATGGAGTATAGTATTCGATAGAAATGTGCTGGTTAGTGAGTAGTATTCAGAGTAGTAGTAGTGGTAGAAGTAGTGGTATTGTTTTTGTGTTTTGGCCAGAGTCTACCTCAGAGCGTTAAGGAGGAATCGGTGCAGAGAGCATAAATAATCCCCCTTTAAGAAATATATTTTATTTTTGAACCTGATCGATTCTTCATTAAAATACAACACCAAATCTCCTTGATCCTCCCCTTCCTCCATTCAACACCCACGGCCAAACTTCCTTCCCCTGATGCTTCCTTCCTACTCTTCATCAAGAGCTTATCTAGTCCTGGCAGAGAAGTGGATACTACAACGGTGTGTGTGCGTGTGCGTGTGTGTGTGTGTGTGTACGTGTGTGTACACGCGTGCTCGCGTGTGGGCTCGCGTGCAACACCATGACCCTTTGACCCTCCTCTTCCTCCTCATTATCGACATCATTGTGGTCCAAAGACACCTTTTTCGGAAGAAGAAAACGATGCAGTTTTCAAGCACAACCCTCGGTGAGTCTGAGGTCTGTCCCCCTGCGTAGATTAAGAGCTGATTCGATGCCGTTACTCAGACAGGAGTGCAGTGATGTGACAGGTGACCTGTCCTCTCAGAGCAGCACATCTTCCAAACAGCTTCTTCCCCTGCCCTGTGGCGCCAGAGATGCTATGAAACGTTGAGCTTGGCTCCAGCCCGGTTTCTGTTTTTGTGTGTGTGACGTTTCGGCCCATGGAGCTGATTCTCGCCCACACGCGTCTTCTTGATTGTACGTATCGAGCTGTTGTTGTTGTTGTTGTTGTTGTTGTTGTTGTCGTTTCTTTCGGGGGACAGCGGTGGCGGCGGAGGTTGGAGTTGACGTCCGTCGGGATTAGGAACGAAAACCAAATTCTGTTCTTGTGATGCATAGCTGTGGTTAGCGGGGTCTAGACGCGCGAGGGAGGATGCACGGATCGTCCAGAGACGCTGTTGGGGCGCTGCCATTGAGACACAAACGTCTTCCCGGTCTCGTGGCTCAAACAGAGCTCTCGGCTGATATCCTGGCAAGAAACGTCTCTCTCTCTCTCTCTCTCTCTCTCAAACTCTCTCTCTGTCGTTGGCTCCGTCTATGTCTCCCTCTCTGTCGTTGGCTCTGCCCCTCAGTTGCGGTTCCTTAGGCCTTCTTCTGTGTTTCTTTGTTTATGGTTGTTTGTCCACATTTTTCTACTGTGAATATCAAGAGATGAGCTTATATATTTTGAATGTTTTTCTTGTTATTCTTAGGCTTAGCAGTACATGGACATCTCTTTAAGGGCCAGTCAAATGTTTAAAAGAGGACCTCTCCCACCACACACGCACACAAAAACACACACCTTCACCCCAACTCACCTTGGCAGGGGACTCGGACAATCCTGTGTGCCATAAGAAGTTAGGAACAGACGTGAACTCTAGATTGTAACCTTGGTCTCAGGGAAGGCAGCCTGATGCTTTGCGGTTGGAGGAGGAAGCGATACCTTTCCATCCACACAGACTGAAGCCCTCGCTCTCAGCACCTAAACAGACGCAAACAACGGTGTGAGAACCAAGAAAACCAACACACTTTATCTATTCTTCCCCCATCGCAAAATAATTAAAAGAATCAGCAGTACTTCCTGGGATCCTTCGGATTTTATGTGGTTTGGGCTGCCCTCTAGTGGCTGGGTGGGAGTCTCGCAGGAAAGGAGTAGCAACGCAAACAGGGGCCTCTTACCCATAGTGCCTTGCTCAGACTGACCACCGTCCCGGGCGGTCCCCATGTAGCCCGCGAAACCGTCACTCACTGGCACGTCTCTGCTACACACTGGAGATAATCACACTTCGTCCAGAAACACAGATTAAGATACATGCAAACGCTGGTGTACCGCTGGTCTGTGGGCCTTTGATGGGCTCCTTCTGTCGTCGTAGATAGAAGTAGACAATCAGGCGTCTTGGCTGGGTTATACTGTTAATTGGGATGTATACATATGATTTGTTTGGTTAAGCTCAATGTCTCTGCTCTGCTTCTGCTGAGTTGCTTTGTGCATGAAAAACTAAACCAATTTGGAGCTCATTTTTTTCGATCTTTAACAGCGACGCCCCAAAGCACATGTGAAAATGTATGATTATTTACAACTAAGGGAGTGCATGGACGCTTCGGACACGCAGTTCCATTTGAAACGCGTTTATTTGTCCATTCTTGGTTTTTGTTTATTTAAAAGAAAGAAAAAGCCAATCTCCTGATTGATAAGCTCGAACTGTAAATAGAAGCAGCAGATCTATTTCCCCCGTTGAATAATGAAAGCACTTGGTTGGTTTAGGAAAGTTTAGGCTCGTTTTGTTGAACTCTGCCCCAAGTGGACAGAGGACGCTAAGTCATGCAGTGCAGGGTGAGAACAAAGCGTTGTACGTATCGTTGTATTGTTTTTAAAGAAAAAGTATTACATTTTAGAGATCTTTTCTTTTCTTTTTTTGCCAAAATAGGGTGGGCAAATTCAATTACTTTTTCTGACTGTAAACTTTTACTACTCTTGTACATTACGAATTTAACATTGTTATTAATGTGTATATAACTTTTTTCTAAATAAAATTAAAAAATATTTTTTTTTCTACTCACCACACCACCGCCCCCCCCCCCCCTACCGAACATTATTTTCTCTTTTTTTTTCTTTCATAATTTATTTTGGTTTTCGTTTTTTGTTTTCTATGTGAACAACTGGACAAGACCACTGCACGTTTCTTAAGAGAGAATACGGTGAGGAGAGTTTTGAATAAGCTAATGAGATAAATTGGCTTGGACCGTATGTATCCCTGTCTAAACCCAGCGGTGGGCTGATTGAACAGTGCTGCCCGATCCCTTTTGTGATGGCGCGAATGAAGATGTATAAAAAAAACTTTCCGCTACTTTTGTACCGTGTAACTAATGATGTCCGTCTGTCGATTCTATGTTTTTATTTTTATTTTTTTTGCTGTTGGATTGTTGACGAATGAAACACACACACACACAACACACAACTCGCACACACAGACACACACACGCACCACTGTTTAAAAAGATATCAATCCAAATATTGAACATACCCATATGGTTAAAGACGCAGGGATGTCTAAATGTGTTGTTGATTTTGGTTATAGAAATTATTGTGTGTCAATCAAATTCTAAAAGCAAATGGCGTTTACTGACATGTACCAGTATTGACAAGTCAATTTAGGGGTCGTAGAGAAAGTGTGATTTAGGGGGAGGGGACGGATGGACTCCTTTGGCTCAGGAAGACGGCATCACCATGGTGATGTTTGACCTCTTCTAGATATGACCCGCCATGGTTTCATGGAGAGCCATTTGGATAGTGAAGGAACCGAATCAAAATGGTTCCTCTAGCAACACCCTTTCTCTAGAGTCCAGTGGTCGACTCCAGTTTGCCTAACAACCTGTTTTGGTGTCTATCCCTTCGCATGTATGCTGTTGGTTTATTTTGTTTTTGGTTCAGTTGTGTCAGTGCAATGTGTCCTTTTGTTGATCTCTATACAATTGCTTGCTTCTGTGTTACCTGCACACCGCATCTCTCTCTCTTTCTCTCTTTCTCTCTTTCTCTCTCTCTCTCTCTCTCTCTCTCTCTCTCTCTCTCTCTCTCTCTCTCTCTCTCTCTCTCCCCGCAGAATGCTGCGTGTAGGCTTTTTTTTTCTTTTCGGCAGGATACCTCTGTTTAGTAAGCGTAATGACATTTGATGTTATTGAGTATGCTGATGTATTGAGTGGGATATGTTTTACATGTGTACTGTTCTAGGAACCCCAACAGGCCTGTGTATGTATGTGCAGTTTGTCCAAAGGCCCCGGCTTCCCTGACCCCAGCCCCAGCCCCACATCCATCACACTGGATCCAAATGTGCCATTATCTTTATGCATTGCAAATCTCGCCATTCACACACTAACACACACACACACACACACACACACACACACACACACACACACACACACACACACACACACACACACACACACACACACACACACACACACACATCAAACAGACAGACATGTCTAAATATACACACACACACACACACTTTTGTTACATCAACCACAACACATTAACAGAAATACATATTGTACAGGATCAAACATGTGCCATGACTAAAT
>NC_079423.1:29276274-29383875 GCF_026213295.1 Gadus chalcogrammus
GGTTGGTCAGGCCGTGAAGAACTAGTCTAAAGCGTGGAGAGCAGCTCAGACTGCTCTTACATAGCCCTGCCTTACTTCAGGTGTTTCATAAACTACAGACAGATAAATGGACACGTGTACGTTGAGGTAAATGTGAACTGTTCAAATGCTGTTCAGTGACTCTGAGGTTATGAGGTTAAGATCGATGTGACCCTCAATGAGAATAAAACAAAAAAAAAAGGATACTGACATTAGTTTCAGTCAGTATCATTAGATTCCTCTTCCACGTGTTAGCAGAACAAAAAGCATGCATGATCTCATGTTCAAAGAGACGGTTGCTATATCTATACTGAATACCGAATACCAAAATATATATGATACATTTATTGGGGAACTATTGGAACAATATTACAAAGAAAAAAAAAAGATTACCCAATAGGCTGATCATCTATGAAATAACCCATTTGTCAGGCCAGCTGGCCCACAGCATTTATTAACCAAATGTTTTATAACCATGCTCTCCTGATCCAACTAGGGAACGTCCTCTGAACAGTTCCCTCTGTGTACCCTTGGCTGGTGGGGTCTGCTCCAGCAGTCACGCCCGCGGAGCAGCTACTGTTCGGGACAGTGCACCGATGTTAGCCACTAAATTACTTTAGGGTACAACAACTACAACAAATGCTATGACAGAGCCCTACCTTTTAGGCTGCGTTGGATATAAATATGTCAAGACGCGCAGACAGGCACACACAACACACTTAATCCAAGGCCCACAAACTAAAAAAAGGAACAGACCCTGGAACAAACACCCTCTATGCACACAAACACACACACACACACGATTAGGTAATCTACCAACTTTCTCTCTCGCTCCCCTCTCTCTCTCTCTCTCTCTCTCTCTCTCTCTCTCTCTCTCTCTCTCTCTCTCTCCCTCTATCTCTTTCTCTCACTCTCTCTCTCTCCAGCACTCTCCCTCTCCGTCTCCCTCTTTCTCTTCCCCCGATCTCCCCAGTCTCTCTCTCTCTCTCTCTCTCTCTCTCTCTCTCTCTCTCTCTCTCTCTCTCTCTCTCTCTCTCTCTCTCTGTCTCGCTCGCTCTCCCCTCCACACAGACACACGACGCAAACATGCAAACACTTATGTTTCATCTCATCCCCGCTAAGATCCATCAGGCGATATGCGAGGACGGCCATAAAAGGCTCGGGGGGGACCAGCATCCAGTCGGCCTAGCAACAGTCGGCGTAGCAGCAGGGGTGTCTGTCTGTGGGCCTACCGTCTGTCTCGACATGCACTTCAGCACCAGGAGTGGGGATTTGGATGCAAACAGCGGGCCTCTGGCTTCAGTGGGGGGGTTGGGGGCGGGACATGGGGGGGGGACGGCTTGGCCTATTAAGTGATTTAGTAATATAGAAACTAGATTGCGCTGGGGTTCTGTGTTTACGCGAGCGGATCCTCTGGCCGGCTGAGTGCACGCTGGGCGGGGGCGGGGGGTGGGGGGAGGGGGGGGGTGTGCTGACGGGGTGGGGTGTCCTAACGGGAATTTGTGGTTATTATTACTGCTCCGAGTGTGGCCTCCATAGTGGATGACCGGGGGCGGGGGGGGGGGGGGGGGGAGTCCCTGGGATCTGTGTTGGATCAAACCGAGCGTCCGTCCCCCCCAGACGCTGCCACCACCGCCTCTTTACTGGAATAGGGTTATGTAATTGGGCCTGATGCTATCCTGGCTCGTCTGGATCCACTCCCATTCATTGTGGGTTTTATTATATCAGTATTGTGTGGGGCCGTTAACCATGCAGCATTAAGGAAAGGTATTATAGATCGTTCGGACAATTTTTTCTCTACAAAATGACCTGAGCACAAGGTGGCCTCTTTCTGTTTTTTTATAACATCCATGATGAAGCTGTTTAGAAAGCAGCAGGGATTCACGACTCCCTATACGACACGAGTGTGTCTGTATGCGTTTTTCTCACAAAGTTTGCGTTCAGTAGAATGAGGAGAAGGGGCGACTAGTACTAGCAGCCCACAGAATGGATAACACCCGATTAGCTTAGCCACACCAGGCCTACATTTCGTCATTTCAGTGCAGTTACAATTTCAAATTCAGAATTGAAGAGGATAGGATTGACAGATGTACTTCATCTGTATATACTTGACTTTGCACTCTGCTTCACTTCGCTCAATCGACCTTGTATGCGATGGATTTATAATTTGCCATTCTCTATTGGCAACAGGTGGCCATGCTGACCTCCTGCCCTACCTAGTTAATTTAATTATTCCGCTGTTACAGGAATTAGTCTCATTGAGGTCATACATATTGCATTCTGAATAGCGTCTTCACTTTCGTTATCGAATGTCTGGATTTTGTAATTTAAAGAAATTTGCATCTTTCACTAATACTTCTACACCATACCACTGTATCCTTTCCGTAGGCTTTGTGTTTACCATGGTTTGTGCACTTCAGGGGTTGTTGAAAGCACGATGATGGAATTAGCTGGCTCTCCCCATGATGGTCATACAGACTAAACACTAGCTTACAAAACTATTGCCCTGGTGAACTGCGGTTTTTGGCATCATGTCAATCGAGGAATCCCGCGAGTGGGACCTGAGGTTTTATACTACTGTGGAACAAATATCGCAAAGTGGCTCACGTCCGGATGTAGTGGATCTGTCCCCATCTCTCACCTCAGGTGAGAGATGGGGACAGATCCACTTCATCCGCACGTGACCTGCAGCGGGGGATGCACAGAGACGGATGGAATCACCCTCATTTTTTCCCGTGTTGTCTTCCAGGTTCAGAGTGCAAGCCAGGCAGTGATCCCTGCGGCGCGGTCGACGGCCCTCTGAGTGCTCAGCCTTCCAGCCCCAGCGATGCTGGAACGGGGTCCGCCTCTTCCCTGTCCCCGGCCTCCATCGCAGAGGACGCCTACTTCCCACGCCCAAACTCCGAGGACCAGGTGAGGCCGGTCCCGCTGTCTTCTCTAACACCGATCCTGGAACGATGTGTTTTCCGAGGGAAGGGGGGGTGGGGGGGGGGCCAGGATGATCTGGTAGTGGTGAGGGTGGTTGATGAAGGTTCTGAGTTTGAAACCCTGAATTGTCTGCAGACTTTCCTGTAAGGCATCCTTGAGCGATAGACTCTTGTGTTGTCCAAATCATCTACTAAATGGTAAAGGCTTATCGAATGAAAATAGAGTCAATAGAGTGATCACGGTCTCAGGGCCCTAGCCAGGGTTTGAAAAATAATGTGGCATCAACAAATGTCCCACGCGGCGGAAACAACGCCTCAACTGAATCAAGCATTTACCCATCTCGGAAATGTTCTCATCCGCTGACGTTGTATACAGTTGTGATTAGGTTAAAAGAACCAAAGCTAGCTACGGACATTCCTTACTTTTGTATCGTTTGAGTTGCGTTTGCGTCTTTGTATCGCTGCTTCTACACCTTCTCAGTCCTACCTTTTGTCTGCCTGCTCTATTAACCCCGTCTGCCGTTTACCAGGAGGACTCCTGCTCTGTGATCAGCGACTACGACTTCCCCGACGCCGACCAGGGCAGCAGTGGCGAGGACCTGCAGGGCCTGAGCTCATCTCTCCGAGGCTCCGAGTACTTCAAGGACCTCCAGGGTGGGGTGCCACCTTCGGTGTCCACGGCAACCGCATCGCCGCGGAGCCAACCGCAGGACCTTCAGCGGCTCCGCCAGAGCAGTCCGGTCGTCGGCTCCGCGGGGACCCCTGAGTGGGACCTGACCTTCGGGGGCCCCAGCGGAACCCCGCCGGGGTTGCAGAACAGCCTGGTGGTCACCCGGATCTCCCCCGTCCCGGGGCTGTCGCCGCCGGGCAGCGCCCCCGACACCCGTCCCCTTGAGGCCCCCGTCGTGGGGCTCAGTTTGACGATACGTTTGGATCAACTTTTGACGGCGATGGATCCGGAGAGACCCACGACCGCGGCGGTGTCTTGGGACCTGGTGGGAGCGGGGGGTATGGGGGGAGAGGGGGGTCTGGTGGGAGAGGGGGGTCTGGTGGGGGCAGGGGCCACGGAGGATCTGGACCCTGACCTCGACGCTTTCCCCATCTTCGTGCGATCGATGTCCACCTCGAGAAGACACAGCTGGGTGGTTCCTGTGGCCTGCTTCAACCAGGGGAGAAGGTGACCGTCAGACTCGTGTTCACGGGATTCATGGATGTCTGTATGGATAGATGGGTGGATGTTTTTTTAAACAAGCCATCAGCAACTCTATCGTAGAGGTCATGAGTTGTCACACTAGAGTGGCCTTGAACTTCCTGCTATAAGGACTACAGAAATGACTGCAGGCTTGGGTGTGTTGTCAGCTTATGCATCAAAGTGGAACTCCCACCAACACCACATCTAATACTTTGATTACCACTTCTAACCGAATCGCTTCTGTAAATAAGACATTTAGCATACTCATAAAACATATAGGGCCCTATTTTAACGGTCTGAAACGCAAGTGAGAAGCGCCAAGCGCAAGTAGCTTTGTGGGCGGTTCTATGGCGATGTTGCTATTTTACCGGCGCAAAAATGACTCTTGCGCCCGGCCCAAATCTAAAAAGGGTTGGTCTGAAGTAGCCTAATTACCCGTAGCTGTGGTTTGGACGTTACGTGCAATAAACCAATGAGAGTGCCAGCTCCCATCCACTTTAAGAGTCATGAGCACATTTGAATCTCACTGGCGCAACGACACATGCGCCAGTGAGAAAGTCAATTACGCCGGATGCAAGATAGGGCCCATTATATATTCTATCATTCCATTGTTTTTGTCATGCATTATTACCAGCACGATGTTCAGGTTATATTTAAGCAGTGGCTGGTGGTGGTTTGGTGCTTATAGTCTCAGGCTGATTTCCTTTTCTTTTCCTTGACCTAATGTGCTGAAAGACTGAGCCTAGACACCATGGCCTTGGACAGTGATGGAGAGAGGGAAATGGATGAAACAGACGGACCCAGACCTAAAATACCTCCCTACGCTAAAGAGAGAGACACGGTATTTAACCTAATGTCACAATGGAAACAAAACTCAACCCCAAAATATTTTGATATGTTTATATCTCTATCACTTTATTGATGAACTTAAACTCAATATATTATTAGAAATATTTTACTATATAATAATATATATAATATAACATTTATAAGATAATATATATTCATAAATGCATAATATATGAGTGTACAATATAATATATTAGAATTGCATCCTACATTTTCATCAACAAACCGAAAATAATTCCAAACAATGTCCAATCATTCATCATCGTATTCCCTCCTTCTTGCTGCACATATATCCTAATTCAGCTCACTCTTCAGTCAGTGTGGGTGGTTTGTGTTGAGGTTGTGTCCTGGGGGTTTCAGCGGTGGCCTGACAGGCATTCTGAGCTCCTGGCCCCAGAGTGCAGCCAGGCGGCACACATCTCCCAGCTGGTGGAGACCTCCAAACAAGCTGCCAGGGCGGCCCAAGGTTTGACAGGCTGTTTATGGATTTGTGTTCTGTTTGTGTTCTGTTTCTGTATGTACTGTGTGTGTGTGTGTGTGTGTGTGTGTGTGTGTGTGTGTGTGTGTGTGTGTGTGTGTGTGTGTGTGTGTGTGTGTGTGTGTGTGTGTGTGTGTGTGTGTGTGTGTGTGTGTGTGTGTGTGTGTGTGTGTGTGAGAGAGTGTGTGTGTGGAGTGGGGCAAAGTGTGTGTGAGTTGGGTAGTGGCTGCCGTGGGTAGGGGTATGTGTGTGTGTGTGTGTGTGTGTGTGTGTGTGTGTGTGTGTGTGTGTGTGTGTGTGTGTGTGTGTGCGTGCGTGCGTGCGTGCGTGCGTGCGTGCGTGCGTGCGTGCGTGCGTGCGTGCGTGCGTGCGTGCGTGCGTGCGTGCGTGCGTGCGTGCGTGTGTGTGTGTTATAAAAATTTATGTGATTACAACTGCGTGATACAGTACACAATAGTTATCATTAACATGAGTTTCTCTATCTCTATATTCTTTCTGTTTGTTGTTATGAAGACACAGAGGAACTGGACCCTGAGGAGAACTTGCATTCTGCGGAAGGACAGAGCCACATGTAAGTCCACACACACACACACGCACACACACACACACACACACACACACACACACACACACACACACACACACACACACACACACACACACACACACACACACACACACACACACACACACACACACACACCCTTACCCTCACATTTTCAATTTGACAAAATATTGGGTGTGGTTCGTTTCCTTCATTTGCATTTCTCATCGTGCTCCCCCAAGAAGAAGAAGTCTAAATTGTCAGGGCAGCACTTTATTTGTATTTCCTCCATGATTCAGCGCACGCACCTTGTTTCAAAGCACAGACGATGCCCAGGAAAGCGGGGCGCTACAGCCGAGTGGTTAGCCGTAGATAATAATCACAACTCATGAGGTTGGCAGTGGTGTTTCTGTGCTCATTTCAGTAGTGCACACACCGCCCGGCACTTCTGCTTTCCCCGGCCCGCTGTGTCGACCGGCCGCCCACGAGGGAGGGGGCTTCCAGCTCCCCTCCTGACATCTCTGCTCCATGTCATATGTCTTTAACCTCCCCCCCCCCCCCACCCCCACCCCCAACCAGCTCTCTTAGCTCCTTAGATGGCCCCTCAGTTTGTGTACGTGTGTGTGTGTGTGTGTGTGTGTGTGTGTGTGTGTGTGTGTGTGTGTGTGTGTGTGTGTGTGTGTGTGTGTGTGTGTGTGTGTGTGTGTGTGTGTGTGTGTGTGTGTGTGTGTGTGTGTGTGTGTGTGTGTGTGTGTGTGTGTGTGTGTGTGTGTGTGTGTGTGTGTGTGTGTGTGTGTGTGTGTGTGTGAGTGTGTGTGTGTGTGTGTGTTGGGAGATAGTGAGGAGGTAGCAGACATGGGAGTGCCCTCTCCTCAAACCCCAGTTTGACACTCAATCTTTTTCAGACTTATCCTTCCTCTTCTGAGCGCCTATCTATATGCATCTTTCTCTTTCCCCCTTCCTCCCCTTCCCCTCATCGTTCCTCCTTTCCGCCACCCCCTCATCGTTCCTCCTTTCCGCCACCCCCTCATCGTTCCTCCTTTCCGCCACCCCCTCATCGTTCCTCCTTTCCGCCACCCCTTTTTTATGCTCCCTCTCCTCTCATCCACTTGAGTATGTTCTCCTCTCCTTTCATCTTCCCCAACCGCTTTTTTCTACTCCTCCTCTCCTCCACTCCTTTCCTCCCCCTGTCCTTGCCTCCTCTCGGCTCTCCTCCCCATCCAATCATCTCCCCATCTCCTCCTCTTGTATTTCCCTTTCCTCTCCAGTCTCCCTTCTCCGCTCACCTCCTCTCCAATCATTGCCTCCCCATTATCTCCTCTCCTCCTCTCCTCCATTATCCTCCTCCCCTCTCTTCTCCCAATCCCCTCCTCCCCTCTCATCTCTTCCTCTCCTCTCTTCCTCTCCTGTCTCCTCCTTTCCTCTCCTCTCCTGTCATCCTCCTCCCATCCTCTTCTCCTCTCCTCTCCTCCTCCCCTCCCCTCCTCCCCTCTCATCTCCTCCTCTCCTGTCTCCTCCTCTCCTCTCCTCTTTCCTAATCCCAAACCTTGTGTCTCCTCCTCTCCTCTCCTCTGCTATCCTCTCCTCTCCTGTCGTCCTCCTCCCATCCTCTTCTCCTCCTCTCATCCTCTCCTCCTCTCCTCCTCTCCTCCTCGCCTCCTCTCCTCCTCGCCTCCTCTCCTCCTCTCCTCTCCTCTTTCCTAATCCCAAACCTTGTGTCTCCTCCTCTCCTCTCCTCTGCTATCCTCTCCTCTCCTGTCGTCCGCCTCCCATCCTCTTCTCCTCCTCTCCTCCTCTCCTCCTCTCCTCCTCTCCTCCTCTCCTCCTCGCCTCCTCTCCTCCTCGCCTCCTCTCCTCCTCTCCTCCTCGCCTCCTCTCCTCCTCTCCTCCTCTCCTCTCCTCTTTCCTAATCCCAAACCTTGTGTCTCCTCCTCTCCTCTCCTCTGCTATCCTCTCCTCTCCTGTCGTCCGCCTCCCATCCTCTTCTCCTCCTCTCCTCCTCGCCTCCTCTCCTCCTCTCCTCCTCTCCTCCTCGCCTCCTCTCCTCCTCTCCTCCTCTCCTCCTCCCCGTCCTCCCACCGTCCTGCTCCTCATCTCAGTGCTGCTGTGTTGTGTGTCTCAGGATGAGGGTTCAGAGGGTTCTGCAGGAGCTCAGACTGTACCACGGGTAAGTAAACATCAGAGGGAGGTCTGTTCGCCTTAGCTTAGCACCGCACACGATCCGTCCCAGGCACAAAGCGTTGGACACTTTGTGTTGACGTTTCATCCGTCCGTGAATGCATGCAGCATGTGTTCAAAATAACAGGTTTGGCTGTGTGGTGGGATGCATGGTACATCGGACCCACTGTGTGGTGAATAAATAAGAAGACCTGCATGAGGATGTATTTGGATTGGTGAATGGGGGATCTTATTAATCTCCCCTGAGGTACAAATAGGAGAAATGAAACTCATATATTAACAGTTTATTAATCTGATTCACTATATCCACTTTTGTCAATTCACGGGGCACGCAACCTCTTCAGAACTGTCTTTTTTAAGTCTAACCTAAGTAATTTCCGTCTGACTGTCTATGTCTCGGGAAATGTTGGTACTTTTCTTTGGATGATTGTGAGTTTCGATATTCAAGGCATTTTCTTGCCTTCTACAGGGCCAAACAAAGAGGGGTAAGATCAGAGGCCAAGGAATCAGGAAGTGTCACTTGGTACGAGTTCCTCAACAATGAGTAAGTGCAGCCCAGCATCATCGCAACAAGAAGGCTTTCACAAACCTACACACAAAAAACACAAAAATACTTGCCTCTCACTAGAAAACCGAAACAAAAACAACAACCAAGTTTCTAGTTTCCGAACACTCTTTGAAAATCATCCCGAACCCGAGGTGTGTGAGGTCACTTGCATAAAGATTGTGCCCGTAAGATCATATACAGAAGTGGTTTGAAGTGCGTGATTAAAGCTGATAGCCTTATGACAACCCAATGGTGATGATAACCATATGACAGTTGACAATCTCATATGACACATGACTATCTCAATATGTCCAGACATGATGTATACAGCATATGTTAGGCTGAACATGAGGATCAGATGACCAAGACATTTCCAGTTAAGGCATTCTAATCCGTCTGTATCCTCTTTATATTCAGGAGACAGTAGGGCTGAGCTTTTCTGTTAGTTTATTCTCTTTCACGAATGACCAGATTAACAAAAGATTTGTCCTAGTTTGATACAAAGAAACATCCAGTTTAGTCGTACATTATATGGAAAATAAGACTGAAGAAACTCGTAAGAACTTTGCACGCCACCGACACGTGAATGAAGGAACATTATTTAAACGGGACATATTATACCACCAGGTGTGAGTGTGATTTGCCTTACAAGCCGTTTAGAAAATCTGCCCCATATGACATCACTAGTGGGAGTGTCCACCTAGATCTGTGCTGGCTAGATGAGCAACGTTTACTTCAGTCCACTGGGTAGGCTGGTAGACTGATCTATCCAGCCCATATCTAAGTGGACACGCCCATTAGTGATGTCATATGGGGCAGATTTTCGAAACGGCTTGTAAGGCAAATCACACTCACACCTGGTGGTATAATATGTCCCCTTTAAAGCACAGGTGCCAGATCAAACACAGGTGAAGAAAAAACAAAACAAGGCTAAGGAGATTAGGAGGACATCTACTGGACACACTAAGGAGTTGCTTCTGGAACCTTGACCCAAATAAATCAACCCTTATTATTCTATGAACATTTTGTAATCCAGATGTTTCCATTTTTCTAACGAGTAACCTGGCCACTGGCCCAGTTGTTCAAAAAGGGAAAAATTATAATGTCAACATCAAGAAATGATCATGTTATAATCTGTGATGTGTTGCCTTTTGGGGGAATAATTGACTAATGTAGAGCATGTTTTGGTTGTTTTGTCAGAAATGAGGAAGAAGATGGACCGACTGAGAAGGTGGAAAAGGGCACCAAGGTGAAGAGGACTCTCAGTTCTCTGAGGAACAGGGTGACTGGATCCTTCACCAAAGACAAGGTTAATATAAACCACACTATGCTGTAAGCCCTCCGCTCTGACTCTGCTGTTTTATTCTACAATATGCTCTGCTTACATTCACATTTAAATTACGGGTATTTAGCAGACGCTTACACCAAAGCGATTTGCAATAAGTACATTTGTCAGATAAAAGAGAAACAATATATCACTGTATAGCGCTATATTTTTAAGGGCCAGGACGATCAACATACAATAAGTGCGTACATTAATTACCAGGATGTACAGCAGACAATAAGTGCGTAAGAGGGTTGTGGGGGGCTAAGGGGGATATACTTGCATAAACCACACACTCTACTTCTGTATGTTTTCGAGAAATGTATTTGGCATAGGATGTATCGTCCCCATTGTTATGTTTGATCATGTCTTCCTCCATGTCTTCCAATGCAAATACAAACCCTTTTCACTTCCTCCCAGGGTAAGAACAGAGAAAACAAGGAGCACCAAAAGGAGAGGGTCAAGGAGAAGGAAAGGGAGCCCAAGGAGAAGGAGAAAGTGTGTCGCAGCAGAAGCAGTGACAGCCCCGGGCATGACCTGGTGCCGGGCTCCTTCTCCAGCTATGCCGACTGCTCACTGTGCAGCAAAAGCCTGCATCGGAAGCATGGCCTCCAGTGCACGAGTGAGTCTGCGGTTCACTGCACCATTCCCCCCGCCACGCATGTTCTGTCACACACCTGCTGCTGCCAGTGCACTGCCCCCCCCCCCCAGCACCCACACACACACGCACACACGCACGCACGCACGCACGCACGCACGCACACACACACACACACACACACACACACACACACACACACACACACACACACACACACACACACACACACACACACACACACACACACACACACACACACACACACACACACCACACTTGTACATCCTCTTGTGCTAGTTGCTGTAAAGGATGACACCTTCATGAGATACACATATGCAGACAACGATCTGCCCGCAGGCATGCCCACACACCCACGCAAAAAGTTGTATTTCCACCTTTTTCCTACCCTGTCTGGCACCGTGCACATGTAAGATTGAACCCAGGTGGTCTACTTGTCTCATAAAGTGATTACACACTGGGTGTAACAATATTCACACCTCATCAACTCACTTTGGGTTTCGTCTGCCGTTTATCCTCCCCCATTTCCTTGCTGCATTTAATATTGATAGACACTGGACCACCACTGAGCAGTGCTGTGGTAATATTGACTGCATGCAGGCCATTCCGTATGGTTATGGTAGCATACCTTGTCATTATTACTACCACACTTGTACCATCATCTGATCGCAGTTTAAACAAAAACACTGATGAGCAAAACTTATCATGGGTTCTCACAGAAGACAGGTTTTTATTGAGTATAATGACATGGTATGGCATGCCGAAGCGAAAACACATGGCCATACATCCACCATGAGGACGACTGTGGAGCATCTTTCAACAGCTGTTGGCTCCTCCGCTCATATGAATTAAATTCATATGCCAGTGACGTCTCTCCCAGTGGGCTACGTGATGAGACACCGAGCGCTCGGCTATGCACGCGTGATGGATGGTGCCTCCTGTTGGAACATTCCCTTTACAACCCCTTAAGAAAGTCCCTAACTTAAACACGGAAGTTAGAGACCAAAGAACTAGTTAACAGAACTAGGAAACGGAACTAGGATTCTCATTATTTGTTATTATACGCTTATAACATTGTGACTTCTGTGATAGGCCTACATAGCAGTCAGCTGTGGAGTAATGTAGGCCTATATAGACATATACAAAATAAATGGACATCTGTTGCATCTATGCAACGTGTAGCCTATTAAGTTTAATAGTAAAATGTCTCTCGAATTACTACATATTACATAGTCTGTCAAAGGAGTGTAGTAGTGTAGTAATGCTTGACTGTTGGTGGTTATTGAGCTCATTACACAACGTTGTTCTGGCACATATCGAGAGACGCAGGGCACCAGACATTCAGACTTTTTAGTTAACATTGACCATACAAGACAGTATGAATCATTAATGTCTCTCACTCCCTCTCTCTCACACACACACACACACGCACACACGCAGACGCACGCACGGACGCGCATATACAACGCAAAACAAACAATTATTTGCGCTTTTCAGAGCTTTATCCGCTCGTTAACATCCATTTTAACAATCTAGTCAGATAACAAACATCCAACTCTAGTTGCAGCGTCTCCTGGCGTAGACGCGTGAGAAAATCAGTGAGTATCTCTTTAATTTGAAGCCCTGGGGGGAATCAGCCTAGAATCAGCCCGTGGAATGCGTCGTTTGTATGCCAGAGATTGTTCCCACTGGAGAGTAGGAGACCAAACTGGACAAAAAGAAGAGTGTGGAACCCTTATTTGCATTCATCCCAGTGAGGGCACTGATTCAGCAGGTGTATGGAATACGACATCTTCAGTGAACCGCCACTCAAGAAGGGGAATAGTTAGTTTTACTCTCTGAACGGTAAGTGGTCGCTCCTGTGGAGCCAAGCGGGATCAGGTGGATAAACTCCCGTTGTTTCTTTCAATGGACTTCCCACACATCCTGGCCGCCAGCTAGCCCGCTAATGTTAGCCTGTCGTTTACTTTGGCCCCACTGTGTGTATTTTAACTGTTGCTTGTGGGTCCCTCGGCTGCCAATGTGTGTGAATGAATATCAAAGTGGAGGATCGAGTGTGTGAGTGGGCTGCTGCGTTGTAGATGGCTTGTGACTCGGCATGCTAGCCGGGATGCTAGTGGACTGAGAGCGACTCCGCGTCCCTCAGTTAGCTGGCTAACGAGCTGTTTGTTGTTGAGCGTTGTTGTTGTTGAAGTCAACAGCCATTATCCTTGGCCATAATCCATATGACCATGTTAGTGTTGTTTCCCGTGGTTATATTAATGTCCTGCCACTTTTCTGAGCGGTGTTTTTTTTTTTTTTTTTTTATGTGTGCCTCAACAGGTGAACAACCAGTTAGCCGCTAGCTAGCTATTTGTCACATTTATCCATGGTCCATTTAATGTCGTAGGGGTCACTGCTTAGATGCACATCGCTAAAGTAAATGAACTGGCATCCCCCATGATCCTTTAAAAATATTGGAATATAAATTATCTGTTGCTTAAACAGTCTGGACTGTGATTTTCAAGTAGTGCTCCCATCGTAGTTGTTACGTCGGTCAAGGATGCATTCACAGCGAGCTAGCGATGGTGGCTGAGCAAGGTGTTCATCCCCTTCTGCTTTTAAAAAAGCATAACTTTTCTGACTGGGTCACATCGTACTCTTTATGCTGAAAGCTCTGGTAGCACAAACCGTGTCTCGTTGGTCTCTTGTTTGCTTCTTAAAGCATCACTGCATTGCCCTCTGCCAATGCCTGACACTTGCTCGTCCCTATACTTACTTACTTATATGGGCTGCGAGTCTACTGCCTTATTCAACAATATTCATCCTTTCTCCAATCAAAGTGACATAAGTGTTCACTGTATCTTTCAGAGACCCTTGCAATGTCAATTACCTATGTTTATTCTTTTTGCCTCTAGATGTGTACAAATGTGTAATTTGAAGGAGACTTTATACCTCTTACACACTTTAAGAGCGATCGTAAAAGGAGATTCCAAACTTTAAAACTCTATTTCAGTATGATAAAAAGAGACATTAACTACCTTCCTTTTAAAGAAAGAATAACTTTCCTTGATATATTGTTTTGCTCGTTCGGCACGCTGCTGCCCTACATTCTAAAGATGAATATTTTTTTCGTTGCCCAAATATTGTTTTTGTATTTATGCGTGGGAACAGGCACTGACGCAGGAAGTCTTTGGTTTGACCTGCCACATAAATAAGTCGGTGACGTTCTTTCTTCTCTTCTCCACATCCTGTCTTCTTCTGTACCCCTAATTGACGTGCCAAAGTGTGTGGCACCTTCTCAAGTTAGGGTAGAACTGAAAATGGTTCTGCAGCATTTGTTCAGCTCCTCTAACGGAGCTGGCAGGAGTTTTAACTCTTATTCCTAGACTAAACAATGCCAGGGTACCCAAGCTCTAGGGTGTAGGCCTATACCCCCGGCTGTACCCTGCTTTTACACCATACATTGATTTCATAGGTCAAGAAAAGCTCTACCATGCTGTCAAAGTATCTTTTAACACTTTTTTTGTAATGGCCACTTGTTTTATGCCGCTTTTCCACCGCACATGTAACCTGAGAGCGAGTTCACCAGAATGACATGTCCTTGATGCCTGGACGTCGGGTGGTGTGATTGTAGTAAGTCGGAGGTGGCCTCTCCTTGTAAGATAACATGGGCTTACACATTCTTTCACATGGCTAGGAGACGGGAGTGGCACTGATAGGGTGACTTGGAGATGACCAGTTTAATGCGGTCCTTTTTGTTTCTGGAGTGCTTATCCGTCGCTCCTCTCAACCTGTTATCTGAGCACAGGGATGATCATTGCTGGTCATAGTTCAAACATTAACTCCAGCCTGATGCAAACCTAAGCAAATAGGGAAAGGCAGCCAGGCATTCCTATGGTCCAATGGAAGACCGACAGGCCTTGTTTCCGTTTGTGCGAGTTCACGGTTGATAGTCGGTGAGAGTCTCAGTGTGGCTGGTACACCACAAGCCTGCTTCCTGAAATAGGTCATCCGTCAGTCCTCAGGTATTGGCTCAGTTGGTGGATAAAGGTTACGGTGGAGGTCTGGGGGATGGCGTGACAGGAGTGGACTTTCACTGCTGTAGTCTTGGGCTCCTCCTGTTTATGGGCGTTGTGGATCCAGTTTATATTCCATTCATATTTTGATAAATCTTTTTTTTAGTCTATATAGATTCAGCCTCTTATGCCTCAAGTAAGGAAATACTGGCTGTGGAGGTGAGTGATTGAAAGAGCTGTTGTCAGTTGGCAATGCACATAGCGTTCTTGTTTTGATTTGTTTGGTCCCATCAAGCAACATTCTGTTCTAAAGCCTGATAAGATCTTCCACAGCTACCGTGAGTTTTCTCTGTAAAAAAATGCTAAGCTCTGAGGTGTTCTTATCTTTTCATTAGTCCCAGTGTCGCTCTTGTCCAGTGAATTCTTATTGGTCTTTGAAGACGCTGGGCGTGGCTGCACCGGCCTGACGGACCTCATTAGACACTGATGACCGGTCGAGCCTTTCCTCCTGTGAGTGAGCCGGGCTGGGGGCGAGAGTAGAATTTCGCACAGCTGTGGTGTGGAAAAATACTCTGCTTGGATTTGGCCGCTTGACTGCTTCCTGACCGGCCAGCTCACCGGGTGCGTTCGGCGCCTGTAGCGACAAAGCAAAGCACATCTTCGGCTCGTGTTACCGCCGTTGTCACCTAGTCCAGGGACAGCTGACATCCGACTACCTTTCTGACGAAACCAAGGGGGTTCTGTTTCAAAAGGTGCTGCTTCTTTAATCTTTGAAGTCTCTGCCAAAGGGCTGTTTTTTGTCATAATTTCGGCCCACGCCTGGCATGTCATGGTTAAAACATGGCCCTTATGTTGTCCTTGCAATCGAGCGATTGTTGGTCTCATGAGAAAGGGTGACAGGGTACTATCTAATCAAAGACGGTCATCTTTTGTTCGGTATTATCTTGAGACGCATGGAAGGGGAAGTGCAGAGAGGTGACTATAGGGGCACATATTGGGCCATAGGAAGCAGTTTATTTCAGTAGGCAGCACAGAGAAAGGGGAGCGGCATGTTGACGCTCCAACTTTTGTTAGCTAACCATGCCACCTGGAGTCACACACAATCACCTTTCTGCCTGGCATAAGCAGGACATTTATGTGGTTACAACGCACGTACACACACACACACACACACACACACACACACACACACACACACACACACACACACACACACACACACACACACACACACACACACACACACACAGGTGTGGAAAGTCAGAGAGCCGCACTGAATGGCGTAAATAACGGAGACTGCTGCAGCTCTGACATACTACCCTCTACTCTAAGCCCGGCAGTATTGAGTTACCCTCCATGTTCATGGACATCAGGGTTGTTTGTCAAATTCGATGCATTAGGCCAGGTTGTTTTGACCTCCACTGCACCGATCCCTATTGGTCCTATGTGTGTGTCTTGTGACTGTATGTGTGCTGTGAGCCTTCTCTTTAATTTGTGTCCATTACTCAACAGCCTCCGTGGCTCAACAGGCGGTTGACTACAGTTGTTATTGAACTTATTGATGACCCAATAGGTTTGGGTATTCAGGTGGTCAGAGCAGAGCTCAATATATCTCGACGTAAGCCTATGATGGCTAGCTAGTAGCCAAGCTATGCAGTATGGTGTTTGCTAGCTCCATTAGGCTATTTCATGTGGTGTATTTGAGCCAGTCTACAGCAAGGGAGGAAGATGAGAATGATGCAGAGGGGTCTGGTATTTGCCAAATGCCGGCTTGGCTTCTCGCCTCCACTTGTGAATCTTAATGTCCCTAGCAACCCGCCCTATTTAATGATGTAATGATGGAAACTAAATGGTATTTGAGATGTACCTCCGGAAGCCTCCTCTGTCAACTCCTTCCATCATGTGATGTTTGCGACTTCTTCATCTTGAAAACGTTTCTGGATTTATAAAAAACATGTAATCCACTGCAAGTAAACAATGTTTGTGCCGTCAAAGTTTCGTCTTGGACGAAAGCTGGAAAATGTGGAGAAGGAGCATGCTAAAGATATATTACGAACAACTCATGACAATACTCAAGCACTCGGTTCAGAACGGCGTGAGTGGGGGGAAACGTGCCGTTCAGTGGCCCAGGGCTGGTTTAGGTCTATAGTACAGTGGTCCTAATGGAGCTCTGTCCTGTCCCGTCTTTCAGATTGTGCCGTGAACGTCCATAAGAACTGTAGGACTCTGCTGGGGGAGTGCAACAGCCACAAGAATAAGGTAATGACAATATTACCAATTCATATCAAGTGTTGATTGTTTATTTAGAATATTGGGAATGTAGTGTCATTATATTTCAAATTAAATGTTGTTTTCAATTAAACTTAAGTTCAACGTTTTTTAAACCTGTAAAGGGTTAAAGCCATGAATCATCAGTATTTTGTGTAAGCACAAATCCCAAAAATAATGGACTGTATTAATACATGAACCATAATACCAATATGTCACAGAGAGGCCTATAGGAATGTCCTCTAACTTTTTTTAAATTTCTTTTTTACAGCGAGAAAACAGGACGTTGCCTTCCAACCTTGGTAATAGCAACACACACACCCCCACACATGATATAAAAATTTTGTTTAAGTTTTGAATATTCGTTACTTGATTATTTACCTAATTGCTGACTTCCTGCGTCTGTGTTGATGTTCCGGGGTTGCCGTGGTGACGAAATCCGAGCAGTTTGATTAAACACTGAGGGAAACGGGGGTAAGGAGAAAGCCCACTGTGTCAAATTAACGGGCTCTGCTTGTCACTCTGGGGACATTATTGAGGATTAGCAAGATGGACAGGGTGTCCCAGCTCACAAGCCGGTTTTGAGGTGTGCACTGTTGGTAATTCTTTGCCGGGAAAACTCTTGTTATTAAATGAATCATCTCGAATTTCTGTTCTGGGATCAGAAAAGTATCTTGTAACTATTAGATGTGATAGATTCATATTTGTAGTCAGACTATCGATGACGATCCATCATTTAATGATGGGCTATTTTTCTTGTTGTAAACTGCATCTGATCTGTGCCCCGGGAGCCCATCTCAGCAGACAGCAGCTTAAGTTAATCTTCTGCTATGGAACCGGCGGTCCTCCTTGGAACAGCTGGGGTCCTCTCCGACACACCTGCTCTGTTTTCACCTCCTGATCCGCTGCTGTGTGGACGAGGGAGAAGTGGCCCACTGTGTCAAATTAACCGCCTCCGTTTGTCACTCTGGGGACAGAGCTGAGGCTTAGCATGATTGACAGGGTCTCCCAAAACGCAAGCTGGTTATTAGTTGTGCGCTGTTAAGGATATAGCAGGGAATACTCATGAAATTAATTTTGCAAATTTCCATTCTGGGATCCGATAAAGTATTGTCTTATTATTAGATGTGATAGTTGGATAACATGTGTGTTATCAATATCTATCTTTATGAAGAGCAGATAATTTTTGAGGTTTAAACTGCGTTTTATCGGTGCAACCGGATTCAGACTCTGCAGAGAGCAGCTTAAGTTAATCTTCAGCTATGGAGGTTGTTATTCTCCTTGCAACAGCAGAATCCGCCACACACCTGTTTTATTTTCACCTCCCGATCTGGCCAATCAGGGCTCAGCACGGGGGTCCAGGAGACGACGAAACGAGTGACCCCCGGGAGGTTGTTCTAGAAGCAACAACATGATGCACAGCATCGTGTTGTTGGGGAGGGGTGAGGTCTCGTTATAAAGCCTGCTGCCTCCCTCCTCCTCTATTTGTTTTCCCGCTGAACCCCCCGATCGCTGCTGAGCCCTCGATTCCACCATTCGGACCGGTGCCTCATTGATTGTGCGGTCCTACGTTTCTGCGGTCGTCGTGTTGCGCCTGGACGGATGGAGCTCGCCGCTTTCAAGGGCCCCAACCGGGCTGCCCGATGCCGGGCCAAACTGCCGAAGCATCCCCCTTCGTTCTCCTCCTCCTCCTCTTCCTCTTCGTCCTCGCGGGCTCTCTCCGAGCGCCGGGGGATCCGCGTGCTGATGCACCGGGACCCGCTCACCTCCCACTTCCTGGAGAGCCTCCCACGCTCCTGGCTGAAGAAGGGCTGCCAGCTGGGACAGCACGCCGACAGGAAGTCACGTCCCCCCCCCTCTGCCGCCAGCTCCGCCGTCGCCGCCACCTCATCCTCCTCCTGTCCGTCCGACTGGCTCTTCTCTCGTCTCTCTCTGTCCTCCCTCCTCCCGTCTCACCCCGCTCCGCTTGCGCCCCCAGTGTCCAGAGGCGCGGACGGGGAGGCGCCCCGAGAGCAGCCGGGCCGAGCGTCGCTGCTGACCGCGGATGGCCCGTCGGGCAGGCCCCGCTCCCCAGGCATGAGCTTCGTCCCGCGCGGATCCGGCACCCAGCCCTCCAGCTACGCCTCCAGCCTCCGTCGCAACAACTCGGGGTAGGCACGCACGCACGCACATGCACGTACGCACACGTGCAAACATTTCTGCATTCACTGTATGTTTTTACGTTGCTGTCGAATTTGGATATAGTGGACTCTACTTTAAATAATAAAAGATAAATTGGGAAAGAATGTTCTATGTCTTGAATAATAGCTGAAAAACCTTTTTCATTGGCTCGGGTGTTCAACCACCTGGGAAGTAGCAGGATGTTCTTAGAATCGTGTTTCAATTTAAGTTCACGATTTGGCGCTTATTGATGGCATAACCGAAACCCGTGACACGTTTCTGCAAGCTCTCTTTGTGGATGTCTTGGTTAATGTCTGTCTGTCTCCTCCCCCCCCCCCCCCCCCCCCCCCAACCCTCACTAGAACCCTTCCCGGGGAGATGGATGAGACCGATGCCTTCCGCAAGCGCGCGGACGACACGGTCTCCCTAGCCCCCTCCACCACTGAGTCCATCCTCGTAGAAGGTGGGTCCCTTGACCACGGTTTTCCATAACTCCTGACGATTTATTTGCATTGAAAATATTTCTTTCACGACATCCTTTTGGTGTGTGTGTGTGTGTGTGTGTGTGTGTGTGTGTGTGTGTGTGTGTGTGTGTGTGTGTGTGTGTGTGTGTGTGTGTGTGTGTGTGTGTGTGTGTGTGTGTGTGTGTGTGTGTGTGTGTGTGTGTGTGTGTGTCTAAAGGTTGTTATTTTATCGCTGTGTATTTACACGAAGAGCAGGTTTTTTTGTTTTTTGAGGGAGACGGTGCAGCTCTTACATCCTTGGAAGGGAGGAGAGGAGGAGGTGTCCTAACCCTTGCTCATTAAAGTGGAGCGTGTGGGAGAGAGAGAGGGAGAGGATTACTGGGAACTGGCCAACGGCGTGCCGTGCCTCGTGCTGCTGTGATACGGGCTGATTTGTATCATACACGCCCTTGTTTTGAAGGAGAAGCGCCATGCCACTACGCCACCAGGCCACACGCTGAGGGGGATGACTGGATCCTAGTTGCAAACAACGTTGTTGTTGTTGTTTACAAATCCTTTTCTTGGGCTGTAGTCAAAAGATGTCACATTGGAACACCATATTGTCTATTATGTACCCTTATTGGAATTGATTTCAGATGTTAGGGTTCATTGACAGCATTAGCTCTGTTCTGTAGTCCTGGCTAATGTCTGAAAGACCATGTTCCATGTTTCCTCTTAGTTTGGCCATCATCAATAACCCAGACGTGTTCTTGGCACCATTTTAGTAACAACCTTTTCTGCCGACAAATCTTAGGAATTAGCAGGAGGACACGCAAATGTGACAAGCTGCTGACAGATCGCTAGGAGGCAGTATGAACCACATGAGCTGTATCGAACACATGCTGGCCTGAACCTTGTTGGTATTTTGTCTTTGACAACACATTATCTAATTTAAACCTACACTAAGTTATACAGCAATTACCGATGCTGATACACGTATTGGAAATTCCTCCGATACTGCCTAAAATACAGTTTTGGTTGTCTCGTCATTCCGACCTACGTTTGCTGGAGCTACAAATTCGGAAAAAAATAGATGAATGGACGCCTAACTTCAAGAATACTAATGTATTATTATAATTATATATTATAAAGGTAAATGATCTAGTTCTGAAAAAAAAATGTTGACACAGTAGGTGAACCGACTTTACATTGCTGTCATCGTAAGAGAACCCTTCAATAAGAACAAGTGCTGTTAGTAGTTACAATGCTAGATGCTTTATCGGTATATACTCGGTATCGGCTGATACTCAAGTTCAGGAATCGGAATCAGGAAGGAAAAAATAGAATTGAACATCTCTAGCCCCGCCCCTTCTCCTCCAGATGTCCACTACGTAGCGGTGCGGGCGGAGCTGGAGGCCGACGCCCAGGACCTGGAGGCCGAGTCCTGGAGTCTGTCTGTGGACCAGCAGTGTGTCAAGAAGTACTCCAAGGAGATGGTGAAGAGACAGGACGTCATCTACGGTGAGACTTGATATAGATATTTGAATAATGTAGAAGGCTTTGAATAAAGGTGTTGCATACATTTTCGCATCGTCATAGAATAGCAGCCAATTACATATTTTACTTAAATATCTAAATCCTTGTCATCATTTTTTTTAATAAGAATTAAAACGCAACCGCAGTATAAAACAGCAGAGCCTAACATCTACTTTGAGTTAGGTTTACGGTATGAGGACACAATGGCCAATTCAGTTCTACCTTTGAAACATAGTTATGTCCACCCTTATTCATTAAAAAATGCAAAATAAATAAGCATCCTTTCCTTGGGACTAGGGATGCAAACAATTAATCGATTATCGATTAATTGTCGATAAGAGATTACTCGATTAAAATAAATTACTTGCAATTAATCGCATTTTAACCCGTAATTCCGCAACCGTCCACGTGAGGGCGCACTTGACGCCAGACGTACTTGACGCACACGCGGGAACACAAGCGGGAACACAAGCAAAGCAGGGCCGTGTTCCAATACCCGTACTTCCATGAGTATACTTAAAGGAAGTATACTATCCGCACTGGCTACTACGTTAATATTTCAGATGTGAGTGCTGTTCCAAATCGAGTACTCCGTGGTGCACTAACCGGAAATTACGATCACGACTGCCGCCGTGGCTCCTCCCCCGCAATAAACATCCCGCTTTGAACGGTGAACTCTTTACGCCTAGCAGCTATAAAAAGCTATAAAAACTATAAAAACTACAAAATGACTATTAATGCAGGCTATGTGGAAAATGCGCCGACTTTGGCTCAGCCTGGCTCCGCCTCTTCTGCTACGTAGCTAAGAAGGCTGCCGTTGAGTACGGGGAGTGTCCTTCGATCCACACTTCACGATTAGCCCGTTTTGAGTACGGCATCCGGGTCCTTGAAGTATACTTCTTTTCGCCGGATCTGAATTGGAGTACTGCGTACTCAAATTTTGGCTAGTAAGTACGGACAGTATGGGTATTGGAACACGGCAGGACAAGACAAACGATGAAGAGGGCAAAACGGAGTGCAGTATGGAGACACTTTAAGTTGGTTAATGACGACAAAGACGCCAAATGCACAATATGTGGAAGTATTTTAAAGTACAACTACTAAACGACTTCGTTGAATTACCACCTAAATGTGTCACATTCAGAAGGAAATTCAGCTTCTCAGAAGAATTGCCGCTTATCAATTAATCGATCATCGATCGATAAGATGAAACAACTATCGATTAATGAATTACTCGATAATTTGCATCCCTACTTGGGACAGTACAATGTAAAACCATTAGAATCTCGCCATAAGAAGACCTGCCGTCCCCTCCCCTCCTCCACCCCAGAGCTGATGCAGACCGAGATGCACCACGTGCGTACGCTGAAGATCATGCTGTGCGTGTACGTGCGCGAGCTGAAGGAGAACCTGCAGATGGAGCCGTCTAAGCTGGACTGCCTGTTCCCCCGCCTGGAGAGTCTCCTAGACCTCCACACCAACTTCCTGTCCCGCCTCAAGGAGCGCCGGAGGGACTGCCTCCTGGCGCCCGGCGAGAGGAACTACTTTATCAACAGGCTGGCGGATGTGCTCATTGGACAGGTAGGGGTGACGCACAAACACTCGACTCACTTACGCACTCACTCAGTTACTCACTCACTCGCTCACTCTTAGTGTGTGTTTTGCACACAAAAGACGGCGTGAACACAAAAAATACAGTCAGCAAAGGGATTTACAGGAAGTACCACTGAGGAACTGTCTAAGCTGGTTATGATTGTGGTTGCGTCTCTTTTGGCCGATGGCTCCATGAGTCATAGTCTTGTGGGGCATTATCTGAAAAGTGGTGAATTCCAAGCACAAAAGTTAATGAGGAAAGACTGTGTGTGTGTGTGTGTGTGTGTGTGTGTGTGTGTGTGTGTGTGTGTGTGTGTGTGTGTGTGTGTGTGTGTGTGTGTGTGTGTGTGTGTGTGTGTGTGTGTGTGTGTGTGTGTGTGTGTGTGTGTGTGTGTGATATTTACAATGTCAGTGCCAAGCAGATTCTCCACTCAACCATAACATAACGTCTGCCTCAGAATGGGATATGAATCAAACACGGTTGTAGTTGAGGCCAAACCATCGGTTGCCACTTCCAAAAACATAACAAATGAACCAAGGAACCTTCTGAAGAAATGAGTCGAAAAATAAATAAATAGTTTGAAGCCATTGGCGCCCAGGAAGCGTCCTTATCTCCTCAACGCTTGTTCCCCAGTTCTCGGGCGAGATCGGGGAGAAGATGAAGGAGAGCTACGGGGACTTCTGCAGTAGCCACCTGGAGGCGGTGAGCTTCTACAAGGAGCAGCTGCAGAACAACAAGAAGTTCCAGAACCTCATGCGGGTGAGTCCGCCGTGGCCGTGGATGAAGACCGGGCGAGAGACAGTCTGACCGTCCTCCACCCAAGATGTTTGAGTGTGTGGCAATCGGCTCAATGCATCTGCTCTTTCTCTCTTGCCTTTTTTGTCGTTTTTTGATGGTTATAGAAAATCAACAACTTTCCTATTGTGCGGAGGCTGGGCGTGACCGAGTGTATTCTGCTGGTGACCCAGCGCATCACCAAGTACCCCGTCCTGGTCGAGCGCATCCTGCAGAACACGGAAGGTAACGGGCCGCCCGCTAGTCCTGACGCCTATTCTAATGCCTTGTACTAAATGCTTGACTCTTTTATACAAAGCAACTTACAATAAGTACATTTGTCAGACGAAAGGGAAACCAATATATCGCTGTCGGTACAGTAAGGATGTTCGTAGAACCAAGTGCCAAGCACTAACAATTGCTAGGTTAACCCATTCCCTGTATACAATAAAGACCGCTAGGATCAGATGCTGCACAATGATGAGTACTATTTTGAAGTGCAAGGACGTACAACAACCAATAAGTGCGTAAGAGGGATGTGGGGGTGAGATATCGGCGGAGTTCTCAAGTTCAGGAATGGGAATCTGTATCAGGAAGGAACAACGGTGTCGGAACATCTCAAAAGCCCCCGTCGTAGCGACGGTCGGGGCGTCCTGTAAACGGTGAAGCCTCTGTCCGCCTCACGCCCGCCGCTCTCCCTGCCTCTCCCCCCCCCCCCCCCTCCCCAGCGGGGACGGAGGAGCACGAGGAGCTGACGCGGGCGCTGGTGCTCATCAAGAACGGCATCGTCCAGGTGGACGCGCTGGTCAACCTCCACGAGAAGACGCTGCGGCTGCGGGACATCCACGGCCGCATGGAGCCCAAGGCGCTCGGGAAGATCAAGGACGGCCGCGTGTTCCGGCGGGAGGACCTGGCCCCCGGGAGGAGGACGCTGCTGCACACGGGCACGGTGCACTGGAAGGCCGCCTCCGGACGGCTCAAAGGTGGGTGGGGGTGTAACGGGGGAGGGTGGGAACGGATATATAGCATAGGAAGGAAGGACATGTAGCATAGGAAGGAAGGGAAGGAATCGGTGGGAACTGAAGGAAGGAAGGGAAGAACATGTAGCATAGGAAGGAAGGGAAGGACATGTAGCATAGGAAGGAAGGGGAGGACATGTAGCATAGGGCCATAGGAGGGAACTGAAGCTGAGGTCGCCTACAGGGTTGGTGCACTACCTGGTTCAGCCACCTAGCTGCCCCCACTTTCCTTATTTACAGAATTGCATTAATTAATAATGTGAATCTGGCACTCCTCCTCAGTGTCATTCATCGGTAAGGTTATATCTGTACATGGGACCAGAGAGTTCACCACTCCATGTTCTAATTATGAACTTGTTCGCACGGTACAAGGTTACAGGGCGTTTAAGACATGCACTACAGGCCACATGCATGACGTACATGGCGACAGACACGCATGTTAAGAGCAGCCTGAAATATCCCAAGTACACGGGTCCGTGTCCGGGCATTGCACACTCATCCTCTTTATTTGCATTGTAACTTGATCTCCGAGGCCTACCGTGGTAGCACGCCCGATAAGGGAGATGAAACCCTCTGCGAAGCCAAGGGAGGAACCCTTGAACCTTAAACGATAAGCCGTTGACGTTAGTTTATGGAGCTATTCCAGCTCTGTCACTGGTTCACGTTTGGTTAGTGAGGGTGCAATTCACACCCTTGCCCTCAGCCCTTTGAGTGGGTCAACAGTAAGAATGAAGCTTTTCATTTATTTTATTAGTCTGAATAGTAAACAGTAATAGAAATCTGATGGACCTGCAGACAGTCTCCTGTAGAGTCTGTATCTCTCCCTCTGCTCACCTCTCCTGTCCTGGGTTTATTAAATGAATTCATAATTTAATTATGTATTTTTGAAAATGTTTTCATCACATAAGCAGTGGTCGTATGTTAATGAAGTGTACCACTGGTAGAAAGTAGGCAGGGGGGGTGCATATGTATCCTTTCTAAATGTGATGGGTACCCCCCCGTCTCCTCCCCAAACTGCAGCAGTGAGCTCTGGATCTGTCGTCCAGGGGAGCTGGGTTTAGTTTTTTACCTTCTTACCTTCTTTACCCATCTCTTTACCGAGCGTTGCTTTTGTCCGCCCCCCAGACATCCTGGCCGTGCTTCTGTCAGACGTGCTGCTTCTGCTGCAGGAGAAGGACCAGCGATACGTGTTCGCCATGGTGGTGAGTGCACTCCCAACACCACTAAACCACCAACACTGTCACCACCACCACCACCACAGTGGCATGTGTCGTGTCAAGTGTGTTTGAGTTATATGTGGTCTTGTGAATCTTGACTTTTATATAATTAAAAAATTTGAATCCGGCCCTCATTTTCAATACTATTCACCTGTATCATTCACACAAATATCGTTAGATTTGTTCCGGTTTAACACTACACTTTCTAATTTTGAATTCTCCCACATTATTTCTTTGATTTCGCTATTATAATACTTTGATATAATAAAAAATGTAAATCTGGTACCCATTTTCAATATCATTCACCTGTATCGTTGTATCAGTTCATATGAGCCCGATAGCTTACCGCTCCACGTTCTATTTTTGAATTCTCCCACATTATTTCTATGATTTTGCTACTATTATAATACTTTAATGAAATAAAATACGTGAATCTGGCCCTAATTTTCAATATCATTCAGATGTAACGTTACATCTGTTCGTTATATGAGCCGAAAGTTTTCTAATTTTGAATTCTCCAACTTTGTTTTTTTGTTCTCTCTCTCTCTCTCTCTCTCGCTCTCGCTCTCGCTCACTCTTCCCTCTCTCTCTCTCACTCTTCCCTCTCTCTCTCTCTCACTCTTCCCTCTCCCCCCCCACAGGACAACAAGCCGTCGGTGATCTCGCTGCAGAAGCTCATCGTCAGGGAGGTGGCCCACGAGGAGAAGGCCATGTTCCTGATCTGCGCCTCCTCCAAGGAGCCCGAGATGTACGAGATCCACACCAGCTCCAAGGAGGAACGCAACACCTGGATGAGCCTGATCCGGCAGGCCATGGAGAGGTAGCCGCCGAGTTCCCCGTCATCTCCTGGGGGCTCTGCTCCTCCCGTTTGACCTCGCAGTCGCGGGAAAATCATAGTATAATTTGTTCTGCTTCTTTCTCCTTTCTTCCTCTTCGTCCCAGCTGTCCACACACAGAGGGGAGGCTCTTCAGTGAGGAAGAGGAGGCGCGGGCCGTGAGGTTCAAAGAGTTCCAAGGTAAAGGCTGTTTGTCGGATTGAACTGTCAATACTCGGCCACCAGAGGGCGACAGCCCACAGTGGTCCTTCTCAAGTTGACTTTGTTACTTCACCCAAACCCTTGAGTTCTTTAACAGATTCAGCCAGGCCCCCAAATCGTAAAAAAATGTAAAAAACTATATGTTTATTATAATTTTGCAGGGATATTTAAATGAAATACATTTTCTGTATCATCCGTTCCAATGCATCATCAATAAGGCCTTCTCTTTGTACACCCGACCTCGTCTCCCCTCCGCCCGTAGACCGTCTGAACCAGAAGGACGCGCTGGTGGTCCACGCCCTCACCGAGAAGCTGCAGCTGTTTGCCGAGATGGCGGAGACCACGGCGGGCCTGGAGGACACGGCCTCCCGCTCCAGACTGCTGCTCCGGGGCGACGCCTCGGACCTCCAGCAGGGGGAAGCGCTGCTCAAGGGAGCCATCACCGAGGGTAGGGGGGGGGAACTCGCACGCACTGAAGAAGAAATGGGTTGTTTACATCTCAGAGTACATTGACGCAAGAACTTCCAGGAAAAGTGCATCTTTTAATGGGAGCTTGGCAGTTGATGTGATGAGTGTCTACATTGAATAAATGGGATGGGGACCTTGTTATAAACAAGGCCTGACGCACAGACGACACAAACAAACGCAAATGATGTATTTCAAGTGGTCGGGTCTCTTAAGGCTCCCTTCGTCATCGTGTTCCCTATCTCATCCTCTCTAGTGGAGAACCTCCAGAATCTGCTCCAGTCTGGGGTGAGGGAGGAGGTCGAGGAGGAGGGGCCGGAGGACGAAGAGGAGGAGGTGGAGGATGAAGAGGAGAGGGACGGTTCCTCATCCCCACGGCTGGGGGGTGGGGGCAGCTCTGGGAATCTACCCAGGAGAGCGGGCACGTTCGGGGGCTACGACAGCAGCCCCAGCATCCTCCCCAAGAGTGAGTCCAGCCACCGACCTGGCCGTTGAGCATGGCACCACCATGTTTTTGTTTGTGATCGCGGTCATTTGGGAAATCACTTTTAAAATAAATAATTGTTTGTTGGTATGGTCCACAATTTAAACACAACACGACTTGTCATGCAGGCCCACTTGCATGTGTACACTTGTTTGACTTGGAATGTGTGTGTGTGTGTGTGTGTGTGTGTGTGTGTGTGTGTGTGTGTGTGTGTGTGTGTGTGTGTGTGTGTGTGTGTGTGTGTGTGTGTGTGTGTGTGTGTGTGTGTGTGTGTGTTTGCCTGTGCCAGACTGCAGTGTGAGGAGGAACAAGGCCAGGAGTCGAGACAGGAGCCAGAGAGCCCGCTCAGACCCTCAGCTCAAAGACCTCTCTGGCAGCCACACCCAGGAGCACGCGGTGAGGAACACACACACACACACACACACACACACACACACACACACACACACACACACACAGTCACACACACACACACACACACACACACACACACACACACACACACACACACACACACACACGCAGTCCGTCACCAGCCAGAGATGTCACAACGCCACAGTGTTTTCTGTAAACAAGGCCCGGCCGTCCTGAAAGTGTGCCGTCCACATGACGCTGGTCTGTCGCGTGTCTTACCTCACCGTGTTTGGTCCTAAATAGAGGGCAGGGTGCGATGACGCAACTTGACAGCCCTAGTCCTCCCGATCCTCAAGGATCTCCAGACAAACACATTATAACACGTTAGTGACCCGGCCTGTCTGCATAAGCTGCCCTCGCGCACACCCGTCCCCACCCCAGGGCGAAACGCCCTTTGTTTAAAGGATCCACACTGTTTGACCCGAGTGTGTGTGTGTGTGTGTGTGTGTGTGTGTGTGTGTGTGTGTGTGTGTGTGTGTGTGTGTGTGTGCGAGTGTGCGATAATTGCAGTGGTCTCGGTACTATCTGACTGTGTGGCTTGTGGCTCGTCTCTCTCTCAGGTCAGGGACGGCTGCTCCCCGCCCCCTGCCAGCTGGAACCGCATCTGGTCCAACTCCTTCCCGGAGGCCGAGGTTAGGATGCTGGCTCCCCGGGGCCCACCCGCCCGATCCACACGGGGCGGGCCAAGGCCCGGGCAGTGCACTCACTGTGCTGTTTTCCTAAAGATCCCACCGAAGCACTGGTGGTATTTGTTCATGGTGGTGGTGGTGCTGATGATGTTTGCTTTCCCTTCTCTCTCTCTCTTCTCTTTCAGTTTTTCGACAGAGTGCTGATGCTTTCCCAACGGCTGTACAGCCTTCAGGTGAGAGACCACCCTCTGTGTCACGGAGACGCAGGCCACTGTAAACAATCGCGACGGCCAAGACTTCACACCACCCGTTCACACCGGGGAACTGTAGACAGAAAGGGCCGGTTCAGACCCAGGCTCCAAAATGATAGAACTACGTAGCTTCCTAGTCAAAAGCTTTATGCTGCTCCAGCAATACAACGGCGGAGTGATATCAATCGGATCGCTCGGCCGGAACGTACCTTGTATACCAGGGGTGCCCAATACGTCGTTCGCGTTCGACCGAGCGATCGCATAGGCTGTGCGGGTAGATCGCTTGACATTCCAAAAAAAGATTTGCCTTTTTTAATAAATAAAGCATCCTCATTGGTTCAACATATGTATGTACTCGGTATATATAAATAAATCTGTGTTTGACCTGGTAATTGTGAAAGTAGCTCGCAAGCTGAAAAAGTGTGGGCAACCCTGTTGGTCACCCTTTCCCATGAGTCCGTCTCCCGTCAGCCTCTGTGTGACCCCCGTCCCCCCCCCTGGTCCCCAGGCCATCATCTCCCAGCAGGACAGCCACATGGAGCTGCAGCGGGCCTCGCTGACGGAGCGCGCCTCGCTGCCCGGGCGCCACCGGGGGAACATCCTGCTGGAGCAGGAGAAGCAGCGGACGCTGGCCCTGCAGCGCGAGGAGCTGGCCAGCTTCCACAAGCTGCAGGCCCAGCACCGGCTGGAGCAGCAGCGCTGGGAGAAGGAGCGCCAGAGGCACCGGCAGCAGGTGGAGGCCACCGAGGCCCGGCTCCACCAGAGGGAGGAGGAGTGCGCCCGGCTGGAGGTGAGACTTCCTCATCTTCCGGCTCCTCCTCCTCTTGTATCTCCCCCTCCTCCTTCTCCTCCATCACTGCCACCATCTCCTTCTCCAGCTCCTTCTCTTTCTCTTTCTCCTCCATCTCTTGCTCTTCTATCTCCTCCTCCTACATCACTGCCTCCTCCACCACTGCCATCTCCTCCTCCTCCACCGCTGCTTCCACCTCTTCCTTTTCTATCTCCTCCTCCTCCATCACTGCCTCCTCCTCTTCCTCCACCACTGCCACCTCCTCCACCACTGCTATCTCCTCCTCCTCCTCCTCCTCCTCCTCCTCATCACAGCACTCTTTTCAAACAGGCGTCCGAGCAGGATAAACACAGCTGTCCCCTCTGACACATCGAGTTGTCTCATCGCACGTCTGTAAAGCAACACTTCTTGGCACTGTGCGGTCGCCATCGGCGACGGTACACACCAGGTGTGGCGTGTTACCCCCTGCGATCCCGGCGGTGTGTCACAAGACGACGTTGTGTCGCCCCTGCAGGAGCGTCTGCGGGAGGAGCGGGAGGAGCTGGAGCTGCAGAGGAAGACGTACCAGCAGGACCTTGAGCGGCTGCGGGAGTCCACCCGCACCGTGGAGCGGGAGAAGGAGCGGCTGGAGCACCAGAGGAAGATCAAGAGGAAGACCATCGAGGTGACTGGCACCCTGGGGCCGCGTCGCTACGGGGCGGGGCCATGCTGATATAGGGGCGGGGCCCTGCTGATATAGGGGCGGGGCCATGCTGATATAGGGGCGGGGCCACGCCGATATAGGACGGAGCCATGACGGAGCCACGGCGATATAGGCGGGGCCATGCCGATATAGGGCGGGGCCGATATAGAGGCGGGGCCATGTTGATATAGAGGCGGGGCCACGTTGATATAGGGGCGGGGCCACGTTGATATAGGGGCGGGGCCACGTTGATATAGGGGCGGGGCCACGTTGATATAGGGGCGGGGCCACGTTGATATAGGGGCGGGGCCACGTTGATATGGGGGCGGGGCCCTGCTGATATGGGGGCGGGGCCCTGCTGATATGGGGGCGGGGCCCTGCTGATATGGGGGCGGGGCCCTGTTGATATGGGGCGGGGCCCTGTTGATATGGGGCGGGGCCCTGCTGATATGGGGCGGGGCCCTGCCGATATGGGGCGGGGCCCTGCTGATATAGGAACCGACCCGTTTAAAATGCATCATCCACTCAAGTAACACAAAAACCAGAACAAAACTGGAAGTAAATCTTTGCCCAAAAAACGACATTAGACCGTCGACAAAGTTAAGGGAGACCCAGAAACCAACAAAGATGAGAGAATTGTTCATTTCCATACAGTAGTTACAGGTGGAGACGAATGGATCTGTACTTCCTCTGCCCTCCCCCTTCCATGCGTCCACTGCCTGGGCTTCCCCTCCCAACGCCGGCGCCGGCGCCCGCATCAACCCTTACCTCATATCAACACACACACACACACACACACACACACACACACACACACACACACACACACACACACACACACACACACACACACACACACACACACACACACCCCTGAATGCTGATACAATTGCTCACTCTCCACTCAGCCTGGAAACCACCGAGACGCCAACCAATTTTTCTATTGAATAGTCTCTACCTGTCTTTTTATCCCTCTCTCTCCCTCTCGCTCTCCTCCCCCGCTCCAACTCCCTCCTTTCACCCTCCTCCCCCCTCCGTCGGCACAATGTGGGGCATTGTTTGTCAGTTTCATGGGAGAGGGAGAATCGACTGACTGTAATTTCATGCCCTGTGTGAGCGCGCTCTGTCAAGCACTTCCAGTACGGTTACCCAATATCGCTCCTTTAGTGTTTAGACAGGCGTTTAATAACATCAACAAGTCACTGTTATGGCTCTCTCAGCCATACGGGAGAGAGAACGGCAGGAGCAGAGAGTTTGGCTATGGAACACCTTCCACACCTCTCTAGTGAATGGCCTTTTTTTACTCACCACTTGTCGTGAGGGTTTCAAACGGAGTGGGATGCACGGGGTAGTGCTATACTTGAACCTCATTGGTCAATTAGACCGTTGTTCCTCCTCTCGTTGGCTGTCCTTAATACGACCAGCACACCAACAAGGTGAAGAAAAATATTCATCAATTTCAATTCCGTTGCGTCATCAAGAGATTACGCGGTAGTAGAGATGTTCCGATAGTTATTTTTTCCTTCCTGATACATATTCAGATTCCTGAACTTGAGTATCGGCCAATACAGAGTATATATACCACTAAAGCATCTGGCGTTGTAACTAATAACAGCACTTGTTCTTATTGAAGGGTTCTCTTAGGATGACGGCAATGTATAGTCTGTTCACTTACTGTCGTTTATTATCACATAATTACATTTACATTCTATAATTAGAATAATACATTTTTATTCTTGTAGCTTGAGCATCAATGTCTTCCGACTTTGGCGCTCCAACGCATGCAGGGCGGACCATTAAGTGCCATTCCACCGTGTGTGTGTGTGTGTTCGTGTTCTCTCAATAAAAAATAAATGGGCCTCCAGGCTTAGCTGATATCAGCAGCCGTTTAATAAGCACCACCCATCACTCGGCCCATCAGCGAGGCCATGGAGCAGTGATTAGGTGTGTGTGTTTGTGCAAAGGAATTGCCGGTCAGGGCTTGTTCTGACTTCAAAGGAGGCCGTTTGACTTGTGAGTTATGTCAGCCCCGCGTGTTAAGTAATGATTCACTGGGGTCGAGTGTGACTGGTATCTGCTGTTTCCTAAAGGAGCACACCTGACAATGTGTCTGCCAACCCCTCATAATGAATGTTTTGGGGCTTGGGGGTCTCTCTCACGCTCCCTCAATCCCTGTCACTCGCTCTCTCTCTCTCTCTCGCCCTTGATCTGGACAGGACTTGACGAATGGCAAAGTACTGGGACTGTGAATTTCAGGTCATAAAGTATTCGTGCAGCATGTAAAGCAAGTCATGGTTTATAAAAGAGCGCTAGGTTCTATTGTAATGACCCTGAAACTAAAGCTCAAATACAATAGCACCAAACTGTAGACCGTAGGATGTCTTATTTGCATCCTCCTGCTCCACTGACTCAACCAGGTGGGTGGATTAACTGGTTAACCTCTCGGCAGCAACCACCACCACAGGGCCATCAGGGTCAACCTGATTGAGTGCACGCCGTTTCCCTGGTAACCGCGTCATCAGCGGTTCTTTGTTGACGGTTCCCGCGTGCGAGTTCAGGTAACTCCATAAAGATAAAGCATGGCCATGCAGAACAAGTAGGTCAGGCTGTACAAGGGTCAGAGATAAGTTTAAGGGTCCCTCGATTGGTCTCTCTGTCCGCCCCTTAATCTCTGTCTCTCTCTCTCTGTACCTCCCTTAGTCTCTCTCTTGGTCACTTCCTTTGTCTATCTCTCTTGGTCTCTCCCTGACTCTCCCTCTCTTGGTTTCTCCCTGAGTCTCTCTCTTAACCTGTCTCGCTCTCGCTCTCGCTCTCTCTCTGTCTCCTGGTGATGTATTGTGACTCAGTGTTCTGGCTGTTGTTCCTTTGGTCACCAACACCTAGCTGGCCCTGTGACTCACTTCCTCTGCAGCCAGCCGAGCTGTATGAGGCCGAACAGCTAGCCTGCAGGGGGGGGAGGAGTCGTCCAAGGAGTTGGTACACCAATTATCCCCTTCCCTTTGGCCTTACACAATGATGCAGACCGCTCCTTCTCGATCCTTCTCCAGCCTTCTCTCGCTGATTCCCTGACTCACTGGCACATGACTCACCTGAGTTTACCTGCAAACGTTGACGGTTAAGCCATATGGAAAGGCTGGAACTTGAGCCTTTCCAATTCGTTGTTCACTGCCGGGTCGTTGGCTTTCGAGGCTTTGTAATTCATGCAGCCTTGATTATATTATTGTTATTTCTTTGCATCACCCTGAATCCCAATCGTCCATATTTGAAAGTGAGCGTAAAATGGGCTGTTGTCCAAAACTTTGATCCCTGCCTTCTCTTGCATTCACACAGTCTGCAAAGGAATGGAATAAGTGACCGACAGTAGTTAATGCAACAAATGCCGCTGTGTTTCTCTTTCATGTCTTGGAATTTAACTTCTAGCACCATTCGTGTGACTGTGCGATGCACAAGGGCTCACAGTGTCCACCATGTGCTCCAAGAAGCTCTGGGACCATCCAATCAGCTCCTCAGGAAGAGAGGGACCTGGCTGTATAATTAGCGCGGCCAAGCCTGTTATTAATGCATGCTTCTGGCAGCTTTCCAGACACTCATTTGTTTATGTGTCGTCAGTCAGGACCGTTTACGGCCCTGGAATCCTGTTGCTGAAGCTCAAAGCACAGCCACCTCACGCAATACCCAACCTACAATATGACATCTGTGTGCCCAGCAGAGGGAGCGATCAGCGCACGCACGCACGCACGCACGCACGCACGCACGCACGCACGCGCGCGCGCAACACAGCACGCATGTGTTCTGTGTTCCCCTGATTTTCAACAGGAAGTCTCCAGCAGTCATCAATCGCATTTCAGGTGGACCGCAAACGGCCCTCGCTCTCATCAGGGGCTAATGGTTCCCATACCCGGCGGTCTGAGCGCTCTCCTCACTTGATCCCCTACTGTTCCTTTGTTCCGTCGTCGGTCGTAAATGCGCACGTTTTTCCCCGAGCCCCAAGTCTCCGTTGTTGTGCATGAATTGCATGTGGTGCAGGGCAGTGTAAACATGGCTCCCATTGTCCGTGCATACCATTAATAGGAAACGCGAGCTACCGGTGCTCTCCCACTGAAAGGCCAGCCGCGGTGCTGGGGATGATTTCTAGACCCCGATCCCTGGTACATTGTCCCAGCAAAGCTCCGTCTTAATCGGGAGGGGGACAATGCAGCGCAGTGTCCCTCACCACCGGTGCCATGAAAGCTCCGCTCGCTTGTTCCTCAGCTTGTCTAACCACCCGGCCTTTTCAGGCAGACACGCCCTTATTTGCACAGGGACTATTAAGGGGTATTGGGTTTCACTCGTTCGTGTGTGTGTGTGTGTGTGTGTGTGTGTGTGTGTGAAGTCTCTCGGCGGAGCACATCAAACGACTGCAGGGAACTGCGCGCTCAGCAGAAAGGTTTGCATGTGTTTGTGATTCTTCTTTTATCCCATAAATGCACGTCTCCTCTGCGACAGATTGGGTGTCTCTTAACATCGCGGCGGGCGGCCCACACGGATTTATAGCTGGTGTTTGTGTGTGGCGTGCACGTGCGTGGGCGTACACGGACCTCCGTTCTGTGCTGAGTTGGTGTTTTTTATTCAGTATAAGCTTTCATTAAAACACATGTGGAAAAAAAAACACGTGCACACACGGTCTCATTCGCACACACACAAACAAAAGCACAACACAAACATGAAAACACAGCTCTCTGTAAGCCCGATCCCTGGCCCCGATTCCCACCACAAATATGGAGAATGCCAGAGTCGGGGCCGTGAGCTGTTGTGGGGGAACGCTGGAGCAGTAAATAAGAAACCTCAAGTCACGGCCTTTGAGATAACTGAACGTGACGCGTGAACCCAGAACTGAATCGTTCCCCAATGACCTAACCTCGCTCCCTCTCTCTCTCTCTGTCTGTCTCCCTCTATTTGTTCCCCTCTCTGCCTCCCCCCTCTCTCTGCCTCCCCCCTCTCTCGGTCTCTGTCTCTCTCCGTCTCTCTCTCTCTCTCGGTCTCTCTCTCGGTCTCTGTCTCTCTGTCTCTCTCTCTCTCGGTCTCTCTCTCGGTCTCTCTCTCGGTCTCTCTGTCTCTCTCTCTCTCTCTCTCTCTCTTATTTATATATATATATTCTCTCTCCCCCCCTCCAGGTGGCCCCTCTGTCGGGCAGCCTGAACGGCGAGCTCCTCCTGAAGTCCGGCGACGGCTCGGCGACCCCCGACCCGCCCGCGGCCCAGAAGCCCCCGGGGCGGAGCAGCATGTCCATGGCGCCGGCGGACTTCCAGGAGCGACCCGAGTCGTCCCTGAGGCGCGAGGCCAGCTCCGCGGGGACGCCGGGGGCCAAGACGGAGGTGCCTCCGCACCTGTTCAGCACCACCAACCAGCAGCACAAGGTGCTGGGGTTCCAGCAGCAGATCCCCACCAAGCTGGCCGTGCTCAGCCGCAAGGACAAGAACACCAAGAGCATGAAGGCGTCCCACCGCAGCGACAGCAGCGGTGAGGGGTCCCCGCCCACCCGCCCGGTCGCTCCATGTGTGGACGTTTAGGGCATTCATACAAAGCGACATGTGTCAGAAGAAAGAGAAGCAATTTATCGCTGTCTGCACTAGGGGTGTGAACGGTTACAAATATGTTATCAATTAATGATTTATTTATTTTTAAGTGGACCGCAGTCGCGCTATAGGGGGATTATTTGTTTATCGACACGGCGGATGCGCGAGCAGAATGATCGCAAAGAGAAAATTTGTTTGACCGGTTGCCATGGTTATCGCTGTTTGGTTCATTTGCAGTTGCGGTGTTAAATTAGGATGTTGTCAGCTTACTGTTAAATTAAACTGCAATCAGAAAACGCGGTTATATGCTATAGACCCTATAGTATCTGTGGTATAAAGGCTGGGACGAATTTAGAATTATAAATATGTACACTTTATGTTGAAAGTATGGACCGTCGTGATTCCCATTGAAACAATGGCGCGGTGATCTTTTTTTTTCTTTTTACAGTTATCATTTACTGATTTTTCCTAAACGGTTATGATTTACTAACCGTGCACACCCCTAGTCTATACAGTAAGGATGTTCGTGCCAAGCACTAACAATACTCTAGGTTAACCCATTCCCCGTTGGCAACAAAGATAGCTAGGATAAGATGCTACACAATGATGAGTAATTTCAGGTGCAAGGACGTGCAACAAACAATAAGTGCGTACATTAAGTGCCAGGACGTCAGCTTCAACCCGGAGATCAACATGGTGGAGTGGGGTTCTGAAGAGGCTTTTTACTTTTTATGATTGTGTATTTCAAGGCAATCTTGTTTTTGTCCTAAAACTCTCTTTACTCTCTCCATGTTGTCCCCCCCCCCCCCCCCTCAGCCTCCCTTGACACGCGGCAGATGCTGCCTCTGAAGCTGTCGGCCCGGGACGACAGTTCCCTGAAGGCCAGGCGCTCCGTCAGCCCCCATCAGCCGAGCCACGGCCCCCAGCACCACCCAGGTACCCCCCGCCCCACACACCTGCAGAGCGAGAGGGGAGCCCGGGGTTTGACCCAAACAAAGGGTACTGCGTTCGATCCCCCGGTGTTCACAGCCTACCCTCTTCAAGGCCTCATTCAGCAAGATGCCCTGATCCTTTTCCTCCTCCTAAATGCTGTGATTAGGTCGATTTCGATAAAAGTCTCTCCTAAATGACCCGATAGTCACGGAAAGATGGTACACAAAGTCTACCCTCCGCCCAGAACTTATTTCTCGCTGCAAAGGGATAGGTGGACGCGCGCACACACACACACACACACACACACACACACACACACACACACACACACACACACACACACACACACACACACAGGACACACACAGGACACACACAGGACACACACACACACACAGGACACACACACACGCACACAGGGCGCACGGCTTTCCACCCAAACCAACAGGCGGCCTCCGTTCCCAGCCCTGCCCTGTGTCAACACCTCTCTCCGTTCCGCGTGCTTTGCGCTCATTAATGTCTCCGCGCGCCGCTGACTCACACTTAAACACTCTTTAATCCTATCCATCACAATCGGCCCCTCAAAACAACCGCTTGGCACGGTGTCACCGGAGTGTCTCCATTCACACCGGGCTGTGTGAAGCCGGCCAGACTCACAGGGTACGGGGCGGTGGGGGGGGTGGGCGTAGCTGACGGACAGCAGGGCCTCGGACAACGACGTCTAGCGCAGCGGGGTGTATACATCGGGGACGCTGTTGACCGTGAAGAACGTAAGATGTCTCAGGGCTGGATATGAAACTCCCAGCATGCCCGGCGTCAGGGTCCATTTCACCCAACAGCTTGCGACGACGCGGGGCACTTCGGCCCGCGAGCTGCCGGCTACGAGTTTCCTCCGCTCTCTGACCTCGTCCGTCTGTCCGTCTCTCCCCTTCTCCCAGATCCAGTCAGTCCCCCAGACGGCGGGCTCTCTGACTGCCAGTCCCCCGTGCCCCCCGCCCAGCCCCTCCATCAGCCCTCCGGCCCGCCTCAGCCCGCCCAGAGCCCCGGCTCCCCCTACTACCACGGCCAGGCCCAGGCGCCCAGCCCCCAGACCCAGGGGCCGCTGCAACACCACGGCCAGGGCCAGGGCCAGGGCGTGTCCCCTCCCTACGGCTTCCCCAGCAAGGAGGACAAGGAAGACGTGATCTTCTTCTAAAGGTTGTCTGCCGCCTGCAGTGGGACCGACGGGTGTTCTGCAGGTCCAGACCGGTCCATACCGGTCCGGACTGGTCCACACTGATCCCAGAGCCAGTTAGAGGGGCCATCAGTCACCTCCAGGCTGTCTGGCTGAGACACAGTATGGAGTGAGGAACTACCAAACACACTCCCTAACTAACAAAAGCTCATGTTGGTCTCTGTGGTTCAGTGTGTAGGGACGCTAGGGCAGGTTCCTGGGGGGAAAAAAAACGTTTTTTTTTAAATCCAAATAGTTTTTTAAATTGTAAGTAGCAGAAGCACATCAGTGAGACGGAGGAGGCAAAAAAATACATTTGAAATGTGCCCAGACACACACGCGTCCACGGTCACGTGTGTGAACACGCGTTCCTTCACCGCCACGTCCTCTTCACGCAACCTCAAGAATGTGTTGTTTTTTTGTTTTAGTCCTTTTTCTTTTTTCGGTTAATGTGGACATGCACAAAAGCTGTGGTGTCAGGAAGGACCCGATGTAGATTAAGAGGTGGTGGTTGATGATGAGGTCATGGATGTTCAAAGACTTTCAGGGCAGAGGTCGGCCTGAAGCAGGGACCATGGGGTCGGGGTTAGCCGTTAGCCGCTAGCCGTTAGCCGCTAATCCTCAGATCAACACGACCACAGAAGAGGTGAGCCTGTGTGCAGGAAGGACGGAGGAGGAGGGGAAGACCCTACTGTGGACGATAAGCTCTGTTGCCCCGGAACATTCCCTTCTCCCCCCTCGGTGAAAGGTGAAGGACATGTGTCTGTCGAGAAGTGAAGCGATCGACTGAGAGAAGAAACCTTGATTTCTTTATGTTCCTCACAAAGTTGTACTTTACAGAGAACAAAGCTAGAGCATCCAGGGTTGTCGTTCTTAATACGGCCTCTGTCTACAAAGCAGACTGTTTTTAAATGTGTCATCCATTCCAACGTGAATACGGTCTTAATTATTTTCCTTTTTTGAGAGAACTTCTTATTTTTTTGGTTTTAAATTCTTAAACCTTGATGGACCCCCAACATCTTAAACCCCCAACATTTCCGTACCGAAATCCAGATGTGATAACCGGTTGCTTCTGCCAAACATGTGTTGTTAACGTGGACGACATCAGCGGCCCACGATGTTGTCCTGACACCCCAGCTGGTGTCCTGATAGCAGCTGGTACCTGGAACACCTCACCGGCCCCCGGGCGCTGCGGAACCACGCATTATCCGCCAGCGGCAGGGAGGAGGAGCACACGCACGCATTCCTCCCTCCTCCTGAGTGACAGCCCCCTCGGGAGGCGAAAGTGATCCTCGGCCGGTGAACAACGGCTCAGTGCGGCGTCTGCCCTCCCGGCGATGGCCTTGTTGTAAGGCCTTTTCTCTCGGTCCTCTCTTCCCTTTTCGGCACGTGTGACAGGTCGTTTTTTTGTGCCGACAGTTGAAGCCTCTTTTTAAACTCACACTAAGTGTGTGAGTGATAGAAGAAGAAGAAGAAGTAGAATGAAAGTTTCCCCGGCAAATGTTTCATTTTAAAACGGGCACCCCGGTGCTTTTATTGACAGGCAGTGAGGACGGTTTCAGTTTCCTCCCTTTCCTTTCTTGAGGCTCGTGTAGTGGAGCTGAGACTCAAACTGCATGGGCTGGGCTGCCTTCGGCCACTCAGTTCTTACCTGCAGGAACATCTTTTTGATCTTGAAAGATTTATAACAAACGCGTCACCTTTTGTGTCCAGACGATCATGTCCCCTGGACTGACGAGGCAGGAGAAGGGATGAGGAAGACCCTGGGGTGAGAGGAGAGGAGTGAGAGCAGAGTGAGCGAGAGCAGAGTGAGCGCGTAACGCGTGTCCGTAGAGGAGTGAGCGCGTAACGCGTGTCCGTAGAGGAGTGAGCGCGTAACATGTGTCCGTAGAGGTACCAGTCCCTGCCTGGTGCGTGTAGATATTCATGAATCATGAAGCGGAAATGGAGGGCTTGTATCCAAACCTTCAGGACCATTCTCCAGATAGATTCGGTCAGTTTGTGGTTATCTGAGCTGTGGGACTTTCACCGTCTCGGAGAAGTGATTTGGAGGATTAATCAGCGTGTTCTTATGTATATATTATCCTGTACATACGTTATTTCTTTGCGTCATTGTCCATCTTTTATGTTCATCCAGGACAGTTGAACATACCAGTGCTATTTGGTACATTAAACTATGTGTGTGCATACAGATGTTTAATTATATACACACGCAGTTGTGCATGTACATTACTGTACATTTAGAACTGCAATTTTTGAAACCCTCAAATCGTAGAGCAGTTCTCAGTGAGGTGAAACTGAACGGTTCTCATATTTAAAGTCCTTGTTGTGCGGCGCAGATTCGTCCATCTTGCTCTCGTCAGCGAGGCGTGCGTGTAGCAGTCTTTCCCTGTAACGGTCTAGTCATTGTTAAAAGGGTAGCCAAAGAGACCTTTGGACTGAACTTATCTGTTCCTGCGCTTTTAAATGTTTTTAGTGTAATGCTAGATTGTGACGGCTTAATGAGTTTTCCTAAGCGGCCCGGAGATGAAGCAACCATAGTCCAACGGGAATCTATTAAGTGCCGTGTACACAAGCACACGGTACTTAAAACAGCTTCGCAACTGTTTGCAGGTAAGACCTTAATGACATGGGATATTCTGTGAGTGGCGTCTGCAACCCTGGATCACGGCGAGTCTTGGCATTGGGGAATAAGTATAATACTTTGAAAGTTATTTTGGGCAATGTAAACACACTCCCAGAATTCCCAGCTCCTCGTGAGGCGAAACTCCGAGAGCGTTCCCTGGGATAGAACTAGTTTGATGCAGGGGTTTCCCTGTCGGGGCCCGATTAGATATCTATTCAACGGAACGCCCGTCTTCTAAACATTTCACAGAGGAACGTTGTTTCTGAAAAGGAAAGTTATCTGATGTTTTTCAGTGTGTTGCACTGTAGAGCGAGAGAGAGAGAGGCACATTTCTTCCCTTGGTGACTTGAAAGAGGTGGGCTGTAAATGTGTATGCATTTTTTTGTAAACTGCATTGCTTGCTTTCACAACACGACAATATCATTTCAAATCAACTTTATCAAAACATTTCAGAAGTGTGTGTGTGTGTGTGTGTGTGTGTGTGTGTGTGTGTGTGTCTTGTGCACACACATACACACAAACGCGCGCACACAAGCACTGACATGCAAAGTGGACCTGCAATGTGTAAACCATGGTGTTTACCTTTCATTTTCTCTGCCAATTCACACTAGTCACTTTGGATCATAGCATACTTGAACGGGAAAATGAATGTTTATAATGCATATTATTATCATTATTGTGTCTGTGAAGTTGTTTTACAGAGAGCCGACTAATTTAAATTTTGTAGCACACAGCAAGAGCATTGATTACTTTTTATTTTTTACCATTTTATTTCAATCACCGAGACGCTAGTGAACTGTGGACACAAAGTGCTGCCTTAGAGAAATCAGAAAATTAGTAATAAATAAAGTCTTAAAATATGAACCGTTTTTATGTGTTTATTGAACGCATTCCTGTGGAAAATGTTTTGGATTTAAATTTGATTTGACTCCTTCTCCCATCCTCCCGTGTTCATAATACCACATGAATGTCCGCCAAAAGATCCTAGCCTCCCATTCAGAAAGGAACATGGACGTCCCCCTGTTCCGGCTGAGTTTTGGGTTCAGACCGGCTAATACCAGTCAAATTATGGAGACAAAGGCTCTATTTTAAGGAGCTGTGGTTCAGTCAGTTCCTGTGTTATTGCTACTACTGGTCACAATGGAGACCCAGAGTTTTATTGTCTGCAGTCATTAGTGGCTTTTCTTCTGTCTCCTCCAGCGACAATTATATATATTTGTTTCCAGTGTTGCCGAGGGATGCCGCCTTCTCCATTGGCGTTTCCTTCTCGTTTACACCTCCCTCTCGTCGTCCTTCCATCCTCTTTCTCTGTCATGTCCCCTCCCCAGTCTCTGCCTCCAGACTGAAGCTCCATGCGTGAGGGCGGGGCCTGCGGTAACACGACTGCGGCACGGTGAGTGTGGCCCGCCATAGCTGCGGTGGAGATTCCGCCTTCCGCCGCAACGCTAGACAAACTAACGCCGCCGCGCAGACAGTCCGGCCCGGACAGACCTCCCAGTAGTCTTGTAAAATAAGCGTGGCCAATTTGATTTCACAGTCTGCTGATGCTGTCGGTTTCTCTCTCGCTCCCTTAAAAGCTCAGCCTCTCTCGCCCCCTTGGTGTTCCCCGAGCTTCTAGATTTAGTTCCGGGCCTCTGCTGGACGACTGCAGGCAGCGCGAGAATCCTAGGCCTGTCCGGCCCAAGGTCACACTGGAAGCGACTGATTATTTTGGTACACGATGTTGCAGACAGAAATGTACTGCCAGTGAGCTTATCTTCTGCCTCAGCAGACGGCATGTGTTGTTTTACTGCCTTGAACTCCCAACAAAGAGCTTCTTGTTGAAGACACACAAAGGCGTTGGAAATGGCCTTCCTCCAGCTAATACCCAAGGTGAATATAAAGAGATAGCCGGCAGTAAAACAAGTTCCTTGTCCCTTCCAGCCTAAGCCTTCTGAGGCTCTGTTTATTTAACTGGCCTGGCACTGCCGTATTGTGTGTGTGCTGGGAAGTTTATCTAGACAAAGCATGCCATAAAATGTTCATGTTGTATCTTTAATCAGATGCCGAAGGCACGCAGAACAATAAAAGGTCTGTGACCTACTGTGTGTGTGTGTGTGTGTGTGTGTGTGTGTGTGTGTGTGTGTGTGTGTGTGTGTGTGTGTGTGTGTGTGTGTGTGTGTGTGTGTGTGTGTGTGTGTGTGTGATGGGGCCCTGCAGTTCCCCTGACGAACAAACCTCTATTCTCTCTCACTCTCTCGACTTTAGATTTACATCAGGGCCCGTCGTCCTAGCAACGGCGCCGTGTTGTTCTGCCGTTGCCTTGTTTACGGGGCCAGTAAAAACCTGATTGCGCTCCGCATTGGGTTTCCTCGGGTGAACCGGCCGCCTCGGCACGACCTAACACCGGGCTGGGTTCAGAGTTCAGGGATAGATGAAAGACGCAGATTGTTTCCGCCAGACGGCTCACCTGCTCCCCCCCCTCCCCCCCCCCCCCCTCCCCCCCCCCCCCCCCCCCCCCCCCCGGGGGAAAGGTGGGCCCTGTGAGGGGCCCCCGACAGAAACGGGCTCTGCAGCCGAGGATAACGATGCAGAGATGTAGAGAGATCCGATCGGGTTCACGCCACCTTCTGACCCTGAAGAGGCGCCGCCGGTGACCTGAGGGCGGGAGATGGCGCTTGGACAGGAAGTGGTATACGTACCCCCTAGGTGTGCTTTGGAGTACTGCAGGAGGTACTGATTGGAAAAAAAATTATTACTTTTTTTCAGTTTAAATTCTGAAAGCTAGACAAAAAAGTGGTTGAAACGTAAATCTGAAAACAAGCAGAAAGGAGAATAAGAGTGTATCCAGAACCTGGTTTTAATTGGATTCACTTCTACATGCTCTGACCCTCCGCTGGTGTTGTGCGTCTTTTGTGGGAACAATTTGCCAACAGTTGCATGGAGCACAGGCCCGTATTTCTCACTAAATTCTGAGTACTTGCACCCTTTTAATTGTCATGCTTACACTGCCAAATAGAACGCATAGACATTATTAATGTTGGAAAAAATGTGTTTTGTGCCAGTGAGGGTGGTACTCGGGTGAAAAAGTATCTTCAAGGGGGTACACTGGCGGAAAAATGTTTGAGAACCACTGCTACAGTCCATCAATTTACATTCTGCTGAATCTTCCATTTGTTGTTGGAAAACGATCGTTTTGTTGACGACCTCTGCGCTATTAAAGCTAGATTTGGACGAACACACGCCTCATAAATAAGGGGCTTATAGTTTTCCATTGACGTCACGACCTCAGTCTGCGTCTCGCGTCCTCATTAATGAACCCCTTCAGCATGGCATGTATGATTCATGCAGTAAAATGTAATTCTCGCTGCCTACTCCTCGGTGCTTGTAAGGTCGCTCTGCAGGGCTCCATCTACTAAATCTCACTGTACTCCTCGGGGGGGGGGGGGGGGGGGGCTCCAGCTCCCTGGGCCGGCGGCTGGGTGGGGGGTCTCTGCGAAGCGGCAAATGAGCAATAAGAATTCTCTCCTCATCCACTCTCTCTTTCAAACACACATACACACATTTGAAAGACAGCCCTGGTGCTTAAAGTCAGAGTCCCAGCGCCAAGACAAACAGGGCCCCTGGCAGTCAGCATGGAAACCCCTCGCTCTCTCTCTCACTCTCGCTCTCTCTCACTCTCGCTTTCGCTCTCGCTCTCTCACACAACGGGAAGATGTGGGCCATTTACTTTGCAAAGTTGCTCCGGTGGAAAAAGCAAAAAAAAAAAGAACAGCAAGCAGTGTATAGTTAAATTTTTCATAATGGCCATCATCATTTTTGTTTGTTGCTCCTTTTTAAAAAGGCCAAGCCAAAGGGAGGATTTAATAGGTGGACAAACATGTGTTTGTGTAGCAGAATAGCTCTGGGAACAGGAGAAGGAAAAGCATTGTGTGGTTTGGTTTAGTGGGCTGGGAGTGAACGAGAGAGTGCTTAGGACACTCTTGAGAATGGCCCTGTGAAGCAAAGAGGATGTCCACAGCAAAACATCTGGTGTGTGTGTGTGTGTGTGTGTGTGTGTGTGTGTGTGTGTGTGTGTGTGTGTGTGTGTGTGTGTGTGTGTGTGTGTGTGTGTGTGTGTGTGTGTGTGTGTGTGTGTGTGTGTGTGTGTGTGCACACGCTCTGTTGGTCTACGATGGGCTCTCTGTGTATCAGGTGGAGCACACACACACTTTGTCCGGATTCCCCACTTAAACCCACCTCTATTATCTTAAGAATCCCCCAAGTGTCCTGTTCATCTCCCTGCGAGGGGAGCCTGCAGCTGGGGCACTTAACCACTCACAGGCCCTCAGAACATCCCAACAAGTGGCGCTTCTGCTTTCAAAATAAAAGTTCCATTGTTGTGGTCGGGCGCCCGTCGGCGTGACAGCGGCCGGGCCAGGAGGAAGCTCCTCCAACGCAGAGCGAGGGCACTTCCTGTGTTTCTCGCTTGCGTCTGCTGTGAGCCGGACAGCCCGGTGAGGCGTGTCGCCGGCAGCAGGGTGGACCGGGTTTCCTCACGGTCCCAGCGGACGGGCAGGCTGCCTGCACACGGAGCTGGGAGGGGGGGGGGGGGCTACCTCCGTCTCCAAATGGACAAACTGGGGCGTGAGTAATGGCTTATGGCTTCCTCTACGGAGCTATAGTTCTGCCCTGCTTTCATCTCCGGAGGTCTGGGGCTGGGGGGTGGGGGGAGGGTCAGGGTGGGGGCAGTACTGGAGCTCATGGCCAATGTAGGACTGCTGGGGTGGGGGGGGGGGGGGGCGGAGGGGGGGGGCAAACACAGCCTCTGATTTAGGAGCTGGAACAGAGCTGTCGGTATTCGCTCCCAACCGGAACTGTGTGTTTGTGTGTGTCTGTGTGTGGGGGGGGGTTTGGGGGGGCGAGGTGTGTGTGTGTGTGTGTGTGTGTGTGTGTGTGTGTGTGTGTGTGTGTGTGTGTTCTGAACAGGCAGCTACGCAAACTGTAAAACAAGATAAGGCCGGAAAGGAGTTTGTTTATACATGTGCACAAAGGAAATCAGGGACGGATAAGGGAGGGCGGGAGAGAGGAAGGGGTGAGGGGAGGGAGGAGAGGGAGGAAGGAGGGGAGGAAGAGGGGGGAAAGAACAATCGCACGCTGTTTATACTGTTTCAGTTGAAGAACTGTGTGTCGGGTGTAATGAACTCTCATTCATTCATCAACCATGTTATGTCCAGCTGCCGTCCTGTGCTGATTCACACACACACACACACACACACACACACACACACACACACACACACACACACACACACACACACACACACACACACACACACACTCCTTCGTTTCGCAACAGTTCTTCTTTCTTCTAATGAGGATTTAATCCCCGATCCTGTCACTGCCAGGGAATCTTGGCAAACGTCTGACAGCATTAAAAAGGGTGATATTGTAATTACACCAGCACCAGTAAACACTCTCTAATGCTGGACAGGAGGACTTAGCACACATAGGCCAATGGAAGTACCATTTCAAATCTATAATGGTGTATCAGTAAGTGACTTTGTATAAACATTATATATATATTGTGTTTTACATGGATAATAAAGACAAATCTGTACCATTACGTACGTGACGTTCCCATAATATGCACCTGTCGGATCATAGAAACAATATATTTTCCTCTAGACAATCTCTACCATTACTGCTGTAAGACTGCTGCTTTTAGTCTGCTGAATGTATTTTGGTTTACAATGAGTCCCCTTTTGTCTTGGAGATGTAGCTTGGGTGAAAGCTCCTGCATCCTCATTCTTCATTCTCGTTCATTTCTATAGAAATTGCATGAATGTTCAGCTCTTCCTCAGGCAGCACTGAATCCTCTTCACTGGCTCCTGGCCGTATCTAACTCTCCCTTTTGTTTAGTTATCTCTCTCCCTCACACTCGGCCTTCTGGGAGACTAGGTATTTCACAGCCAAGCAGAATGGTACATTCCCCAAAAGGGGAATGTACCATTCCTTTCATTCTCATGATTGGCTGAACAACATTCGAGCTGAACAACGGCATACAAGTTGCTTTGTGTATAGTGTCGTCAAAGGGGGAGGCAGGCTTCTGATTAAAGTAACTTTGATGGAAGTATTGTCTCAGTATAGTAGACAATGGTTGGTCTTTGGGGTGGCAAAGATCAAATCTGTATAAAGACTCAAACTTTTTCTGTGTGTGTGTGTGTGTGTGTGTGTGTGTCGCTCCCTCTGCTGGGTACACAGATGTCATATTGTTGGTTAAGAATTGCATGAGGTGGCTGTGCATTGAGCTTGTTTTCGTGCGTGTGTGCATGCGCTCCACCCATCTCCCTATGCTGAGCTGCAGTGTTTTTCCTGGTGAGGAGGAGGAGGGTGGGGGTGTGTGGGGGTGGGGGATGCACACGCTGACCCCAGAGACAGAGGGTGCGGACACGGCCCAGTGTCTCTCTATTGTATTATTCATCCCGGTGTCACCTCTCATCTCAGAGCAGCAGATGAGCACGGCGAGGACAGCCTGGGGTCTTCTCCCTGATATATGCAGACACACACACACACGCCAACACACACACACACACACACGCACACGCCAACACGCACACACGCACACACGCACACACCAACACACCAACACACACACACACACACACACACACACACACACACACACACCATCCTTCTGAAATTGTATTCTCTTGACTGAAGAAATTAAAACTGTGTACTGTGTGTGTGTGTGTGTGTGTGTGTGTGTGTGTGTGTGTGTGTGTGTGTGTGCATCTGTCCCCTCAGGCATCCCCCCTCCCCTCCCCCCCCCTCCCATAGTTAGGACCCTTTCCAGCCCACCTGGGAGCAGCCCCCCCTCTCTGTGTTTTATTAATGACTCTGAGAGGCAGCCAGCGATCACTCAGACCTCAGACCTCCTGCTCACCAGGGGGTGGGGATGTGTCCCTGGCCGGATGGGGGTGGCGGGGGGGGGGGCAGGGGGTTGTGGGTAACGGCGCTGTTTGTGCCAAATGAACGCCGGTATGAGAGGCATGTCTGGAATGTCCGCTGGGTGCGTCCCCCCCCCCCCGCCACCCGGCGGGCCCGGTCGGGCCGTGACGTGGGGGGGGGGGGGGGTCTCGAGGGTCCGCGTCCCAGACGGCGGTCCCACCTCCGGGCGAGGGGCCGGGGGCGGGCAGCGGAGCGGCGGGGGACGTGAACAATGGCGTTGTTTTAGCGGAGAGGCAGGTTGTCTCTAAATAAAAGGAGAGCGGGCCGACGGCCGAGACCGCCGCCCCCCCCCCCCGGCTGAGGTCTGACCGGGGGCTGGGGGGAACAAACCTCTTTGTCTATGCGTGGGTCATTATCGTACCTGTGTGTGTGTGTGTGTGTGTGTCCATATACGTCTGTGTCTTTGTGTGTGGTTGAATGTCTAACATGTGTGTTTGCATATGTCTTCCTGTTTGTGTGTGTGTATGAATGTCTAACAAGTGTGTGTGTGTGTGTGTGTGTGTGTGTGAGCGAGAGTGCCACAGTGAGTCCCGAGGCATCAAACACACAGAGAGGAGCAGCGCCTCTTCAAAGGCCCGGGCCGTTGAACCGTCATCTCTGGGCCTGTCAGCCTCCTGTCAGCCTGCCAGCTCCACTCTGGTCCTCTGATGGAGCAGGCCCACCACACTCCTCCACCTCCCCCCCCCCCCCCCCCCCCCCCCTTCACCGCTCACACCCTTCCACTCATTGTACTTCTTTACCATTTCCTCATTCTTTCTTTAATCACCTCTTCTTTCATCTTCTCTTTTTTTCATCTCCTCTTTCTCTTATTTTCTCTCATCTCCTTCCCTCTTTCCCTCTCTCTCTCTTCTTTCATCTTTCCTCCTTCCTTCTCTACTCTCCTCCTCACCTCTCCTTCACTCCCCCTTCCTCCTCTCTTCTTTCATCTTTCCTCCTTCGTTCTCTTCTCTCCTCCTCTCCTCTCCTTCCCTCTCCCTTCCTCCTCTCTTCTTTCATCTTTCCTCCTTCCTTCTCATCTCTCCTCTCCTCTCCTCTCCTCCCCTCTCCCTTCCTCCTCTCTCTCTCCTTTCATCTTCCCTCCTTCTCTTCTCTTGCCTCCTCCTCTCCTTCTCTCCTCTCCTCCTCCTCCTCTAGGCTCTGGGTTCTCCCCCTGCAATTTACTGGGTAATTATTCCATTGTGTAAACAGCCATTACTATGGACCAAACCCTGGCATGCCTGTAAGCATCCTCCTGTCACAATGCACATCTATCTTCTGCTGTGTCCCGGCCGCACGACCTGTCACGAAATAGAAGCTGAGCTCTCTCTTTGAGAGAGACAGACAGAGACAGAGACAGAAAGAGATAGAGAGACAGAGAGAGAGAGAGAGAGAATCAAGGGCTGTCAAAAGAGTCTGTGGGGCCTCTCTGAATGCGCTCATGTACACACACGCACGAAGGCAGGCGCACACATGCGTGCAAGCACACACACACACACCCACGCACAAAGTTTGTTTTGTGTCAATGCATTGTGTTCCGCTCACAGTGTCTGAATAGCTTCCTGCTGTAGCCATTACCTCACCCGTTTTACATCTGTTTGCATTGACGTCACAATTTACATTTATTTGGATCAGAACTCAGGATCTCTGGATCAACAGATGGCTGGCGGTCTTGGTTGTTGAATGTTTTCAGCTGGGTAAATGGAAACGTATCTCCCGCCACCCAATATATATATATATTCAGATTTAAATCAAAGGCTGTGTGTGATTTTTGGTACAGTGTAGGATTTGTATCTGCTGAATGGTTTCCAGCGCTGTTGTGCTTCTCCTGTTAGGTTGTGGCTCGGCGTCTGTTTTTGTCAACATCATACATTTATAAACAGCTCCCTGTGCTTTGTTTATCGTCAGCGACAGTTCACCCCGTCGGAGTGAATTTTTCATCGCCACGTCTATTTCTGGGGGCTCCAGAAACACACAGGGACTCGAACCCAGGAACCTTTTCGGTCGGCTGATAACACTCCCCTGTCCCTCCTCTGCTGGTCTGTACGCTGGAGATACCCAAACCAGACCTTTATTAACTATCCATTCGCTCACAGCAACATAAATCAATTTTAGAATGTTATTTTTTTTGTAACTGTTGGAGAGGTTTTTTGTTTCTTTTTTGTTTAGGAAGTGAATAGTTCACCCGTTCACACAGAAGCACAGTGCTAATATAAACAGTAGTGGCTGCTCTCAGATCAGCTTCCCTTCAGGAAGGATCCCGGATGATCAGTTCATGGTCATGGTTAACTAAAAACGAGTTGGGCGTTGTTTTAGAATACCACCTAACATAAAAGTAAACCTAACATATGGTTGCCCTTTCAGAGGCCCGTTCGGAGCAAGTCTGGGCAGTTTGGGGCCATAAGGTGTGTATTGATCCGCCCTCTTCCCCATTGAGGGGCTGGAGGCTTGTGTGGGGGTTTGGGTTGGGGGGGGGGGCCCCCTGGGAGAGAGGTGATTGGAGGTCCCCCCCCCCCTGCTCTAATCAACGGGGTCGTGCTGGACGGCGGAGACCCCAGCTGTGCTTCTCTGGGCTGCAGACACACGGCGTTATCTGGGAGGGGGGGGAGGAGGAGGAGGAGGGGGAGGGTGGGGGGGGGATGCATCCACCCTCCTGCGTCTGTTCCGGCTCGCTGACTCCTTTCTAATGGGTTAACAAGAAGCAGTAACTCACCCCTGCACCCACCCCACCCCCCCCCCCCACCCCCTCCTCGCTGCCCCGCCTCCACCACACTTCCAGACGTGCACGTGCATACACTTGAGGAGACACAAGCTCGGACGTGCATGCATACACACGTAGACACCCGCTGGATACGCATGCACAGACACACGCGCAGCGCAAACACACACACACACGCACGCACGCACGAGCGCACACGCACACACACACTGAAGCACATTGATTCTGAACATATTGTAAGTTCACACACAGACAACTGGCTCGGTCTGGATTGTTGTGCTTTGTGCCGGTTGGTACTACTTCATCTATCTCCCTTTATTCTTGTCTATTCCTCCCTCCCTCCCTCCCTCTCTCCCTCCCTCTCTCCCCCTCCCGTACTCCCGTTTCCAGTGATTTTGGCAGCGGCACAGTCTCCTTTGTTTCCCTCCGACTTTTCAAACGTCTATTTATGCACCCCGGTGTAATTGTGTGCTGGGACGGATCTGGTTGGAAGCCGTTTTGCATCACAATGGAGTCCCATCGAGCAGCACCACTCATCCAGCAGCGGCCCAGTATACCAGGGCCCGGTTCCTCTCCTGTGTGTGTGTGTACGTGTGTGTGTGTGTGTGTGTGTGTGTGTGTGTGTGTGTGTGTGTGTGTGTGTGTGTGTGTGTGTGTGTGTGTGTGTGTGTGTGTGTGTGTGTGTGTGTGTGTGTGTGTGTGTGTGTGTAAAAGAAAATCCATACATTAAACATGTGATGGGGCCTCCCGTCCCCATACTGTCCGCACGCTTGAGCGGCCGCGGCCCGGGGAACGCCATGATGTCATGGCGACTGGAAAATAAAAAAGGGAAAAGGGAAAAGGACGCCACTGAGCATTCTGTTTACGTCCAATCAAAAGAGGCCTTTGAAGTCGGCCGGTCGGCTTTGAAAGGGTTTTAACGAACGCTGGTGCGTTACGTGACGCTGCGGTCTGGTTGAAAGTACTCCAGGACCCGCAAGCTTTCATGTAATTTGTTGGGCAAATTGATTTTTAAGCACAATTTAAGGAGAAGTCGATTATTTGGTAGAAAGTGACCCAGACATTGCATCTAGGTTTGAATATTTTTTTCTCTGAAAAGCAAGTGGGCGAGGAGGTTATTTGATATTCAAATAATCCTGCGCTTTCGCTTTTGCAAACAAGATGCAAAAAAACAAAGCCCACTTTCCATCGCCACACAACAATCTAGTCTCACGTAAATAACATCAAGCTTTAGCTTCAATTTGGACCTGAATCCCAGTAGCGCCTTGTTCGTGGTTACATCACTGTAAAATACAATCGAATCAATTGAATACTGTATTTAAAATCGATGACTGAACCCTATTGTTGAGAGAACAATATGGCCAAACAATCTTATATTTGACATACAAATGAATGTCACAACAACTGTGTACACCTTTAACACAGCAATGCCACCAGGCCCTAGTTCTCCTACATAAACAGTTCTCTGTTTGGCCGAGGAGGTGTGGCGGGCAGGGTATTGGAATGGAGCCCAGGATATATTTCCATGGCTCAGTAAAGGGATACCGGCTGACTTCAGGGCCCTGATTTACGGTTGCCACCCATTTGTGGTATTTATTAGGTGCTCAATCAAATGGGTTCAGAATGTCTTGTCTGCTCTGAAGCTATCTCTTCTCAGCTCGTCTATTTCCTGTGTGTCCAACTCGGTCTCTGACCTCAGTCACTCTGTGTACTTTGTTGCGAGACTACATTTGAAAATATCACTTCAAATATATTATTCAAATGTAAAGATACTACGATATTTGAAAATGAAAAGATTCTGTTGTCGAAGGAAATTACCACGATGTAGATTAAAGGACCAACCCACGTTTATTTAAGTAAGAGATATCGTCACGTTAGGAGTGCTAGGTCGGCCATCTTGTTAAAAAAACAACTGTCAGCTTCGGAACACCAAACACCTGTATAAATAGTGTGTCTGGGTTAACAACAAGTGATGTTTTTTGTTTATTTTCCGTGATTGTGTTTAATTAAACTACAGACAAGAATGCGTGGCATTTGAAGGTATGCCCCCACATCACAGCCCTCTGGTTACCTTGTTCCATCCAGGGACACAAGTCCCTCCAATTAGGTGCTTTCCTCTCTCTCTCCGTCTCCCTCTGCCAGTCTGTGTTTAGGAATGTGCCAACCAGACAGCCAGCCACCCAACGCGCTCTCTCTCTCTCTCTCTCTCTCTCTCTCTCTCTCTCTCTCTCTCTCTCTCTCTCTCTCTCTCTCTCTCTCTCTCTCTCTCTCTCTCTCTCTCTCTCTCTCTCTCTCTCTCTCTCTCTCTCTCTCTCTCTCTCTCTCTCTCTCTCTCTCTCTCTCTCTCTCTCTCTCTCTCTCTCGTGTGTTGTCATGGCACTTTCTCACTGAACCCTGACGGCTGGAGGATGACAGGTATGAGATGGACCCTAGCACCTGACTGGAGGTGGGAGTGGGATTAGCACAAGCTCTCTCAGAAGAGGTTTGAGGGCCAACAGGGTGCGAGTGTCTGGACGGCGCGGCTAAGCTACAGCTAACATAGATCACCACATATGGAGTGGATTAACGCACCAGGGATGTTTTGAAGATTCGATATGAAACTTTATGAATCCATAAAAGGGGATCTAGACACTACCAGTCACATGACGGTGTTAAAAAAAAATCATGAAACCGCACTAGTTCTTTGCTTGTGGGTGTGTTCAGGATTGTCTGAATACACAGGTTTGTTAGTGAATCCATTTAAATATAGTTTTTATTATCTAATACCATCAAATATTTTGGTCTACAAATCAGCAATCTGCTGCCATGGAGAAGATGAATAGTAGCGTTCCAAAAAAATCGGGTTGACCTAAAGTTTTGTTATAGGTGATTATGTCCTTCCTTAGATATGGTTGTTCCATGAGCACAGATGACGTAGTACCCAGGTGTTGGTGAGGACCTTCCAAGCACACCTGCACCGTGTATTTGGAGGTATTTCAGGCATGCATGGACCTTGTGTGATTATATACTTTCCAATGTGGTTTTAGTGCTGCCTAATCCCTATATTTCCCCATGGAAATATGAAGTAAACGCCAGAAAAAAACCTGGAATGTATTTTGACCATACATTTGACAGGTTGAAATTTGTAAAATGTGGACAACATATCTTAACTTAAGATAGTGTTACGATATTGTAAAAAAAAAAAAAAAAGGGTCCTCAATTTTTGCAAATTGAGCCAGATTGAGTGAATAAATAAACTACATGTTACAACATTGGTTTTGAGTTTTTAATCTTCTCAGACAGTGATACAAAATTAAGACAAATATTAAGAGTGTACTAAATGTGCAAATTATAGGCTTCTACAAAAAGGTATGTACAATTATTTACAGAATGTCTTCTATTCAAAGTACTCTACTCAAAACAACATTGACTAGCTTATAGAAAATGTGCACAAGCTTTGCCACATTTCTTGGTCCTTTATGTCCACTATAATCACAGAAAATGACATTATATTTTGGCAAATTGGACCCCTACATATACATATATTTAAACTGGAATAAAATAGTGGAACAAGGCTTGGACAAAAAAAATGCCTCTCGTTTTCTATTTACAAAGTACATTCATAAAAAAGTATCGTCAAAATGACTCGTATTATACAAAAACAGACACAAGTTAGGCGACCTTCAGCAAAAACAAGACAAACGGACAAAACAACAACTATACAGAACCCTGAGACACTTTAAACATTAAAAACATGGCGGTCAAGAACATCACTTAGCGTTCCGGTCCGAGCGGGACTCGAACCCCCACACTCTCCCCTGTGCCAAGCGTGTTTTATGTCGAGGAAGAAGACGCACACTTAGGCTGACCAAAATTGAAGGAAGCCGGAGTCCAACCGTCTAAAAATAAAGCGGAAGGAGGAAGATTGCTCCTTTTTTCGTCGCCCCCCCCAAAAAAAAAAAATGCATCCACTTCTTGGTCCTGGTTCTATTCTCAGCCCTGCCGTGGCCATGCTCAGCTCCCGTCAGCAGTTTCAGCACAGCCCTTTGCACCTGAGTAACGAGAGACTGTCCCGGAGTCAGATGAAGATGCCGAGACGATGCAACGAGGTCAGCGCTTTGTTCCAGTAACAGCCCGGTGTGCAAGAACAAACGAAAGCACTTCCTGGTCGCATGTGCCACCAAACAGGTAATAAAAACACTAAAACATGCGTGAGGTGAGCACTGGTGCACACTTTGAGCCCAGTCTTCCCAGGGTGAGCGAGGGGGGGGGGGGGGGAACTGGCACAGTCGAGAGGAAGTGGACACAATGGGGGGGGGGTAGTCTGTTGGTTCAGCAGTAGACTGGGGCCCCGCAGTGAGAACTTCCCCACATCGTCTACACCAGGGGTCACCAACCTTTTTGAACCTGAGAGCTACTTCATGGGTACTGATTCATACGAAGGGGCACCCAGTTTGATACCCTTCTGAAATAACAAATTGGCTCAGTTTGCCTTTAGTTATATATTATTATTAATGTTTAATGATAATCATCTATGTGAAGACATTGATCATGTTAATGATTGCTCACAATAATTATCAACAATTACTTAAAGTTGGTGGGAAAGAGTTGTTCAAGGATGAGTTGTGCTAGCAGGCCTGCAGGCGCCTCATATGGTCCTTGCGGGCGCCCTGGTGCCTGGTTGGTGACCCCAGGTCTATACCCTCGCAAAACAGAGGTAAGAAAGAGGGCGAGAGAGATAGAGAGAGAGGGACACTTCCCTTTTAGTCCTTGACACGTACCAGCGCGCGGTCAACAGGCCCCCGTCCTAATGGTGTGTTCCTGAAAAAACGGCGCAGCCATTTAATGAGAGCGTCATCACTGCTCTCGGTCTAATCTCAGATTTTCGAAAGATGAAGACAAAAAGGGGGCGTGCCTTCGAGCAATGCCGCAAGAAAGCTGGGAGATCTTCGACTTTCGCCTCGGAAGTCTGGCGTCCGAGGTATCAGGAACACACCATAATGCCCGGACGCGCACACACACACACACACACGTCGGTGCCATCTGCTGTCACCGTGCTGCTTGAGAGTCGGCTGGTGTTCCGTCGGCACTCAGCGGTAGGCATGGTTACACGGTCACTACATGGGAAAGTTACACAGGAGCCCCCCGGGGTAAACAGATCAGGTGGTAGCCCAAGAGGGGCGCCCTGGTAGGAGGGGGGGCCTCCTGGTTGGTGGGGGGGGGGGGGCGTCCTGGTAGGAGGTCTGAGTCCGTGAGGCTCGTCAGGCCCCATCTAGCCTCCCTCAGCCCAGACAGCTTTGGTCCTCCTCCGCTGCGGTCGCCGTGGGATGGATCACAACGACCGACACCCGGCCACGCACTACTCCTCCCTCTTCCTCCTCCGTCCGCCGGCCACGCCCCCTCCCCAGCATTCCGCGGGCGCTCGCAGGGAGACAGACGTACGCCCCGCATTCCAGACACCATTGCTGATCTGCAGAGAGAGAGAGAGAGAGAGAGAGAGAGAGGGGGGGGGGATATTAGTTTAGGCATCCGAAGAACTCCCGATAAGGCGCTTCATGATCAGACTTCTGCCCCATGACCACAGGGCAGCGTGGATCTTTCCCGGGGGGGGCGGGGGGGGGCAGAGAGGTATGCGTGTGTGTACCGGGGGCTCAGCAGCAGATGAGCGGCTTATCGCCCTGTGTGCCGTTCCAGCTACACGTCCTGCAGGGCATTCATGAGAACTTGGAACGGGACGGGCGTTCAGGGATTGGCAGCTACAGTCATTTCATCACATTTTGCAGGGCGGCCAATGGACCGATCAGATGAGAGGTCCGCGGATAGATCACAAGCCCAGTATTGGCCGTCGGTTCCAATACATTGATATTCAACTCTGCGCTAATCTATTTAAGCACTGTGGTCGCCTCCTCTTGCGGTTAGTGGCTTGACGTGGCGTTCCCGAAATGTGTTGAATGGGCACTAGTTAAATTACACACACGTGGTGAATTCTTTGGGTTCCAGGGTAGCACCGCCTCCCTCTCATCCCTGTATTTTTCCGTGGAGGGATAGTGTGCGTCTCTTTTCCCCGCGCTGCCGGTATGGAATGCATCTGATCATTTGGCTGTAGGAGACGCAATATTGAACTCTGGCTTGCGTGTTTTTCACCATACAGCAATAATGCAATTCTGGCACGCTAGATGAAGGGTGTGTGTGTGTGTGTGTGTGTATTTTGCCGCGTGTGTTTCGGGCCTAATGAAAAACCAAACTGACGTTTTACCAGAGTCATCGCTTGAGGTGTGGTTGGCTAGCCTGATGCGCTCTCATTAGCACGTCAGCCAAAGCAGGTCAATCCTACCGTACCTATTCAGCCTGAAGCAGCGACATTGTGTGTTGTGGCGCTAGCTTACAAGGCCTCCAGCTCAGGGGTGAACTCCCCACTAGAATGCCGTATAATAAGTCACCCTGAAACACTACGGAATGAACTCCTGATCAAGCTTGCACTGACGCCTGATGGAAACAAAAAGAGACATTCTTGCAGTGTAGTCAAGCAGGAAAGATAAGAGGCTAAATTGATTTCTGAATACTTGACTGCGCCGTTCGTGTCTAGGATGCAGTCTACGCAACAACTGCAAAGGAAGCTTGCTGGCATTCCTTTGTTAACCGGGCCCAACCGAGTTACAGGGAGGCAGCCTCCTCCATCCCTCTGATCAAAGAGAGGCAAGGCAGCGGCACACATCGCATGGAATGGAGCACGCCAAATGGTGTGTGCGTGTGTGTATGTATCCGTCTGTGTCTGTGCGTGTGTCTCCAGTACAGAGGATGTAGAGCGAACCAGCTCCATCTAAAATAGATTATTTTACACTCTGCCACGATGTGATTATTTCTCGGTGCCAGTGTGTTAATCCAGGAACACATCCCCACACTGCCGTAGGGAGCCTTTCATATTGCAGGCATATGAAAAATGAAGCTCCATCCAACACGCATCAAAGGAAAGAAGTCTGGGAGAAAAGTGTGACAGAACAGTATAAAGCTCTAGAATACTTTGTGTCGGGCTGTGTATTTGATTCGGCAATCGCTTCGGCAGCATTGCACCGGATTGCATCGCTTTCTGCATGAAGAACAAAGAAGCCCGTGCTTACATGCGCTTGGCCATCTTTTGATGCCGGGAGAGAAAGCCTGGTCCCTTATCAAACCTTCAACCAGACCGCCACGACAAAACAAGGAGCCCGCTGTCACCAGGAATTAGCTCTGGCCCGTCTCACGGCCCCTGGGCCATTTCCCGTCATGCCAAGGTCAACTCCACTGAGCGACCATCAAAGCCCTCCACATCTCCGCCACCATCTCAGCCTCAAGACCCAGAGACTGAAAGGGGGGCAGATTGCTGGAGAACAACCACAGATAGCAAAAACACAGACTCGCCTTCGAATGCATTTCACATTTACATTCAGCAGACGCTCCTATCCAAAAGGGGACTCTTAAGGGAGGCCGGAGGACGTTCAAAGCTAAATTGGGAGTTACTAAGCTAAAGATAAAAAGGTAACTGATCAAACATGGGCAGGCTGGCAGATACGGAGGAAGGGTTGAGGCTGCAGACTGACAGACTTTGACCTTTTCAAAACAGCCAGCATCTTCCTGCAGCGCACGGGAACACGGCGTCAGCTTGTGTCAGCTTGAGTTCTTTAATTACGTTGCACCACTTGAGCGCGATTACCAAACCCAAAGGCGTGTGTTTGAAGATTAACGAATACCTCCTCCAGGACACAACACAGCAGAATATAGCCTTGATGTGATATCACGTCCTCACACACACCTGAGGGTTTAGCAAGCCCAACCCTGGCCCCCCCCACCACAAGTGCTTCGTCTGCACTCTCCTCGTACCTCAGACTGCATCTGCTCACTAGCATCCTCCGGGAGATAAATACCAATTACCCACAATGCACCAGACCCACCCTCAATCCCCTCTTGTCTTTGTATATGTTTTGAGGTGTCTTTACAAACGGCTTGTTGTACCGTGTTTACTAATGACTGTAAATGTAAAATCAACTGACGCACACGCACGCACACACACACACACACACACACACACACACACACACACACACACACACACACACACACACACACACACACACACACACACACACACACACACACACACACACACACACACACACACACACACACACACACACACACACACAAAGTCCTGTCTGCGTCGCGTCCCTGCGGAAAGCCCAGTGAAAACATTATTCTGGTGCGTTGTCGGCGGGGACAAAAGAGTGTCTGTGTTTGATTGAGGCCGAGCCACTCGGCTGCCACTTCAGAGGCGGCTGAACGTTGCGTAATGCGGATTAATTAGCGGGCGGAGATGCCCAGCTGGCCCGCAGAACGGACCCCTGGCCACTGTATGACAGGCCGTCTCCTTCCGAGGGACCTAATCAAATTAGTCTGGGCGATTATTCAGTCCCTCTTTAAGTACCTTTTCCCTTTTTTTTTTTGCCTTTCCTTTTTGTCGCTCACAGCGTGGAGAAAGGTCCAATAAAAACTCCATTAGGGTTTATGCAAATGAACGCCTGCGTGCAGAGGGCTGTAATGTGGCGGATTGATTACTCAGGGGACCGGGAGAGGGTGGCCACGTGCGCTCTCTGTGTGTGTGCCTGTCTGTGTTTTAGAAAGACGGGGGTGTGGGTTTGAGCTCAGAAAAGGCAATGTGTGTGTTTATGCGTGCGTGTCGTATTTGTGCTGTGTGTGTGTCGTATTTGTGGTTGTGTGTGTGTGTGTGTGTGTGTGTGTGTGTGTGTGTGTGTGTGTGTGTGTGTGTGTGTGTGTGTGTGTGTGTGTGTGTGTGTGTGTGTGTGTGTGTGTGTGTCGTACACAGATGCCACAATAAAAGGCCCATTCAGCGTGCGTTCCTGGTGGCCCTCACAGTCAGCCACGCATTAATAAAACATTAGATGTGCGCGTGTTTGCGTCGTGCGTTTGTGTGTGGCCCGTGCTCTCCTCCAGAGATCCCAATCCGTGTTGCCAGATTGGGCCAGATTTCATGCCCAATCTGGAGACTCTGGCTGCAGCATGCTGCAGCCAGGGTCTCCATATTGGGCGGGAAATCGGGCCCAATCTGGCAACACTGATCCCAATGTGACCTTTCCTATTCACGGCAGCTGTCTGGGGGTGGCGGGTGCCCAGCGAACAACACCCCCCCCCCCCCCCCCCCCCAGCCCCCTCATCCCCTTCCTGCTGCTCCTCCTCCTCCTCCTCAAAGTGACCGTTTACTGGCCCAGGTGGACCCCGTCAACACCCCCGGCTCATAGGGGCTCCAGCCCTACTGTTGTGATGAAAAGGAACCAAAACATAGGATGGGGGTGGGAATGACTTGCTACCACATACTTCTGAACGATTTGGGGAAATAATCGTAATTATTTAATAATTAATTGCGATTATTTTGACCAATATTGCGATTGCGATTTCATGTGCGTTTATCATTTATTAAGTTCCTTATGTTGTGTATTATTCACTAAAAAATAAATAAATCATTCTTAAAGTTTAGTATGACCAACACAACATTGGAAGCAGTCAACATAAAAACTGCTCTTTCCTTTACGCCAGGCTGTGCTGAGATTAATTTAAATTATAAACTTCTTTATTTAACTATTGGATTGTAAAATAAAAATGAAAATAAATGAATCGTACTGATTTCCAATCAGTAATGGTAACAAATCACTTTTTTTTTTTCTTTTATCATTTTTAATCGCAGCCTTTGCGATTTGCATACCACATTCTATTACATCGCGATTTCGATTTGAATTTGACTAATCGTTCAGCAGCCCTACTCGTGAAATATATGTTCGGACAGTAACTGCTTCCGTTGTCCCCGACACACTATTTAGTTTGTTGAGGGATACTTTACCGTCCATTTCCATGTGCTATGCGGCATAATAAGACGCTACAATCGTGAACAAAAGCCCCCATTAAAGACCGACGGCCTAACCCAAAGCATTGGGCTGTGCACCTCCAATTGGCCAAGCTTGGTAAACAAAAATGTTCCCATGATGTCGTCTCCCTTGTTTTGCATCCCCCACAACCACGACCCCCCCCCCCCCACCAGACATTTTCGAATAGTTTTCCATCAGCAGTGGTCTTCAGGACGGCTCTGGAGACTGTGGTGGGTCACGTCTGGGGGTTGGAGTGGGTGCTGAGAGCTGGGTTCTGAGCGCCGACGCCGGGCAGGCCTAGCTGGTAACGCCACACAGCAAAACCCAAACCGCCCGGGCAACTAGTGATGGCCAAACCCCTCACGCGTCATTAACAAATGGTTACTAATGGGCACCCAAAACCACTCCTTCATTCCTCCCAAATTAGAAGACGCATGGTTGGCTTTTAAAAAACATGGCGATGTTGCCAGTAATGCGACACCAGTGTGTGTGTGTGTGTGTGTGTGTGTGTGTGTGTGTGTGTGTGTGTGTGTGTGTGTGTGTGTGTGTGTGTGTGTGTGTGTGTGTGTGTGTGTGTGTGTGTGTGTGTGTGTGTGTGTGTGTGTGTGTGTGCATTCACTCTGGTAGGACGAGCCGAAAACAGGAGTAGTTTCACAAGAGTGTAAAAAACACACGAGGCTAGTGAAGGGAAGGCAGCTGACTAACCGTGGACCCACTCACTCAGCCCCTCGTAAAACATAAAAGGAGCATTTACACACACGCATACAAAGGCACTCTCTAAACACACAACATGCACAACACACACACACGCCATATTATTTCTTTGCTTGACCCCAGTTGAAAGTTGACAGTGGAGTGTATTTTTAGTTAGCCGCTAGTCACGCCTGCCAAACACTGCAAAACACAACTCTGTCTCTCCCTCTCGTACGCTCTTCTCCTCCCCTTTATGTGTCCACGTCTGCGGAACGCACTTCTCTCGCACCCGTGCCACCCTTCTCTACCAAAACAGCCACCTCCTCCCCTCTTTTACACGGACTGCACTCCTGCTCCATCTCCTCTACCCTCCAGCCGTCGGTCACGGGCGAGAGCGAGACATGCATCTCCCGCTGTGGCGTCTAGAGGGGCATGAGACTGATGCCTGCTTAACGAGCAGGGCTTCTGGAAATCTGAGCTTTTTCCATCTCGACTGTAATTAAACATAAAGGGCTAGGGCAGCGCGACGGTAGCAGCAGTAAGCATTGAGGATTCCGAGGGGGACCTTGATGTTTTGCCTCGCCAGCCTGTCTGTCTCCTTCCCCTCGGAAGCCCAAAACAAACATGACAAAAAGGAACGCAGCCAAAACCAAGTCACAGAGTCTTCACTGTGCCGGTCGCCTCGGGATTCACCGTTTAGCCGGAATTCACCGGACAACAAACACAACACTTTGGTTTTGCTTCTGCTCAGTTTTTGTCCTGCAGGGCCGAAATCATTTAGTTTCAAATGCATCCTAGGTGCCTTGATTGAATATCATTGCGTATCAAGTATATCATGCAGAAACTGGCATTTGTCAAAACTATATTAACCAAGATCATGTTGATTTATTTAGCACCTAGTCGTGGCTTCTCTCTAGACTACCTGGTGGTGGCTAGAGTACTATAGAAACCTTACCGACAGACGCAAATCCCTCAAGAAGGTCCATTTGATAATGTCATTTTTGCATTTTAAACGCAACTACCATTGTCTGATACCGGATCCGGCGCTGGCATCCACTGTAGTCCCCTCGTGCAAACGTCTCACAGTTTATACGACCCTCATTCCCCAGGGCCCTGAGGTCGTAAAGCTCACGTTGCCAATGATCAGAGGTTAACCTGGTTAAAAAGTCTGAGGCTGCACGGCCAGCAAAAATGTCTGCGCCGGTATTTGTCTTCTAAAAGTGAATGACTGGCGCTGTGTGTGTTATCACATGCTGCCCAGCTGCCCTTTAGACTCGTAGTACATACGGCTCGGCAAATAAACACAGGGGGTAATTGCTCCTAATAAAACCTCTGTGGGATCCATTCATAGAAAGGAGACGGCGTCTGACACGCAAGACTGTGTTCAGTTCAGGGGAAAAGTTATACACAAAATCTGATCAAATATGTAGCACAGGAGTGAGTGTGTGCTACTTCACAGAGATGTGTCATTATCTGATCAAATAACTGTATTTTCCCTTCTAATGGCCTGGAGTCATGAAACCTAAACCAGCTCCGTCACCACCACACCACCACCACCACCAGTCACACGTTGGGCTTCCTCTTCCTCTATCCAACCGGTTTTTCAGGATATAAGATTGAATCCCGTATCCAAGCGCAAATCAGTGACACCAGCCACCTGTCGTTGCCCCCAGCGTGTTCCAACAGTCTCGCCGTCCGTTTGGTATATTAAAAGTAGCAGGGCTGTCGTCGGTACATACCATAGATACCGTAGATACGTTTCATTTCGTCATACCGACTAGCTGATAAAAAAATACTGGTTCTGTCAATCATCGGGAAAAAGATGTTGCTTTGTCGGGAGAGTTTGGACACGATTCCTATTCAGACAGACAAGACGGCTATATGGAACAAGCTACGACCTGGAACTTAACCATAGTGTGTGCATGACCTCTGAGACACTATGCAACGCGTGAGAGAGACTTATTTCATCCCATAAGACCCAGCTCGCGTCCAAGCCCCTGCGATGCAGACCTGCCACCTGCCACTCTCCCGTCGCTGACAAGAGGCCTGGTGTTTGTGGCTCACGCTCTGTAATTACCCAGCGCGCCGCCACATTCCTCCTGCTCCTTAAACCGAGACACCTCCCCGCGTTTCCCCGACACCCGGCCGCCGCAACGGCGAGATACCGTGTGAGTGTAACCACTGGCGACGGTGAGGTGATTTAAACCGGCCTTGTCCGGGTTCCGAGTGATCGAGCACTTAGCCCACGAGAGCGCATCCAAGCCACCACCCCTCGAGAAATAACTACAGCGAGAGCCGGGGGACGACACGCGTGAACAAGCGACACTCACCAGTGAGACGTCAGAGAGGGCGCCGTCCCTACGCAGACAGGTACTTCCACGTGCTGACGAAGGCGGTGGGGATGAGCGAGTACGGCACGCTGGTGACGCTGTCCCAGGAGTCCGTGGAGGGGTCGTAGCAGTCCAGCGTCTTGCACCGCTGCGCGCCGTAGCCGCCGACCACGTACAGCCGGTTCCCCGACGCCACCGCGTGGCAGCTGATGCGCTTGGCCGCCATGTCGCCGAACTTGGACCACTGGAACGTCTCGCTGTTGAAGCGGTACGCCGAGCTGGCCGAGAACTCTGTGTCGCCGCCGATGACCACCACGTGGGCGCCCACCACCGCCGCCGCCGTGTAGCGCCAGAGCTGCGGGCAGTTGGCCGGCACCGTCCAGCGATTCTGCACGGGGTCGAAGCACTGCACCTTGGGGAACTTGTCCCGGTTGACGCTGGTGCCGCCGAAGGCAAACAGCTTGTTCTTGGCGCCGACCACGGCGGCGTTGCTCACGCCCTCGCGGAGCGGCGCCACCAGCGTCCACTTGTTGGTCTGCGGGTCGTACTGCTCCACCTGCTTCAGGGACACGGACGGCGAGGCCGGGAAGGAGCCGGCCAGCGACGTGTGCCCGCCCACCGCGTACAGGATGTGGTCCAGCTCGGCCGAGCCGTGGCCGAAGCGGGCGACCAGCATCGGCGCCGCCTTGGACCACTCGTCGTGCAGCGTGTCGTACACCCAGACGTCCTTGGAGGCGCCGTTCTCCGAGCCGCGCCCCCCGGTGACGTAGACCTGGCGCCAAAAGGTTTGGAGGTTGATTGATTTTTCATTCTTCAATATCAATGCATTAATTTCCTTATCAGACTGTGATTCATTTGACATTTGCATTTAGCAGACGCTTTTATTCAATGCATCGCGGTCGGTACAGTAGGGATGTTCATAAAACCAAGTGCCAAGCAGTAACAATTGCTAGGTTAACCCATTCCCCGTGTACAACAAAGACAGCTAGGAAAAGATGCTACACAATGCTAAGTACTATTTTAAGTGCACGGACAAACAAACATACAATAATTGCGTACATCAAGTGCCAATTTAAAGTAATTTAAGTAAAAATGTTTGCTTAAATTATTTTATAAAATAAAGTGCTAAAAAATATCACCACGCAGCAAATAGCACATCTGCCACCCACCTTGCAACCGATGGCGCAGGCGCTGCACTCCTTCCTGGGGCTGGGTATGTCCGTCTTGGGCGTGATCTCCTTGGTCTTGTTGTCGATCATGTACACCTTGTCGCACATGAACGTCTGCCCCCCCAGCAGCAGCAGCGCCTGGTTCACCTTCCTGGGCCGCGCGCAGAAGCCCGTCACGATGCCGTCGTTCTGCAGGATGCGCATCTTGCAGCGCACGGCGTCCTCCACGATCTCCCGGCCCACCTTGTGCCCCATGACCAGCTCCTCCGACGCCACGTTCTTCAGCAGGTACGACTCGGGGAGCAGCGCCAGGCGCACGCAGCGCAGCAGCTCCGGCAGCTCGGCGTGCCGGCCCTCCGTGTCCGCCTTGACCCAGTCGATGACCGCCTCGTAGGCCAGGCTCTCGTCCTCCACCTCCAGCTCCTCGCTGAAGATCAGCTCCTGGACCTTGTCGCGGGGCAGGTTCAGGAAGTCCTCCGTCTTGTAGAGCGTGGCGAAGTTGGCCAGGCACATCCTCCAGGAGAGCTCGTAGAGCCGCTGGCACTGGTGGGCGTCGGAGAGCAGCATCATGCCCAGGCAGTTGGACTCGTGGAGGTTCTTCTCCAGGAACTCGGCCGCCGCGTCGCGGATGTCGTGGAACTGCAGCATGTCGCCCGCCTCCAGCAGAGACTCTGCGTTCTCCTCGTTGATGATGACCCGCGCCGAGTAGGCGTAGTCCAGCAGCAGCTCGAGCACCTCGGGGTGCAGCGAGTCGTGGAAGTTGACCTCGGCGTCGCGGCTCTCGCGCAGGCCGCCGCTGAACATGGCCTCGAAGTAGCGGCTGCAGGAGGCCAGCACGGCCCGGTGGCAGGGGAAGGCCCGGTTGCCCGCCCGCAGCGCCACGTCGGTGAAGCACTTGCGCTTGCGCAGCAGGTTGAGCTGGGTGAGGAGGCTGTCGGCGTGGGACGTCTTGTGGTACAGGTGGATGTTCATGGAGCCGTTGCTGGACCGGGACTTCCGGTTCTCGTGGTTGCTGACGGACATCTTGACTCGGACCTAGGCAGAAGGTAAGGAAGAAAGGATTAGCTAAGATTAGCCTATCGGGCGAACTATTCATTTTACTGTGCTGTTTTTGTTTTTTTAAACCTTCCCTCCTGATATTGATTTATTGGTTGACCAAACGGAAAAACAAGGCTTCCCCTAATGTAGAAATGTTTGCACATTACGATTGATTAATTGCCCACATATCGTGAATCAAGTGTGTCATAAACTTGTGTTATCCATATACTGCAGAGATGAAAGGTGGTCACCACGCCAACAGGAAACATAACCAGTGTTTGAATCCCTGAATCGTTAGACACCCCCCCCCCCCACATCAGGTCCATTCTTGACCAACACCAGGGGATATGTGTGAGCTTTATCGTCTATATCCTTCTGTAAATACTGACAAAAATGGAAGGACAGATTCTGAGCTGGGTGTGTTATAACAAGAGTTTATTGCCACCTCTATGAACATTTTGAACCTGTGAGTCAGCTTTAAGCAAATCAATTCCATTGCTTGCCTTCTCTCACACACACACAGACACAGACACACACAGAAGATCCGACACCTCTTCAAGCAGAGCTCATGGACGATTGAATTATGCAAGAATTGTACAACAGATGCAACTGTCTCGCCGCTTTGAGTTCATGTTGAATACCTCAACTACCTCATTTACAGAACATTTTGACTATCCCGCAGGCTTAGTTTAACTACCCGAATACGGACGGCAACGCTAACTAGTGCTTAATGACGTTCAGACCAAATCAAATCTATTCAAACAATAACTGTGTAATATAGCATATTATATTTCTGAAAATGCAGAGAAACGTAAAGAGTGTTCATTTGACAGGCCAATGTGCTGCGATCAACGAATATAGCTTCTCAAAGCAAGACATCCATTGTTTGAAATGGATTTGCAGTTCAGACGAAACACTAACCCCTGGACTTCCATACAGGGATCTGAAAATCAACTGCATGTGAAATCCAATTCGTTTAGGCCACTAAATGTAAACCTCGGTCGGAAATAAAGCAGGCGCTCAACTTTCTTCCCAGTGAGCAGACAGACTGCGAACATTCAGCCGTCCAGCAGCGCCAGCTGCTGCGGGACATCAAAGGCTCGGGGGTTATGAGCTAGAACCAACTTCATTACATTTCGGAAGTTGGGGTTCGGAAAACCACTAAACTAAACAGGCACTTAACGTTGGTAATCGATAGCTGTGAAAGGAGGAGGAATACTATTAATTACCTGGATCGTCTCGTGGTGACGGAGCGGATACGGGGAGTCTTTATCCTGCAACTTTTGTCCCGTTGTCTCAGAAACACACTGAAACTTCTTTCCGAAACGCAATGTTTAACATAATATCGTGAACAAAAAGCGTGGAGTGTGGACGGCCCATTGGTCTATTCCTGCTGGTCTTCGCTGTCGCGTACAAAAACGTTTCCAAAGTTGACAATCGGAGAGCTACTCGTGGTGCGGCGACACACGGATGAACGGTAGGTTTTGAAAAGAGAAAGAGCAAAGGCACTGCTAGTGTTCACTCTAGCTCCTCCCACTAACCGTGGTATACATCGGATGGGCCAATAGGATGCAAGCTTTATGACTCCTCGTCCCTTTAAATAAATAAAAGAATAATTATAATCTACATATTTATTCCCCTAATCCCATTTTATTCTCCATTGTATCAACAACAAGAACCATATCTTATTTTACTAAGCGAGTACCCGAAAAAATTAACAGCATTAGTCTGAATTGTTGGGTCTAAGTAATAAGCAAATACCGAAGCATCATATGTGGTTACAGGCAACATATAGCCTGTTCATCAAGAGATCATGGTTAAACAATTTCCTAACCCTAACTATTCAGTCAAGAACTTCTAAAAATGTATGTTTCTCACATGTTGAATATTCAAACAAAAAAGTGTTCTTATAATGACATTGACCCTCAAAATGGAAAAAATAACACAGGTGCCACATTTGAGGAAAAGGCTCAAAATGCTTATTGCATGACTATAAATAACATCATCGATTATACTGAAACGACCTTCGGAGACAGGTCTACAATCCCACAGGCCGGCGACCAGCCCATCTAGAACAGTGGCTGTCTGCCTGGTCCAGACCACTGGTCTTCAAAGCCCTGCGGAGCACGGCAGGGCTAGTGCGACCACAATCAACATCATGAACACCACCACACCACTACCAGCTGGCTGGGGTCGATGCAACACCACTCATGTTTCTCTCTCTCTCTCTCTCTCTCTCTCTCTCTCTCTCTCTCTCTCTCTCTCTCTCTCTCTCTCTCTCTCTCTCTCTCTCTCTCTCTCTCTCTCTCTCTCTCTCTCTCTCGCTCTCTCTCTCTCTCTCTCTCTCTCTCTCTCGCTCTCTCTCTCTCTCTCTCTCTCTCTCTCTCTCTCTCTCTCTCTCTCTCTCTCTCTCTCTCTCTCTCTCTCTCTCTCTCTCTCTCTCTCTCTCTCTCTCTCTCAACAACTGCTAAACGGTGGCTGCTGTTTTTAGATAGTTGTTGTGAGAGGAGAGGAAGCTGGTTCAAATGAGTTCAAAAGCCTTTCTTATGATTCTCCATTGTCCCTGACACGATGTTTACATTCAGGGCCTGTGCTTCATGTAGGACGGTACGATTAGGTTTTCCAATGCAACACATTTTAATTCAACCCATCATAAGCTGGTACTAAGCGCACTGCAATTCACATTCCCCCGGAAAATGGTGGGCAATGTCCACTTAAACTGCCCCATAGCAGCTTATTACAGCCTAATGCTTTCACACACACAAGTGTGCCAAAAGGAGATTACGGATATAAGGAGATTAGTTTAATGAATTCATGATTGTAATCTAGGGTTAACAGACTTTAGCACTTCATATTGCCTATCTCCTTTCCGGTTTCAAGACAGATGCCAAATGCAGTGTGTGTGTGTGTGTGTGTGTGTGTGTGTGTGTGTGTGTGTGTGTGTGTGTGTGTGTGTGTGTGTGTGTGTGTGTGTGTGTGTGTGTGTGTGTGTGTGTGTGTGTGTGTGTGTGTGTGTGTGTGTGTGTGTGTGTGTGTGTGTGTGTTGCTCATCAGACGGGAAAGCAACGGCTCCTCCATTGTTTCCTGTACTGTAGTGTACGCGTTCATTCACACACAGCAGGTGGTTTGCTCAGTGAGGTCATTCTAAGAAAAGGAGAATAATAATCGATTGAAGCAAGCTTGTCTGATGATGGTCTACATGTCTGGACCAAAATCAACAACAAAAACCACAACAACAACAACAGTTAGGCCTATTGGCTATACAAATATGGTAGCTCTTTACTATATTAGGTTCATTCTGGTCATTTAAAGTGTGTAATTGAAACCATGTAGTATAATATTGAAGTATTAATGCCTATTCCATTCCATCTGTATTGAGTAATTACTTAACTTACGGTGTTATTTCAAAGACCATTCCACCACCATGTGACATTAAATACATGCTTTGATGAGACGTCTTTGTCCAGAAAAACGTTATCGTTATTTTTGGTCTTTATACGACGCATTTGTTTTCAACTATTAGACACCGGCATTGGAGGCATATGGGTATGGTGTGTCCATGTATGCAGCACTCACCTAATAATGAGGTATTTTGGTTCAGTCATTTTAAATGTAACAGTCCACTCATTCCTTCCTCTAACAACGCAAGAATGTGTTTATTATTTTTCGTCCTGCCATAATCTCCTTTATATTCCCCACCCCAAAGCCTATCACATTTTGTGAAGCTGAGTTCAGCTTCACGAAAGGACCGCAGAAAAATTGGATGGCAAATAGTTAGTGTTCTGTTGGCTGTTGGTATATTGTCGTCATCTAGTGGCTGTATTCCCAACCTGCAGAACAAATCATTTATTATTTCTAACCAATCATAATTGAGTTTGACCGAGTGGACGAAAAAACTACAAACAGAACTACATTTCCCTTGCAAAATGTGTTATTACGGAAATACGTAATGACACTACCGGCGCTTTCAAGGGCATTGAACACATTGCAGAACTCTACGGCGTCCAGCTGCCCGGTCACTACACACGTGCATTAAGAAAGAAAACCTACATCTGATCAACAACATCAAGGCATGGAAGGGTACGGGTCAGACTTCTCCTCGGGTGGAGCAGGAGGAAAAATGGATTCCGGGGCCATAATGGAGCAAGTCAAGGTCCAGATTGCGGTGGCTAACGCTCAGGAGCTATTGCAGGTAAAGTGAGCGAATCAATTATCTAATGAAAATAAGCGAATGACGTTGACGCTAACTTCCTTATGCCGTCGTGTGGGCCAATATAAAGTTGTTGTTGTGGTAGTATTTATTTTGATACGACGACCCTTCTGGTAGCACCATCAATGAATGCTGTAATAAGTTGCACAGGCCTCACATGAATGGTCCTAACGTTTACACCTTCACGTGTGTTGCAGAGAATGACAGACAAGTGTTTCAAAAAGTGTATAGGTAAACCCGGGAGCAACCTGGACAACTCTGAACAGGTATGCTTTCCCCTGGACCCATGTCAAATTGGTATCCATGATTGACTTAACTTCTTACTCACTTTGTTTCACCTTTCTGTATGTTTTATGATTGCTTTTTCTTTTCCTGTCTTTTTAGAAATGCATAGCGATGTGCATGGACCGGTATATGGATTGCTGGAATACTGTGTCTCGTGCTTACAACTCCCGGTTGCAGAAGGAAAGATCACGTATTTGAACTACCTCTTCACCCCAAGCCGTCTCCTAGCAACCACCCCTTGACCTCCATCCATGACCTCAACTGGCACCAACCCGAACATGGTTCTATGTTCTAGGATGAGGCTCCGATTGGTGCACTGTGTGTATTGACCGAAGCATACCACCAACTTTTGAGAGAATACCTCCCAGGCAGGCTATCAACGCTTGTAAAGTCCAGCCTTGGAACTGTTGTGGTGGGCGGTTGAATTTTATTCTGTGAACTGCATAAAATATTCCTATTGTTTAATTAATTTTTGTTATTAAATATCGTCCTTCTGGTTAAAAAAAGATCTGTATTCATTGAAATTGGTCATTTACTAAATGGTCTGTGCCATTACTTTTGTGATGCAATATTAATGTTTATACTTGTGTCTACTACTAAAGATGATGGCCTCATACAAAATATCAGGCCGAACCAAGATTATCTAGTATGAAACTACAGACTGTATCAAACTACAGACTGTGAAGGCCCCTTTTGTTCGAGAACCTGTCCAGCTGGAACATGTGATCCTAAAACCAGCTGTTCAACACAGCACCAGCGTCGCCTTAGCGCAGGAGGTATAGCAGTTGTCTTGTAACAGAAAGGTTGCTAGTTTGACCCCCAGCTCCTCCTAGCTGAGTGATGTGTCCCTGAGCAAGACACTTAACCCTTACTAAGCCTGACGAGCTGGCTGTCGCCTTGCATGGTTGACTGTCAATGTGTATTAACCGATGTAAGTCGCTTTGGATAAAAGCGTCTGCTAAATGCCCTAATTGTAATCACCAGTCCTCATATCATCTGGATATATATCCTCCCCCATCAGCATGTTAGAAATAAAGTTAACATACAGATGCTACAAATCCCACACAAGGATTTATAATTTCTTGAATTCCTGCCCAACCTGTATATTTGAGCGGCTTTCCATATGAGAATTAGTAAAATGTCATGCCAATGCTCATCACTTAGAACGTTTGTGTATGCACAACTGCAGATGAGAGCACACGCATGCATGGGTGTCAAAAGGCGAATTCATCACACTTGTCAACATGGTTTCCGGTTTAATGTCATTTAATAAAAGTGATGCGGTCAGAAGTCTCGAGTTCATAACCGTAGTACATCTCTGGGAACAAAACGGTTTTGTCTGACCTGTTGTCACTCTATCTGTTGTCCTGCACAGTAGTGGGCTTGTTTAAGTCAGGATTGCCTTGGTGCTGACGGAGGGTCAGATGTGGTGAACACCAAATATCAACAGCTGTAGGGAGTTCCCCCACCCCAACATGAAAAATAAATTATGATACAGAAATGTATGCCTTGGTTGTTTTCGCAACGTCCAATGTAATGTTAAAACAACGTAGTGATGGATTGACCGACCGAGTACCCTGTTAAAGAATATATATCAGGCTAAATGGCCAGTAAAACTGCCCCATCTTAATCCTGATTATACCGTGAATACAAATGAGACAACTGAATAAAACACATATTTTAACCCCCCACAAACACACACAAACACACACTGAATCTGCATAGGTTGATGTGTAAGCCAGGACAATAAATAACTGCAAAATAAATACACAAACAATGTGCATGTGCAAGTTAAGTGTCCATAGACCACAGTTGAGGATGTTATCCTGGGAATCTTGTTGGAGCTCTTGTTCCTTTCTGAGAAATGAATCACTGGCCAAATGATTACACAGTAACAGAATCAGCACCCTTGAACCAGTAGAGATATGAGCCCATTGAGAACAACAGAAATCTGCCCTGCTGCATCACCGACTTAAGCGGACATCGGTGTATCACAGCATTGTTCTTGCAGAAAGAAATAGTTCTGTTTAGTCCAACACACCGGAGATGCTATGAAGTTGAATTCCACCACCTCCGGTGAAATAATGACTGGTCCTTTGCTTTTGGATCATTCTCTCTCCCCCGGTTTGCGCTTCAGAAAGGCAGGTATGTAGACATCCACTCCCTGATAGAGGTCACGCGTGTGTACACTCCTGGGTAGCCTACGCGGCCACACCCGTGACCCCAGCTGGTTATACCGGCGACAAACCACTGACCAGCAGCATGGCGGCAAGATAGAGGACCTCCAGAATCTCCCTGTAGAGAGAGGAAAAAGAGTCAATTAACCAAAACAAAGATTTTTTTCTTGGTACATTGGTGCAAAGAGGACAAGGAAATGACTCAACTATAGAGAATTAAAAAAATCGAAAAGCTACAAATATATATGTGTGTGTGTGTGTGTGTGTGTGTGTGTGTGTGTGTGTGTGTGTGTGTATATATATATATATATTTTGTGCAAGTCCTTTATTCATTTGTTAGCAGGCACTAAAAACTTTATTCACTTTCTTTCCTCACACAAACGACCTATATGACAACCTGTTTTGTACCATCTTGACCCACTTTCATCCAAAGCAGAAAACATGTTCCGATACACGTGATGAGCAGATAGTTTCAGGTTGCACATCTTGCTCTAGGCTGCCTACCGGTAGACTGTGGAAATTGGGGTTCGAAACCACAAACTATGTTCTACACCACAGCTATGCAGTGGCAAGTGACTACTTTAAGGAAGAGAAGAGTAGCGAAAGCAGCGGCTGAGAGGGAGAGCGTGTGTGTAAGAGGGAGAGCGAGTACTACTTGGGAAATGTCACACGGATTGGAGGGGGGAGATGCCAGGTGCTTTGACCGAGACAGGAATGCCTGTGGTTTAACTTACATAAGAAGATTACAAAGAGGAAGAGGGTGAGAAAGGGAGCTCTGTAGTTTGAGGAAGTAAAGAAGAAGTCTCTCTCTTCTGTCGGATAAGCATCTCCCTTAAGTGCAACAGTGTTCTCGAAATAACCTGCAATTGCTGAGCTCTAATTATTTTCTCTTTTCCACACAAATTCTACTATTGGTATGACAATTATTTATAGATATATTTTTATGGCTTAATCAAAAACACACACACCTCAGTCTTCATCGCTTGCAAGAGAAAAAACTCTTAATCATCCGCCTTGGAAACAGTACTCCGAACCTGTCATCCATTACATAATCTGCCTCGATCGCGCCACTTTTAGATGCATCGGAGGCTCAGTGGTTCCCCAGACTGTGAAGAAGCGTTATTTTAACTCACTAGACAGGTGTCCTTGCCTCCCTCCATAAAGCCGGCACACATCATGCTTGGAGTCAGGCCACTGCTGTAGGACTTCAGGCAGTCCGCTCGATCAATAAGGTTCACGGCAGCTTTCTGCAACAGGTTGGTCAATGAACCTGTGAAAATAAAGGGGGGGGGGGGGGGGGGGGGGATACGTTAAGAGTTTGTTCTAATTGTCAGGGGTTCAAGTCTTCTATGTCAACTAATTTGGAGTGTACTCTTATTTCTTGGTAACAAAAAAAATAATCACCTTCAATAATGTTATCAACCATGGTTGCAAGTCGGTTTATGTTTATTAGTGAATTAGCTAGTTACGACACATATGTCTTCAGAACACACAACCGACGGCAGTACGACTTCAAAGTCTTCTCACCGCCTTCCCTCATTGACCCCCACCCGGCGACGTAGCACTCTGTGTTCTTCTGGAAGTGGTGGACCGGCGAGGGGAGGCAGACGGACTGGATGGTGTAGGACCTGGGGGCGGGCACCTGCAGCTCCAGCAGGGCCACGTCGTGGTCCATGTTGGTGCTGTTGAAGGCCGGGTGAAGGACGATCCTCTGGACGGGGATGACCAGGGCCCCCACGCCTGAACGCAGCACCGAGCCCAGGCTGACGGACCAGCTCGTAGGGACGGGGTCACTTTCCACATTGGGATATGAGAAAGTAAGTTAGTATGCAGTTTTAGGTAGGAAGCACATACAGACGCTACAAAACCCACCCAAGGATTTATAATTTCTTGAAACCCCTTTACCTTTGTGCCATTTTCCATATTAGTGAATGTAGACTACTCTCCTACTGAAATCACAGCTTTTTTAAAATAGTTTTTTTTTATGTACCTCAAAGGAAACCTTCGCTTTCGGTAATATTGATGTCATTTGTTAATGCATGTTGTGTTTATGCGTAAGTGTTCTCGTGTATTTTTTAGTTCAGTGATTTTCCAGTGAAGAGGTACCTTCTGAAGCAGTGGGCTGCGGTGAGTAACCATTTGCTGTGTATTAACGTAGCTCCACAGCGGTGGAGCCTCTGGTACTGGAGGCTGCCGATCCAAGGCCACTCCCCCCTACGGGCTGTGACCCCTCCCACAATCCTCTGGGAGCCAATCGCAGGGCGCAGACCGCAGTCTGTAACAAGCAGAATGGTATAATTTCGAATAGGGTTTTCTTGCCATCCCCAGTTCAATCATTTCAATAATTGGGGGTGCATTTGTTTTCTTTGCGTTAACCATCTACATTAGTCGTGAGACTATAACGTCTTAGTTATTTACTTCATTAAAAAAAAAGAAATTACTGGGTTTTTCTTTCTGACAAGGAGAAAATATAAACAAAAATCCTACAATATAAATAAGGAACAGGTTAGTACAGTCCTTTTTTATTTTGTTCAATGATATGTTTTTAACCTACCACAGTTTCTTTCATCCCTTTGGTCGGGGCAGTCGGAGACTCCATCACACTCTGGGTTGACCTTGCTAATGCAAGAGTTGGCATTGCACCGGAAGTTCCCACTGCAGTTTAAGGCTGGCAGACACATGGATAGTGAGGTAAGCTAAGCATCAGCTATTCAAATAAATTGGTTTGCATTGGTTCGTTCCCTCCGATAAAGATGATGAAGAAATAGATCCGGTTATTAATATTTCTGCTCCATTTCCAATAGCTTTTTTTTGCCATGTTGCACAGAATTACATGAACTAGATTTGAAATCGGATGATACATTTATTTATTTTATTTTATTAATTGGTTTATTTCAGGGACATTACACACTTATCATCAGTCAAACTGTAAGTGAACCAGACTTGGCCTCAGAGGCTAGTTTACATCTGTTGTCCTCGGCCAGATATTCAAAAGGCAACCTAAAATGCCCGATCTAAAATGCATGTTTCAATAGTTAAGCCGACGCACTGTGGACGTTACCGGGTGTGAGTAGCGGGTACGCAACGTCCAGGTCTATAGCCGCTGGTTGTGGTGGACGGATAAGGTTCTCCTGCGCTGGGGGCACCGCGGGCACCGTGTGACTGACGACCGGACGCGGGTGGGCCGGGTTGTTCTCTATGCAGCTGAGGATCCAGTTGCGGAGCCTGGTGACCCGGGAGTAGACCCCCGGTCTGTTGATCTGGGCACAGCCCACCCCCCAGCTCACCACCCCGGCTAGGAAGAACCTGCCGGGAGCCTCCTCACACACCAGGGGCCCTCCCGAGTCCCCCTGGAAGAGCACACGCAGCACGGTTCAGACGCATCAAGCGGTCACCAAGATTTACCCATTAGGAGTTTCTTGTGTCAAATGTCCTTATTGTCCGCGAAGTGTAAATGTAAAAGTGGAGCAGGAAGAGCTATGATGCTCTCTAGTGGCTATTTCCCCTTTCCACTATTCTCTATTTTATCCTCTTTAAACCAACCTATTCCCATGTTGCAAAATCTAATGAGTGGGTGTGACAATAGCCAGGTAAAGATATCCGTCCTCTGGGCTTCCTTTTAGTTCCACCTTTCACCTGAAGTGACATACTGGTAGCAACATGTATTAGGTTTGCATTCAGGCAAGGACAAGTGTGAAAAACTCCAACAGATTTGGTGTACTAAGAGAAAGCCATCCTGTAAGGAATATGTTGTTTGTATGGCAGATCATGTAAGCGGATACATCTCATGGACAATGGGTTGACGAGCGATGCCATGCGCTTCCACACATGCGCACACACTCACACGCACACACACGCACACGATGACTTAACTATGGTGGCTTAATCTAGGCAACCTAGACTCTAAAAGTCTGCTTCTCACATTCATTTTCACATTATGCACAATACTTCTGTCAAGTAATGTACCTTTAATTCAAATGTTCTTTCCGTTTTCCCCAGAACTAACCTGACACGAGTCCACTTTGCCCTGCAGGAATCCGGCACACATCATGTTGTCAGTGACGGCTCCTCTGTAGACTGCAGACTTGTTGCACACCTTGGAGTCGATGACTTTCACTACTGCCTTCTGCAATGCAGGAGGGACCTCAGCTGGATAAAGAATAGAACACAATCACACATTACGACAGGCTAAAATACAAGATCAGTGACGACAATAAGGAGTATTGTTATAGAAAGCCAGAATAATACTATCAATATTATGAAAAAATATATGTGAATATCTTTTGTTATTTTCAAACTTTTGCCAATAGGTACATGTACGTATGTGAGAGTCTGTGTGTGTGCGTGCGTGCGTGCGTGCGTGCGTGTGTGTGTGTGCGCGTGCGTGTTGTGTGTTCCAGCGTGTGTGTGTGGGGGGGGTTGTACTCACTATTGAACTGGCCCAGCGTCCCCCAGCCAGACACCAGGCAGGTCTGCCCGGGGGTGAAGGCGTGTGAGGGGGCCGGCAGGCACACGGGCTGGATGTAGGGGCTGAAGGACAGCGGGGTCTCCAGCTCCAGCACCGTCACGTCGTTGTCCGTGGTCTGGGGGTTGTAGTACGGGGACACCACGAGGGACTTGATGTTCACCGTCCTGGACTCTGGCTCCTCCCCACTCACCAGGCTGGCCCCCACCAGGGCCGTCCACTCCCGGGGGTCGTTGTCTCTGAGAGCAGAGTGGCATTTAATGGCACTTAATGTACGTACAACACACAACATTGTGTGTTGTACGTCCTGGCACTTAATGTACGCACTCATTGTGTGTTGTACGTCCTGGCACTTAATGTACTCACTCATTTTGTGTTGTACGTCCTGGCACTTAATGTACGCACTTATTGTATGTTGTAGGTCCTGGCCCTTAATTGTGTTATTATTGCATGTTTTATTTCCTTGCACTTGAAAATAGTACTTAGCATTGCTTAGCATCTTATCCTAGCTGTCTTTGTTGTATAAAGGGAATGGGTTAATGTAACAGTTCGATGTACAGTACATCCTTACTGTACCGACAGCAATATATTGTTTCTCTTTCTTCTGAAAAAATGGAATTAAAAGCGTCTGCTACATAATATTCGATGTGTACGAATGAGACCCTCCCAGTTAAAAGGCAGGATAATTTCATAATATAATAAAACAGTATAACAGTGTTCTGTCCACCCTAACTGGCGGTGCATCTGTGTGACACAAACAGCTCGGCTGTGTGGATGGCGTGAGTGGGAGGGGTTAAAGGGAAGGTCGAGCTATAGATGGGATTTTATTGATTACATTATTGAAATCGCAATCAATCAGCCTTGACTACAGATATGTCAATTATAAGCTAAGAGCTAGTTCAAATGCCATTGCGACTTTTAGTCTTAGGAATTGTTTCATGAATTGATTAACGTAGCTCCACAGCGGTGGAGCCTCTGGTACTGGAGGCTGCCAATCCAAGGCCACTCCCCCCTACGGGCTGTAACTCCTCCCACAATCCTCTGGGAGCCAATCGCAAGTATGTACAAATAACGCACCTAAATAATAAATATATATTGTTTTATTAATATCATTATTCATTGACAATACTAATATATACATTTGTGTTTATTAGGATAATGTTTAGGGTGTTTGCCAGCTGCCAGCTGAAAAATATTCTAGGTTTGTTCGCAACGTCCACATTCTACCTGTAGACAACCTTGGAGCAATAGCCTCTATAGTCTCTAAACTATAGTCTAGACTATAGCGTCTGCTAACTGACCTCTCGAAGCAGTGGGCCGCGCTGACCAGCCAGCGGGCGTTGATGATGGAGGCCCCACACATGTGGCGTCCCTGGAGCCTCAGGCTGACCTGCCACGGCAGCTCTCCCCGCCGGGCGTCCACGCCGCCCACCACGCGGGTCCCCATGGCAGGGCGCGTACCGCAGGCTGGGGCCCCGGAGAACAGAGAGCCCAGAGTGTGGGGCCCCGGAGAGCGGAGCCCAGAGTGGAGGAAGAGGAAAGTTAGCCACGGTATGGAGGTAAGAGGAAGTACTCCGACAGGACCGTCCTCCTCGGGGATATTTGTGGCAGGTTAATGACGCCTAGATGTTCCGCAGAGCATTTGCAAAAACGTGAATTGTACTCTTGAGGTCTCTGGCAGCCTTGGTGTTCATCACGCCTTTAACATTGTAATGGCAGTCATTGACCACTTGTCAATAATGTCGCACTCATTGGCTTCTGGTGCGGTCGTTGCTGGATGGCCTTGTTCACTTTTCACGGTTTTCGTGTTTCATTCACAAATTAAGGAACGCTCATAGTGGATCTTAACTAATGAAGACTTGTTCAGGAGTCATTTTTTAATTGACCCCCTCATTTTTTGATAAGCAGGCAAAGTGGTCAGTATTATGTTTGCTATTTGTATGAAAGTGTGTAAACCAAGTGTATGAACTAATAGTTTATTTTGATTTATGTTAGTTTGAACTTTTAGTTCTACAGTGTTTTACAATACTCACAATGCATCTGTGAAAGGAACCAGAGTTTTGCGGGTGATCAATGGGCAGCATAAGCATTGACAGCAAATATATCTCACCGTGTTTCAACTTTTATATGTTGTACTGAACAATGATTAAGGATTATGGAATGTGACGTAATGTCGCATGTGCATGCGAGTTTGAGTGATTATGTGCAGCAAATGTGCCCGTCAGTGCACTTAATCGAACCCTAATCCAAAAGATAGACGATAGATCTGCAAGTGAGAAACAATTTAAACTGACCCATCGAAATGATTACACTTTTGACTGGACGGATTGTATTTGTAGTTTCCATAGTTACGTACCACATCGAGCTTCGTCCGATCCGTCTGAGCAGTCGGAGACGAAGTCACACTCTGGGTTAAACTTTGTGACGCACTCCCCGTTGTCGCAGGCGAAGGTGTGGTTGGGACACCGGGCTACAGGAGCAAAGCCATGGGGGACAGAGACGGTAAATACACAGAAGTAGAAACATTTGCACAAATCATTGTATAGGGAAATGCTTTCATTTGTATTTGACAAGATGAACACAGAGTCAAGGATTTGTTTCAGGTGTGCTGTGATTACCTATAGAAGCAGCCATTCAAAACACATGAATGTAACGGGCGGGCAGACAGACAGATAGATCAATATTTTAAAAAGGGTTAAAGAATGTTAAGTACACAGTGAGTACACTTAGTGAATAACTCATTCTCACCACTAATCTCATCTCCGATGGAGTAGAAGGACTTCCCGCTGGCCCCTTAACAAGAGACAAAAGACAAATGTTAATTGAATCGTGACCTCGATCCTACGGATCCACGAGAGCTGCAAGCAGTGCACCATCTTCCTGTGACCACCGTACCCAGCAAGAGGATTGCACTGATCTTGCCAAACAAAGGCACCTCCATGGGCCTTCCATGGAGCGCCGAACTCAGCCCCGCCCTCAGCAAGTCCTGGACAAAGTTATCGGTGTACTGCCAGGCCTTGGAAACACTGAAAACCAGGCGGAACGTTGCCATCACATCTCCATTGATGTTACTGGAACGACAAGGACACACATGCTCATCATGGCTGCCTCTGGGGAACTGTTGTCAATACGATGGTGGACTGTTGGGAGGAAACCATCTGGTTCTGACTTACCCATAGGCAACAATATTACAATCAATATAGTGGTGGGATACTGATGAGGCGATGAAGACATTTTTGATCTGCAAAAAAAAAAAAACGATAAAGAAGATAATTGACACACTGTGGACAGTGGTCGGTTGGTGATATGGCGACACCTGTATGGTACTACTAAGCGGTTACCTTGGTCTTCAGGATGGTAGAGAGTACTATGGAGAAAGCAGAGCCTTCATCCTGCAGCGAGGAGTTATACTTCAGACCCTTCAACTCCACCGTTTCCATAAAGTAATGCTGCTCCTGCACTAGGTATACTAGCAATGGTGGGGTAGAAAAAAAACAACAATTAAAAAGGATACGTAACATAGTAAACACTCAAAGCCAAGAACAAGTATGACACTTTTGTGTCAATATGGTTGGACCCACCAACGAGCACGCCGACCAGGACTCCAATGAGAAGGAAGAGGAGGATGAAGAAAAGAAGGATGGTCCGGTGTGACCCATGGTTGGAGGGAGCAGAGGAAGCACCTGTGGTGGACCATTGGCTTCCTCCATCCTTCTTGTCCGCCATATTGGCTCTACAGCAGCACCAAGTCTACAGGTCGCAGTCTAGTGTCCAGAATATCATACTTGCCCTGGAAGAATGTGTACAATTAAGCATAGTCTATCAAAGTTTTTTGGCCAACAATATATGTTTTTGCATATAATATAAGATAAGGACATACAAAACTAACAGAAAGTCATAGTAAGGTCAAAGGGAAGCTGTTATTGCCTGTAAGGTATGCATCTTCTGCATTACTACCAGTGGGAGCCTGGTGGATCGTCCGACACAGAGTGTGAATAATAACGGTGGTCTTTATGCAAAGAATATGAATTGGTATTCACGTGGAAAAGTAATGGATCTTTTGCAGAGATGTAGCCCGTATCAAATAAAGTAGTACTATGATAATCAACATGCAGAAAATAGTCTAACAGCGGCTGAAGGATTCATTTGGCATAGTTGGGGGGTTGGGAAGAGTAAACTAGATCAGGGAGGCCATATTACCATCCGCACAGAAATTGGGTCTGACAGCCCGAGTAGAAAACTCTTTAAAACAAATTTAAACAGCCCTAAATCCCAGTGGTGCTGTAGACCCCGTGGGTCACAGTAATTCACTCCGGTCGACGACAGGTGCATTATAGAATAGACGCAAAAATAAAATTTAAAACTTGATATTCAACCAGAAAACTCACTTGCCACTTCTGTCGCTGATGCCCGTGCAGTGCGCATTCAAAGTTATTCTCGGACGTCGAAGGTCTCTGGGTGTGAAATGTCCCATACAAGAATAAATAGACGGATGGAAGAGAACAGACAGGGCAAAGAAGTAAGCTATTTATTCCACCTGCCAAGGGGCGTGCCGTGTCAACGCTAAGGGCGACTCACCTTTTCGCAGGCAGCCCAACGAGCTTCAAAAGTCCCGTCATGGCTACCCCCTCCCACCGGTCCAGATCCATCGAGATCATGTTTGGTTACACCCAGGTGTGTACAGGGATTTGTGTTGTCAACAATAACACCCTGAGACAACTTTACATAACACTGAAATAATTTGACAGATACAAACGCCAGTGTAGAGATTGTACATCTAAATGCTGTATAAAGGCTCATTATGACCCATAAACTACTACCCCAGTTCTAGCTTGCGGTGGTCCGTTGAGACTGCATAGAGGAGGGGCTACACGACTGCAACCCCTGCTACACAACGCTAGACTTAATTTAATGTACCAAGATTGCCGTTTCTAAATGCAGAAACTTTAAACTGCACAGTAAAACTAATTTGGAGACCTGGGCGAATGGACCAGTTATGGCAGTTACGAAATATTATATTATCTTTTTATATACTCTTATTGAATATATCTGCGAAATAATACGATCACACAAGCCACGTTTTATTAAAAGTAAACCGCTTGCCTAGTGGGCTACGAAGTAACCTTTTTCCTTAAGATCATCCGCCCAAAGGAACGATCCAAACGCAAATAAATAAGTTGATCCTACCACCCTGCTTAGAGCAGTCCTGAAGGGATCCATGGAAAACTACAATTACTTCTTTGTCAGGGAGCAGACAGGCTTGAGTGCCTCAAAGCTCAGCAGCCTCCATCTCCATACACTAGAGATAATTAAATTCATTGATCCTCTTGGATGAAACCACACGACTTAAAAAAATGAAAGTTTGTTTTTAAATTTTATTTTATCAAAAAAACAACCAAGAAAACAGTTAAAACTGTACTTATTCTGAATAAAAAAGAAAAAAGCCCAAATTGCTCTTTACAAGTTAATAATGTTTTGCCTTGTCATTTAATTTAGGTATAAACAGAAAAAGTGAAGTGCTTTCAGGCACATCAAATACCAACATGCCTTTTCTACAACAAAAACCAGCATTGAATGCAACATGCATCAATGCCAAGACATGATCGAGCGAGAAATCATTGTAAAATAATGTTTCATAAAATGTATGGATGTATGAGGATGTGTACATGTCTGTGTGTGAGTGCTTGAGGGAAAAGGGCTGCATTTTATCCGTCCTGCTGTTGGACGAAGGGGTTAGGAATAGACTCCATGCCGTCCTGGGGACAGATGAGCACCACTGAGGTCCCCCTGCACACCACCAGTCCCAACTGCCGCGTATCTTCCGTCAGCTTCAACTGGTCGTCGGGGTCTGCAGAGGTGAGACGATGGTTAGATACACCACGCTTAACATTCAATTTTAACATTCGGACCAAAGACGCTGCTCTTACCACGCATATATTCGATCGTGCCATCCAACACCAGGTTTAATAGGGGATCGAATCCCTTTAGAACACCGCTCGCTGTTAACACAAAATAACATTGTTAGAATATGTGGAGACTGCTTCAATCATGAAATGCCTTCCCATCTATTTAATTAACGCTGATTGGGTTATGGTGAGGCACTGATGGAACTATCCACAATGTTGCACACCTTCTCGACCTCCTTGAAACTTTACACGAATTGGTTTGTCGATGTACTTTGACAGATCAAAGATGCTTTCCTTCTTCTTCTTTTCTTTATCCTGCAAAACACGAGGAAAGTGTGTTTAGAAAATACAAATGCCACTACATTTATGCTAACGTGGTTAGCTCTGCATGGCTAACAAGGCAAACGAAACAGTTTGTTAACTCCGTAGATGGAGATACATTTAGCAAAAAAGGGGTTCATTTGAATTTGCGGTTCTTGGAACAGACACGCATGCAGAAGAAACAACAGGGAAGGGTGACATCGTAGAACATCACTGAATTGTTTCAATGAAAACGAAAAGCATACGAACTCACCGCCATTTTCGCAGAATGACACGGAAGTTGACCTATACCACGTGGGTTCTTCCACCAATGAAATCGCCGAGCATTCTATCATATGCTTAATGATGTGTAGGTTCCTACACCTCTATTTGACCACTATAATCTATAAACGTGGTGTTTCATATAGCTGATTTCACTATTCGAATTTCTCTCAAATAAATGTACGGCAATATCAGACAGTCTTAAAAAAAAATCATGGGCTATGATGCGTGTTATTTAGAGCTTCAATGTTTTTATAATAAGCATTGGGTGTTTGAGCTGACCTCATTTTCGTATAGGTTAGTGGAGCAGTCGTTCGCACATACATTTCCAAAAGGGAGACAACATACCTATTATTTTGTTTCTTCTGTTTGTTGGAATGGAAGCCAGCCAATTTGGTATTGTAAGAAGAGTCATTCAGACGGTGTTTCTACCGCTGGTGAGTTTCCTTTACCAACCAGGAGAGGGCGCCAAAGGTGAATATATTTAATCAGCCCCACCAGTCGAATAAATACCAAGTCCTTATTATACAGACTACGATACCGTGCGTGCCACTTTTCTGCCCGTATACTTGACTGAAATAAGTGAAGTCAGGGGCGTTGTCATCCCTTGGACAATCTGTATACGTACTGTGGCAACCCGGCCCCGACACGGCGGGCCTGGAAGCCCAGAGGGCAGGTAATACGAGCTGTCTACCACCCTTTTCCCCCAGAGGGCGCCAAGGGTCGCATTGGCAAGGTCCCACTCAACGCCAACGGGAGACACCTGTGTACCAGGCCAATCAGACCCAGGTGAGGGCTATAAAAGAGAAGCTGAGATGTCTATAAGTCTAAAACACGGGAGGTATGTGACCCATGGAGGAGCAGAGAGCGGAGCGAGATTCCCTACCCGCACGGACCTTTGCCCCAGGACCCGGTCTAGAGAAGACCACAGGAGACCACGGAAGGACCTCCTCTCCTGGATACCGGGACAGCGCGTGAGACACGACCACAGCGTCCCCAGTGGCTCACGGTACCCAGACTCTTTATTTGTATCGTTTGCATTGACGGGTGATTCCCCTTTTTTTCCGTTCTTTGGAATTAATAAACGTGCCTTGTTGGCAGTTTGAGCAGCAGAGACTCTTGTTCCTTGAGCCGGGTTACCACAGTACGTATACTTTGTTGATCAATAAACAAATGGGTCATACTTAGTTAATGCAATGGGCCTACTTATCAATTAACTTCTTAACCATTGTAAAGGGTTCAGTGTTGTATTGATCAGTGTTCAACTGGAAAGTAAAGTTAATAGCAAATATCAATTTTCACACACACAGCTTTTGTGTTTCCCTATTATTTTACATACAACTTTGACAACCTGCCATGGCAATGTAAAATAAATTAATCTTTTTTTATTTAAGATTTGGCAGAAAGCTAAAGCAAGCATACAATAAAATGAGGAAATAAAATGGATACGTAAAATCAAATAAAAAATATGCATTCTAGAAAGTGCAATGTCTTAAAGATTTAGAAGAAAGCTAAAGCAAACATAGACAAGTACAAAAAAAATACAAAACGGTATTTTCACACGATTCACGTTTCTCACCTTACAGCATTTATCGCTCTGATAACGATAGGCATCATAATAAGAAAATAACGAGTATGTAAAAAAAAAAAAAAGGTACAAAGATTTAACAGCAGGCCTTTCAAAAGACATTGGCCCAGGTAACAGACTGTAAAGTGAACTTCATATATAGGCAAAGTGCAAATTCAAATACACAATTTGTTAAAAAATCTTTGTATGCACAATCAATCCTGAGTACAGTAGATTAAAAACCTCCTTACACACTAGGAAGGGGTCGGATAGCATCAGGCATGTTGGCAAGGGGAGAGAACAGCAGAATATAGCACGTATGCTACAAATATCAACCAGTTTAATGCTTTGAAGATATCGTCTAAGGTAGTATAGGTCTGTGGTGTAAAAAAAGTTGCTGACGTCTGTCTTAGCTTCTATAGACAATTCACATTTTCATACCTGAGGCATTGAGTGCATTTAAGTCCCTGAGGAGTTTGTCAACGTTAGAAGAGCTGGTGGGAAATACTGGCATCGTACCTCAAGTTCTGATAAATTATTACATATAAATATAGATTTAAATATATAGACTTCAACTGACACATGGCATTTGTAAAGGGATTTCTAGTTTCCGCCATAGTATTAGGTCATTATTCAGGTTGGCAACTGAATCAAGTGTAAATGGTTTGATTTTTGTGTGTGTGTTCTTATAAAGTGCACTACTGCAATAGCCTTAATGTAGTGGACAGTAATTGATCCTTGGGGTTGTTCAGACAGCAGTATCCTCGTCCTGCGTGGCCGTGATGAGTGCCCCGTTGTTCCTGATAAACCAGAAGGAAGTGTTAAAATGTTGAACTTTCTGTCAGACACATCTGCTCATTCCCACAATCCAGCTAGTATCAATTAAGGTGTGTGTGTGTGTGTGTGTGTGTGTGTGTGTGTGTGTGTGTGTGTGTGTGTGTGTGTGTGTGTGTGTGTGTGTGTGTGTGTGTGTGGTGTGTGTGTGTGTGTGTGTGTGTGTGTGTGTGTGTGTGTGTGTGTGTGTGTGTGTGTGTGTGTGTGTGTGTGTGTGTGTGGCCCTGATTCAGTTCTACTCTGATAAGAGTTTTGGGCTTTTACAAATTGTTTAAGGAGCTGCAATGTCCCCCCGAAGTCGGATAAAACTAAACATTGACTTACTCAGTCTGGTTAAGCAGAGGTTTCGGACTTCCATCTTTGGTCCCATCTTCGGAAGACCCTGGAACAGAGTGAAGATAAGTCTTGGATAAAACCATCAGCAAAAATCTCAAGTGTAAATGAGTATAGAGTTCAATCACTCAAATGAAGACGTACCATTCCTTTCATCCTTTAGTTTCCCCCAGACTTCTAGAACTATGGATAAAAAAAGTAACAGTAGTTTATACTTATAGTATATGTACATTAATTAGCATCAGTAGCGATTACAACTAGAAAATGCATTTCCTGCAGAAAATGCAGTGAGTTCATGTAGTGCAAAGTGAGGTTGAAAATATGTTTTAATAAAGATAGTTTAAGACATAAAGAGATGTTAAATGGCAAGTGAAGGGATCAAGTGAAGGGATTTGAACTTTGAATTCGAGTCTAAATGGAGTTAACAATGTTAACATGCACACCATTTAAGAAAATGTAAATGGTTGGAAACAATTAAAGTGACCGCTGAATGAAAAGCGCGAAGCATTCAGCGGGATTGTGAAACGTCACTTCGTGCGTGCGCGTGTGTGTGAGATAATATAATAGTATTATATTATCATTTATACAACGGGTGGCTTAAATCCAGCAATCTGATTGGTTCTTAACTGTTGTATAATGAGCGTATACATAACTGCTATGACGCCCGATCATTTTGTGAAAGTTTGCATATCACTCCGCGCCTGGAAGTAGAAACAGTTACAAAGTAAAAAATATGTTGAATGATGGAGAGGGTGTAAATGTTGTTACTCCGGGAGTGAGCAAGGCGATGGAGAGACTAACGAAGGCTTAGGCACACGGCGAGTGAACTGCTCCATAGGATAAATTGCCGGCGAACCGCTCTAGCCTTCTCTCGGAGGGACGCTAAAGTGTGTTGCATAGCGACCGTCGTGCATTTTGAAGGCAGCCAGGAGGGACTACTTTTTTGTCTTCTTTAATAAAACGGCTACTTTGACTTTCTTGGTTTTTGAAGGGGGTCGCCGGCCCTCCGCTGCGCGTCGGGGCCGGACAACGCCCCTAACAGTTGTATAATGAGCACATACCACAGCCTTTCGTGATCTATTGCTTAAATATATCACGGCCAAAAGCTTTGCGCCTCCGGATGGCCGTAGCGCAGGGAGCTCTGTAGGGATTGTGCTTCGCGGTGTTTGTTTACCGGCGTTGCTATGGTTACCAAAATTATTATAAGCAACTGAAAATGATGCCGGTTTGAAACTAAAACTGATTCTGAAAAAAGTATAAACGCTATCGAAATTCAGTTTGTGTGGATTTGTTTAATGGTTTGAACTATGGTAAACGGTTGAAAAAGGATTTAGTTACGATGTCATAAGAAGTAGGTGTATCAGAATGGGCAGACGTCTTCAATGAAAACAGTTAAACGAAGCGGTATGAATCTAAAACTGTGATTCAGAAGAAAGTTTAAATGATATCGAAATTCCATTTAGATATTATGGAAGATACAAGTGTGTTAAATGGTTTGAACGACGATAAACGGTTGGGGGGGAGGGAGAGGGAGGGAGAGGGGGGGGGGGGGGGGGGGGGGGAGGGAGGGAGAGAGAGCTCGCCTAATAATGTATTATAGTCTTGGTCATGATACAAATTAAGAGATGCGATACATAAAACTGATACTCAATCTCACCTTAAAGCAAACTAATGAAAGATGTACAAATAATAAATTTGGAAAGAGTGAACTGATCTTTAAACACAAGGATATGCAAATGTGAGAGCGGTTTTAGTTGACTTCATAGCAACTCAAATGCAGTAGGTGAAACGGTTGGTACATAGTCAGACATGGTTCATCATAATGATAATTTCAGTGGTACTATTATTGTTGTACTTGTACGCACTTATTGTATGTTTGTACGTCCTGGCACTTTATGTACGCACTTATTGTATGTTACTTAAAAATAGTACTTAGCATCGTATCCTAGCTTTGTTGTGTAAGGGGAATGGGTTAACCTAGTGATTGTAAGTGATTGGCACTGGGTTCTATGAACATCCTTACTGTTCCGACAGCGAGATATTGTTGTTTCTTTCTTCTGACAAATGTACTTATTGTAAGTCCCTTTGGATGAAAGCGTCTGCTAAACGCCCTGAATGTAAATGCAATAGGATTTAAGTGGTATTTAAGTTTCTGACCTTTTTTCCGGATCCAGACCCCTTGAAGACAAGAACAAATCTCATAAAACAATTTCATTTGGCACAAACAATCAAGAGTTCAAACGAATGGGAGATACAAAACAACTCAAAGAACACTCCATGAATAAAACCACGTGCAATACGCACCTGTCATGTGCTTGTGAACGCAGATAACTGCAATTATCGCCAAGATCACCGCCAAGATCACCGCCAAGGTCACGGTGGCAACAAAATCTATGGATAGACAAGACATCCGACAAAGAAAAATATAAATTGCATGCAAAGCACGTTTCTAAAATGCTAAATGGACTGCATTTATACAGCTCTGTTCTAACCAGTGGCTACTCAAAGCGCTTGACAATACTGCCACACACACACACACCCACACCCACACCCACACAGACGGTGGAGTCGACCCCTCAGGGCAACAGCTAACTCGTCAGGAGCCGTCAGGGTGAGGCGTCTCGCTCAGGGACACCCGAAAGTGCAGCACAGGTTATAAAGCTAAACAAGCTAAAACAGCATCGCTCACATTAGGAAGAAGGAGGAGGAAAGTGTACATACAATCGTTGCACTCCGCAGAAGGGCTGGGGGGGGCCGTGCTGGGGGGTGAAGTGGTGGTGGGGTGGGGTGTGGTGGTGGTGGTGGTGGTGGTGGTGGTGGGTGGGGCTGTGCTGGTGGGTGGGGCCGTGGTGGTGGTGGGCGGGGCCGTGGTGGTGGTGGGGGGGGCCGTGGTGGTGGTGGCCAGGGCCGTGCTTCTGGGGGGGGGCGTGAAGGTGGACGTGGCGTTGCTCACAGGGTTCTTCATGGTACAGAACAACTCGTCAGGGAGGCCGGTCAGAGACTACAAGGAGAGTGGGGGGAAAAAGAAGAGCCACAGTTGGAATGGAGCCCTACCCAAGAGGAAGGGTTGTGGCGAGGGAGCCATAGTTGGAACGGAGCCCAACTGACTAGGGCTGGGACAAAATATTGATACAGTGATATATCGTCGCCCTACTTCGTGCGATATGAGAATCGATACACTGGTGCCAAATATCTAATATTTTCCTATTTTTAATTATATATATATATATATATATATATATATATATATATATATATATATACACACTTATATGCTTTATTCCTTTAGAGATCGACAGGAAATATCGATATTAAAATGTATAAAATAAGGCGCTCTAAACATATTTCCCTGCTCCTCCATGTGGCGCTCTACACATGAATGAAGGAAACTCTTAACTTAAAAACTCAGTTTGGACCGTGAATAAAGACGGAAATCAGCACTTTACCCTTTCACAGTCATTCTGTATTCATCGTTAGGCATGCATCGTGATGTATCGTTATCGAATTGTCTAACAATACATCGATTATCGCAGGATCGCTGTATCGCGATATTATCGTATCGCGGGCCAGGTATAACTCTTCAGGAATACAGCCTAAAAATACCAAAAAATAAATATAATTTATTTAATATTATATCGATATTTGGCCCCAGTGTGTTGATTCTCGTATCACAGGTAGAAGGGCAACGATTTATCGCCGTGACGATATTTAGTCCCACCCCTAACGGCGACGCACTGACACCCGGTTACCATGGTGACTTTGATGGTCTTGTTGGAGGCCGAGAGGAGGGCGCCGTTGGGGAGGCTCCACTCGTAGCTGACAGGCTCTGATTGACTGGTGTCGCCGGCGCAGGTGTAGAGACAGAACCTCATGAGTTCACCTTCGGACGAACAGTTCACCGTCACCGTGGGGACGGACACGCGCTCTGTACACAGAGACACGTTGGCAGTTAGTCGTTAGTCACAGGGCGGCAGTCGATCAGGAGGTAGAGGCGAGTTGGCTGGTAACCCGAAGTTTGCTAGTTGGATCCCCGGCTCCTCCTAGCTGGGTGTCGAGGTGTTCCTGAGCGAGGCGTCTCACCCTGACTGCTCCTGACGAGCTGGTTGTCGCCCTGAGGGGTCGACTCCGCCGTCAGCTAGGAGGAGCCGGGGATCGAACTAGCATTTCTTCCCTAAGGTGGCAGTTAGGGTGAGGTGCCCTGCTCAGGGTCACCTTGACAATCAGCTAGGAGCCGGGGATCGAACCAGCAACCTTCCTTTAGGGAGAGGTGCCTTGCTCAGGGACACCTCTACACTCAGCTAGGAGGAGGAGCCACGGGAATCGAACTAGCAACCTTTCGGTTACCAGCCAACCCGAAACTGCTAAATTGTACTATAGAAAGTCATCCAATGCTATACGCGCATGGCCCATACTTACGGATGACTTTGATAAAGTGCTGCTTAGTGTTGCGGTCTTTGCCGTTGAGGTATACGGTGTACTCCCCACTCTCTGACTCAGTCACACCGATGAGGGTCAGATCTCCGTTGGTGAGGTTCAGAAATATGCAACCTACAAAAATACAAGTTATAATTTACGATTAACGACATGGGACATGTCTGTTACATCATATGGACCGGTAAGATTCGCAACTTACCTTTAAAGTTGCGGTAGGCGGTAATGTTCTGCTCGATCACGGTCACAGCAAGGTCGTCACCGTGCTTCCAATCAACACTAACGAGGTCATCGTCTCCATACCCGGTTCGAAGGGTCACATTGCTCCCAACTGCATGATATCCTAAAAATAAGAAAAACGGCATGAGCAAAAAGTTTAGCAGCAGTATGCTAGTAATTGCCACGAACACTGCAGTGCACAGTAGACATTCCTGAGTTTAACACAATATAAAATTCCTGTTTTCAGTGTAAGTCCCAACATAAATCTCTCCTGTGCTAAATATTAAAAAAGTGCAATGCAAAAACAAACTGCAGTGCACAGTACAGACATTCCTGAGTGTTTAACACAATCTAACTCAACATAGTTAGATCTAACTCAACAAGTCTCAACATAAAACCGGATGCACAATCAAACTGACTATCTTAACTGCTATTCTGTTAGCGTACATGCTAATAAAGTGTGTGCATAGCACTGTCCACTTTCCTCCACTTCCCTCCTCCCTCACCACTCTTTAATCCTCTTCTACGCTACCTACTCTGATTACTGTGGAGTGCATTGTGTCTCTTTTCCCAAGGAATAGGACGGCAAAGGTTCTTTGCTTCTTTGTCCTAGGAAAAGAAAAACACAAAAGCAATGCATCTTAGAACAGCTATGACAGTGGGGCACTTTAAATCTACTCTTAACCTCATTGCATTGCTATGCTATGATTAGTTTATTTGAATGCTATCGTGGCTACTTTTAAAAGTAATGTTATGTCTCCAACAATGCATTTGGATCATGATGGCTAGCCTAACGCAGCAGCTGTGTCTCTGTCTGTGTTGTTTTGTGACATGGAAATTGCCAGGGGTGCACATAACAATTTTGTTGTTATGCCAGAGACGACGCGGCCCGAGACGAGGTCGCGGGAGACGAGGCCGCGGGCAGACGAGGGTCGCGGGATGACAGGAGGGCCGCAAAACGACGCCACGCGGGCAGAAGCAGCCATGCTGGCTGCCGGGCCGCCGCCCCTCGAAAGGCCATCCGAGGCTTCAGCAAAGGGTGGAGGATGTGTGGCAACCCCGGGCCAGGCCAATTAAGGAGATTGAGAGCACCTGAAGAACAGTGGAGAAGCAGGGCTTAAATAGTCCGCTTCTCCCTCATTTCGGGGCTCTCCCGAAGCCCGGGAGCTCCTGCAAGGAGAGGACCGGTCCTCGTGGAGTGACGGGTTTCCACCCCACGAAGAAGGGGGACCGCTGATTCCTCCCGAGGTAGGTTTAGTTATTTTGTTAGGAGAGACTATGTTCGGTAATAAACCTGCCTTCTTTAGGCTTATCCAACGTTAATCGGTGTCCTGTTGGGTAGGAGTTGGTTCGATTCAACGTGGCGGGTTGCCACAGAACCAAGTATATTATTCAGAACCTTCACACACACACACACACACACACGCACACACACGCACGCACGCGCACGCGCACACGCACACACGCACGCGTTGTTTTTCCTCTCTGTCACTCGTCCCAATGACGGATTAAAGCCTTTACAAAGCAGGCACAGTTTGCTCCCAGTAAAGGCTCATCCCATCCCAAAATATGAGCGTCATTAGCGAGATCGTACGGAGCCCCTCTGGTGACATCTAGGAAAAAAATATATATCTGTTGGCCCGACTTAGTGATCTGTTTGCATGACTTGATAATCTGTGGCCACAATTTAATAAATTGCGGGAACGAGATAATTAATTTGTGGCCACAGTTTAATAATTTGTGGGAACAAGATAATTACATTTGTTGGCCACAGTTTAATCATTTGAAGGACACAGTATATTTTGTGGCCACAGTTTAATAATTTGAGTGTGGCTGTGTTATCTATTGTCGCAGCTGGTGTAGCTGTCAAAACGAGGTCCATCCTCTATCACGTCACCGAGGTCATCATATTATCTTCGGCTGTACCCGTGCATTTTTAGCAGCCGCTGCCTCTTACTTATTAGAACCCCTTGCCTAACAGCAAGTGACTTTAGAATGTTATGTATTCATTCCGAGGTTAAAATAGAACGACATGCGTCTAACCCTGCTGCAACAATAGACAACCACAACATAAAACGCACATAAGTATCTCGTTCCCACGAATTATTAAACTGTGGCCACAAATAATGATCCTTGTTCCCACAATTATTAAACTGTTCCACAAATTAGTTATCTCGTTCCCTTAATTATTAAATTGTGTCACCAGATTATTAAATCATGCAAACAATAACTAAATCGGGAAAACAGATCACTAGATCGGGAAAACAGATTATTAAGTCGGGAAAACAGATCACTAAATCGGGCAAACAGATTTATTTATTTTTCCCAGATGTCACCAGAGGGGCTCCGTAAGATCGAATTATTATTAATATTGCAATAAAATATTACTCACCGGCCGGCTGCACCAAGTCCGGAAGTAGAAATATGATGAACAAGATCTGATCCCTAGGCGAAACCATGACTATAAAATGGCTATAAAATTGATCAATGAATGGAAAAAAAATGCTAGTTCAAAGTTTTCGTCGGAGAACTACTTGGTGGGCGCAGAACAGATGGAGTGAATGAATCGGCGCGGACACATGGCATCCCTCTTCTATCCACCAGAGAGCCAATAAAATGGTGTGTCGAGATCTGTTTCCCCGTCGAGATGTGTTTCCCCTAGTCCCCGCCCCCGTCCGAAATTACCGGAAGGGCGAAGGAAGCGCGCGTACACAAAAAGCTCGCCCACGAGCTGCTGTGCTCGTACCACAGAGGCACTTGGGAGAGAGCTAAGGTTCAAAACTGACTTTTTTTAGTGAGTTTTATCTGAAGATGTTGTATTGTAGATTTCTATCAATAAGAAATATTATTTTTGTGAGACTTTTCATTTTGAATGTTATGGACTTTTTGAAGGAAGTGTGCTCATTCATAATACTGTTCCCCCTCTGTTCCATAGGAAAGGAGGCTCACACATCTTTCAAATTCATACTGCTAACTTCTTTCCCCACAACAGATAAGTCCTGTGATTTTCAGGCTGATATCACTAAATTTGACCATTTAGAACGGGGGGAACGCATCCTGACAGCTTAGAATAATACTGTCAGGATGCGTTCCCCCTCGGTTCCATAGGAAAGGAGGCTCACACATCTTTCAAATTCATACTGCTGACTTATTTCCCCACAGCAGATAAGTGCTGTGATTTTCAGGCTGATTTCATTCAATTTGACCATTTAGAACAGGGGGAACGCATCCTGACAGCTTGGGATATTACTGTCAGATAATGACTGTAAGTCAGCAGTATGAATTTGAAAGATGTGTGAGCCTCCTTTCCTATGGAACAGAGGGGGAACAGTATCTGACAGTAATATTCCAAGCTGGGACTCCCCACCAAACTCATCAACAGACTGCAGATCATTCAGAACTCAGCCGCCCGGAATCATCACCCGCATCAAATCATCTGACCAACATCACCCCTGTCCTCATTCAACTTCACTGGCTCAAGTACACTACCGTATCCAATACAAAACCTACTCCTCACCTACAAAGCTCTCCACAACCTAGCCCCCAGTTATCTCTGCGACCTCCTCCAAGAATACGCTCCCTCCACTCAACCTCTGCTGGACTACTATGTATCCCCACCTATGTATCCCCACATCACGACTCACTACAATGGGTGCCCGGTCATTCAGCTGTTCAGCACCCAGGCTTCTGGAACTCCCCCATAAAACAGTCAGACACCATTACAACCTTCAGTCACACTACTCAAAACTCACCTCTTCAAACTCGCACACAAACGTCTAACTGATCACTGTTTTGAATTTTTTTATTTTTTTTTTTTGTTCTTGTTTTTGTTTTATTATTTCTTATTGCTTATGGTTATTTATTTATTTTTTCCCAAATGTCTTGTTTTTTAAAAATGTGATGACTATATGCTCTGTAAGGTGACCTTGGGTTCTTGAAAGTCGCCTCTAAATTAAAGGTATTATTAGTACTGTGACCACTATTCAATAGTCGTATCTGTGTGATCCAGGCATTTCTGCGATGGTAACCTTGCAGAGACTGCCAGCAGAGGCAAAAAGATACAGGCTGGACTGTGTAGCCAAAGTAAATCACCTTTTTGATGTGCTAAATTCCAGGTACCTTATGTAAAAAAAAAAAAAAATAGCACCTTAACTTTACAAACATACAACTTACTAACTATACCCTATTTACTACCTTGACCCCACTAACTAGGACTATCTACCTACAACTATACTACTTGCAGATCAGTCAAGGATTCTAACCCCTGGCGACGACCCCTAGGCTCAGGAAACCAGGAGAAGGAGAACCTCCTGAGGGAATGCATCAGCTGGGTGGCAAGCTGGCAGTTCAGGTCAGTCAAGAAAAGACAAACAATCTAACTGCACCAAATCAACATCTAGGCTAAGGAACACACTAACAACCCTAACAAGCTACCTAACGTTTCTTTCCATGTAGTAACATGTTATAGATGTGACGATGCGAGTAACCCAGTACAATTGAAGCTTGATGAATTTGTATGTGTTATTTCATTCAGTGTCCGATAAAGACAAGCTGACAGTGCAGGTCAGCGTGAGAGCCTTGTGCTACAGGTTGATGAGGAAGAGCGGGGCACCACAGTTTGAGTCTAGGCAGGAAGCTGTGTTCATCCCTGTTCAGGGTTGTTTGTTCGGTTAAGCAGTAGCTAATTGTAGTCCTCAAGGGCCACCAACTTGAATGTTTTTCATGTCTCCCTGTTTTTCACACACAATTCAATTTAGTCAAGGTAATGAGTACAAGACTACAACTTTTCAATATTCAAGATATTTATTGTCGTTTGCACAGCAGAAGTACAGGTACATTGGAATAATTGTGTGATTCTTGGAGTCCGCTTTAAAAAAAAAACATCTTTATTTTAAGAGGGAGAGAAATAACAGTAAGCATTCAGGATGGTAGGCTTTTTCTAGCACAGTTGAAGTACTTACCTTCATAAGAACCAAGTTGTTTTTTACACCCATGTTGCGGAGGTTATATTTGTAATGATTTACCTTTTTCTCTTGGATCAAGCTTTGTGATTCATCACCAGTGATGAAAAAAGAAAGAGTTAATCTATGGGCTAGAGCTGCTGTCTCTGAGAGGAAAAGAAAAAAAGTATAGCAACATTCATTGTTTACAATTTTCAAAAGAAGCTCTTTATTAACAACGATGAAGAGACAGAGCAAACTTTGACAAATGTGCATTTGTGAAAAAAAATACCTGTTACTTATTGGCATCCCTCGTGTAAAAGCATCATAAACTTGTAGTTATTTCCCTTATTAAATAAAGGTTGCCTAATCAGTCTTCAGACATTACAGGGAATTGATGAGCCCTTTTGTTTCCTCATTCAGACAAACAAACCAAGAAAAATACATTGCCTGACACATTAAAAAAAGGATTTATACAATTGTTGATGCATACTGTGGGGATTCACATAAATGCTGAGTGGTTGGAAGCCTATCAACAACATAGTAATGTTGTCTTCAAGCTTAGAGTTATACCTCATTCATGTTTCAAAGGAGAGGGATTATTTTGTAGACAAATACCTCTGTGTATTGGAGTGGAAAGGACAACTAGATACCAGGGATTGTGGCAGAATCTAGTTTAATCATCTGAAAGGTTTCTTTCTTAAAATCTATTTAAAATCTTCATATATAAGATAGCCCTTCCTTTCCCTCTATACAACCCCTCTCTCTCTCTCTCTCTCTCACTCACTCAAACTCTCACTCACACTCACACTCTCTATCTCTAAAAATAGGCTCCAGGAAAGTTGTAAGCAAAATGTTTTCACATTTCCACATAGGGTACTTTAATGCAAAGCTTATCAAGGCACTGTCTGGCTTCAGAATCTCACACAGACCAGAAAATCCTTGTCTTTCTGCTTTTATAGTAAAGCTATCTATTAGCACAAAGAGCTAAAGAACAAGGCGCTGGGACAAAACAGGAGTCAAGGCACAAAACTAAGTCCTTTAGCAAGAATAACTGAATTCAAACTTGCAGCGAGAACCAACCACAATAATCCACACTTTTTTCGCACAGAGAATCAACAGGAAATACCATACATATTTTAGAAGTCCCGACTTTAAATCACTTCTTAAAAGGCATATCAGTTAATTGGAAAACCAATTCAGGAGTCGCTGATGCACTAGGGGGCGCCAAAGGTACTCAAATGTAACTCAACCAACCCAGGGCCATTTAGAGAGAATCTAACTAGAGTGAACCCTCTACTCTGAACCAACCTAAACGCTTTTCTGCACATCAGATAATTCATTAGCAAATTCTTAGGCAGCAATTCTATATACAACGATAATGCTAATTATAGAGCGGTTATTATTGATTGATTATGATCGATTCAGCCGATAAGATGGAAAAAAGAGAGGCTACACAGTAGTTTATCAAATACGCTATGACAATCCATTTTTCTTCAGTTGGCAGTTTACAAACCAGCGTAAAATTGAACTGAATGCATAGATGTATTGTAGAAGTTAAGTACATGGATGAAGACGAGTAATCATCTGGGCTGGACTTGATAATGGATCAGATAAGAGGATTTTAAGATGTGTCCGCAGCATTTATCTATTTTTATTGGATGAGCGTAATATTTTGTTTAATAGTTGTGTCCGTGCGACTCTGACAATGTCCGTAGTAGAAAACATACAAGCCTCTAGAGTCTAGAGGATCTCTGGTGCAATTATCATCGCCATTACTGAAGATTCCCCCTCAGAGTTTTGTCTGGATAGGTCCGTACTATATCAAGGTTTAAATAGCTCACCTCCATTAATGTATTGATGATTGTACTACCTACCGCAGATTAAATAAGTGTTGTTTCTGAGGATTCTAACTAGTATGATATACCTACTACTAATAATACTACTACTACTTCTACTAGTCATGTCTTTTTTCTCACATCAAAAATCAACCGCAGTGAAGGAAGAAGACTGAGGTCATAGAGTCAGCTACTAAACCACATACTGTACACAGCCATGCAAATAAAACCCAGGAGAATTTTCTTTAGTGGTTATGAATGAAAACGACACCAGCGTCTAGTTATACCCAGTGACAAGACCTTCGGTGTGTGTGTGTGACTGTGTGTCTGTGTGTGTGTGGGGTGAAACAGTGACACACCTATTATCTGATGATGCTGAACAGATGGTGGTGGAAGCGGAAGGTTGGGGTTGAGGGGACGGAGCAGTGGGGGATGGGGTGGGGGGTGGAGGGGGCAGGTTCACTACCTCGCTTTGGGCCAGGGGCTGTTGGAGCTCCTCCGGTGGGTCAGATTGTTCAGAACACAGTGGTCGGCCAGGGACGCCGATTTAGAGTTCATCGCACCCTTTCCCTCGCTCCTCCCCCAGCAGCCTTCATCCTCTCCCTCCTCGGGCCTCTCCTCTTCGTCGTCCTCCCCCTCCTCATCGTCATCCCCGCTCTCTTCGTCGCTGCGCTCGTCTTTCTCCACCTGCGGGGGGACGTCGACCGCATTATGCAGGGTCCTGGTCGGAATGTGCAGGAAGCAAACACCCTGGTAGCCCTAGATTGAGTCATTGTCTATTTATAATATACGGCCCATAAAGAGTAAGTGTGGCTACACAGCTCTGGAACACTCTCCCAGGCTCCCTCAGAGACGTAGACTTTCTCAAAACTTTTAAAGCCCTACTCCAAAAACACCTTTTTAAATTGGTTAATAGGGACCCGTGATTATTTTATGTTGATTTCTTGTTGCTTTTACCGAGTGGTCAATTAGTAAACCAGGAGGTGTTGAGACACATAGGCTGCTGAACCAGCGTGTTGGAGGTAAGCAAAAAGCATGGAACGTATGCACGGAACGCACGAAAACCACAGAGCCTTGCACCCAACACCTAGGTGCTGCTGTGCTGAAACTAAACAAGAATGACATCATGAACCACGCTATGTGCAACATACTCATAGAAAACATTGTGAAATCCCCTGACATGACAGCTGGTTCTAGTACATACTATTTAAATACTATACTATAAAAACTATTTACTATTTACTAAGCATATGGGAACATTAACTGATCATTGGCTACTTGTTGTTGTTGCCAAGGGTGTCCTTGTTCAGATCGCAGTCACGATTTGAATTCAGGCTTTACTGGGTTGACCTCACATAGCCCTCTCCCTTACTTTAAATCGGATTTGCATCCAAAATGCAATAGACAAGTGACAAAGCCACTCAAATAGGTACGAGTCGGCACAAACTAAGCCCTGGTTTTACTATTTGAATGCAATAAATAAATGCAATGTATTATAGTTTAGATAATTACACAAAATCCCCTCCATTTGTGCTGCCTTTATATGGGGCCGTGGCAACACAGAAACATGGTGACATAACATGTGTTCAGTGTCATTGGGTGGAAATATTGCAGTTCAGCCGTCGCCATCACCTTGCCCTGGAAGACAAACTTGTGGACCATCCGCAGGATGAGGTAGGCCCAGAAGATGTGGAGAGCCTGGAGCACCAGAAGCAGGGCGTTGAGGAAGAAGTACCCAGGGAACGGGTCGAAGTAGTCCAGAGATTCTACCATGGTGGAGTAGATCATCCTGGGGACACACAGGAACAACGTGATGAGTTCGCTGTAGCGGCGTTGAGGCCTTTGGAAGGTGTAACTCAAGGAGTTACATGTTTGAAGCATGTTTAGTACAAAAATAACGAAAGGAAGGCATGGCAACTGTTGGCACATATTCACTTTAGGTTAAGTTATCTGCAGTTCAGTCAGGTTATCTGCAGGATGGTGATCTATTACTCAGTGGTACCTATTAACACTCTTTTATTCGTGTTTTATCGTCCCATGTAGTAACCTGACGTCAGGAGGAAAGCTAACAAGTACTTTATAGACATTCAAATTGTTTCAGGTAAAAGGCTCTGATAGTGATTCTATTTGAGGGAAGTAAAGGAGAAAAGTAGTGCGTTGAGTACCAAATTCCACCCGCAAGCCTTACCTGCCAGGGAATATGACCAGTCTAGTCACCAGGAAGACGACAGAGAAGAGGATAAACAGTATGTCGCATGTCTTTCTCCAGCCAGCGTAGTTGAACATCTTTGCAGACTGGTGAAGGTAAGTAAAGAAATCATAAAGAAAAACAGTATTATGATAATTGCATACAATGTCGCTGAATCGCTCCTCCCCTTTTTGATTGACAAGGCTCAGCTCTAATGAACGAGCAGGGGGACTGAAGCACACCTGACCCACTCAGAGGCCATGTTTACAAACAACTCGTCAGTCTCCGCGTGCCACCTAGTGGTAGACACCTATACTATCAATAATGCATCTTTACCGCTATGATTAACAATATTCATGTATCAACTTTCATCTTTTAATTTAAATAAGAAATGTCTCAAAGCTCATTTAAGATAACTGTTTGAATTCATTTTGAACAGTAAGTTTTATCTGGGCAGTGTTGACCTCTGAATGCAATGGGGCATTATACTGGCCCTTCATTGGGGAAGAGTCGACGTGAGTCAGCGCAGAGTCCTAGTCCCGCCCCAATACCGGACGGAACTCCTTTAGGCTCTGAGTTCATAACATGGCCTGTTTCTCTATGAGCTGAGGGCACTGCAAATCCGGCTGCTCGTCAATTTTCTTGCATATTTCATCAGATCCCAGATATAGTCGAACTCACTCTGATGTTATCTGGGGAATATGAAACCAGGCCGTACCAACACGATGCAAAACATAGACAGGGGGGTCTGTTGTACTATTTATACTGAGGCTTTTGCCTCTAGTTTGTGAATGTGGCATGCTTTTATAACCAGTCCAATGTGTTCAATCATAATGGAGCTAATGAAAGCTTGTTTGTATCTATTATGACGGGGGGAAACACTACTGTAAAGGGAATTAGCGCAATGCTTTTCTTCAAGATCAAGGTGCACATGACGCTTTGGGTGGTACCCCGTCCAGAAGAGTTGAAGGAATACATGCATGGCACAATGGCAGAGATTTTGAGCCTTTTGCAGGGGATCTGTTTTGTAGTCCTCTTTATTGGTTATTCTAAACTTAATGTTTAAATAACAATAGGGCTTTACTTAAGAATGTACCGTCCCATGTTTTGTTGGTAATACTACGCAATATTGGGAACACTCAACAAACACTCTGGTGAGATAATCATTGCCATTACCGAAGATTCCCCGCTCAGAGTAGGTCGGTAGTGTAGCAAGGTTTAAGTAGCTCGCCTCCATACTCTCATAGTATGATTGTGAGAAAGGTACACATATGACTGTGTCGTGACATTGTTTAACTGTTAACCATTTCACCTCGAGGAAGAAGTCTGAGGAGTCGTGCAGCAGCATCACCAGAGTACCCACTCTCAGGAAGTTGGCGCAGTAGGAGAAGCCGATGAGGAATATGGTGGCGATGTGATGAACAATCTGCTCCTTGAAATCCTAGAGACCTCCACTACAGGCATACAAATGCATACACGACGTGCGCACACAACATGCACACAGACACACACAGCACAGCACAGACACAGACCGCATGAACACACACCGAAGCTCAAGCAGACACACAGGAACTGCAACAACACATAAACCACAACCACAAATTGTTAGAAAAGTAAAAGAATTGGGTGTGTCTCAGCAGTTCTGTGTCTGTGGTCTAGTAAATCAGTATTGTGTGTGCTTGTGTATGTAAGTGAATTTCAACACATTAGCCCTGGCAGACTTATTGTTTGAAAATTCATGCTCAGATTCCCTTGTCAGCATCTTGACACACCCTGCAGATGCAATAGTTGAGGCAGACAGTGGACCGGTCCTATTTTTGTTACGTTTACGGAGTAATTATAACATTTTCTTCATAATATTGGCAAAACTGCAAGGAAATAATTTCCACATTTTGTAAGTCTTTCATCTTTACGGTCTGCTACTTAAATGCGTGCCAGATTTTAGTTTTTTCTTTATTCTCGTATAGTGTATCATGAATTCCACTTTGAACTCATAGTCTGTTTAAAGTGCTCTTAAAACCGCTTCATAAGTCAAAAAGTTACAATTTGGATCTAGCAAATAGTCGGGTATTCAGTATAAGGGTGAGCAGACCACTTTCTCTAAGGGGTTCTCAGGGGTGAGAGGAGAGTGAGCGATGGTGGAACTAACCTTTCGCTTCACATCCACAGACACGCACAGCAGGAGGGACAAGTAGAAGCCAAGCTCCATGATGTAATACCAGTAGTGAGCTTCTGCCACCGGCTGCATACAGGGACAGAGGAACACATAGCATACAGCTTCAGGACACCTGGTGGATTTAATGGATGCAGGGAGTCCGCGCATCCTTAAAAAGTCTTAAATTAATGTTTCTAAATTTAAGGCCTTAATTCGTTACAAATGTCATATGCTGGTCTTCAATACTGTAACTCAAGGTCTTAGATTTGTCGGAGCTGACTATTATTTATTAATTTTTTCTCGTGGGACTTCTCAGGAAGGACATGTAGAGAGGCTTCTTTCTTGCTAGCTGCATACATAAACGATTATCTGCATGCTGGCTAGCTAGTCTGCAACAATGGTTAGGTGCAAATTCAAGGACAGTTGGCTGGAAGACGTCCGTTTCCGAAGTTGGCTTGCGTCTGTTGCCAACCCCCACCATCGCGTCTTTTTAGGTCTTCAATTTCATTCATAGTGGTATTAAAAAGGTCTTAAAAAGTCTTAAATTTGACTTGCTGAAACCTGCAGATACCCTGGGAAGGATAAACCCTTGTTTCAACGGTTGGCAATATAGCCTCTTCATGCATTTTTGGGGTAAATGGTTTATCTTTTCCATCTGAAACAGATTGACATCACAATTTAATGTGGCCAACTCTGTTTGCGTTTTGTGTAACTGCAGTGCTTCTGTGTCATTGTGCATGTGTGTGTGTTGGTGGGGCAAATTCCATTCTATTCAACCTTGACTTCAGATAAATGAATGACCCCACATTGGCTAACTCTCAAAACAGGAGGAAACGTCCCAGCATGTATGTAGAATGGGTGGTTATGTCGTACCTACAGTAAAAACCTCTGCCCTCTGGAGAAACACAATCGAAGGAAGTTTACTCAACCCCCTTACATACACAGACACACCCCTAAGTTTAATGGCCCACACACACACACACACACACACACACACACACACACACACACACACACACACACACACACACACACCCACCCCCCCCACACCCCCCCCCGCTTCAGGCTCAGAAAAAGTGATAAGTCCACAACAAAGTGACTGAGGCAGCAGGTTAGCCAACCAGGATGTAGGACAGATAGGGCTGGAGACATGGGCTGCTGGGTTTTTAGCGAGATTACAGTGTTCTCTTTCGGGGTCCTGACCCCTTTTTGAGGGAGGAAGGCATTAACTGTTAGAAGAGAACGGAAAAAGAGGGACATGGTAGGAGTTTGGGGGGCGGATCTCTGCTTTTCCAGGCGTTCCTAGATGTCTTCCCAATGGAAGCTCAACGGTTATGTTAGCCTTTTAAACTCCAGGCATAGCAGGAAGAAAGAACACAATAAGCCATGAATCTGGTGAAATAAACAGAACTTCTAGCCACCCCAGGAAGCTCAATATGGGTCAGAGAATGAAAGGACTGCTTGTCTGTCAGGGTGTGTATGACTGGATGTCAAGTTTGGAGTAGGAGAACAAACAAGATTTGAAGAGTAATATATTTTATATTTGTTCAAGAGCTCAAAAGCGACACTACCAACAGTGAAACAGTTAATAAAGAGTGGGAACCCTTTGAAAAAACTTATTTGATCAATGATAATCTTACACCCTGACGTAAACTGTGAATATTTGTTGGTTTTTCCATCGATTTAATGAAAATGCAATTATGTGTTATTATGTAATAACATCACACAGACTCTGTTTGTTGACTCACCTGTTTGGGGTAACCGTTCCAGCACTCTCTGGAGTCCCAGAACCATTTTGTCTGACGAAGAAGGAGACAGACATCTATGTTCAACATTGCGGTTTGCCTCTAGGCTAAGTTCACAAAAACGCAGGTCTGTTTAAACCAGGTCTGTTTACATGTATGTAATTTAGAAGACCCTTTTGTTAAAAGCGACCTGTAGGTGCGGCTTAGAACAATATTATGGCACATCTAAGTGCTTCTTAAAAAAACAACTCTGGACGGAGTGCAGCTATAGGAACCAGAACATGCTTAGCAGATTTGTTTCTTATACATTGTAGGCGAGTGCATCCCAACACAGTCATTTATGTTATAAATGACAAACATTCATGCACACATAGTCATAAGGCACAATGTTGTAGGTCAGTTATGTCGTAACCATCTCAAAAACACGAGGAATGAACGTAATTATGGGACTTACATCTTACAGAGATGCTAGGCCCTGCGGTGAACGCTACAAGGTAGAAGACAAATCTCCAACTGCACAGAAAACAAACAATTAACGTTCAAATTGTTATCTTGGGAAATATTATTTTTGCAGTAATATGAAATGTATTTGTAGACGATTTGTTTCAAACTCACTTTATAGTCAGTATTATTGAGACAATACCGATACAGGTTGATAAGCTTATATGGATGACTATAATAATGTTGATTATATCTAGATTCTATAGTATTAGATTGTTTCCTGTAACTGCATTGATGCCAAGCCGTAGCACACATTTTTCTCAGGAATCCCCTGGACCGGGCTGGACGTTCTTTTAATACTGTTCCTGCAGCTGTGACTTTATTTAGGGAACAACAGGCAGCAGCACAGCAGCAGGCAGGATGTCTAGACGCCATGAAGTGTGTTCTCCAGTGGACTCACGAGGCCTCGCAGAACTTCCTGGTGTTGCTGGGGCGCTGTTGGTTCCGTCGGTGTCTGAACCAGGTCTGGATCTGTCGCTGAGAGAGTCCACACTGCCTGGCCAGACCCACCAGCTCACTCTGAATAGACACACACACACACACATGTACGCACACACACACACACACACACACACACACACGCATGTATACACATACATACACACACACACACACACACACACACACACACACACACACCCACACACAACACACACACACACCACACACACACACACACAAACCACACACACCACAGCAGCCCACACACACACACACTCTCTAGGATTTAGGAACACATTTGCATTCTAATGTACATCTGTGGTGCTCTCTCTCTTTCTTTTCTCTCTACTTCCTCCATTCATTGGTCACTCGGGAGAGTGTTTGTGTAGAGGAGGACATTGTACGGGTCAGGTGATATGGAAGAGCTTAATGTTTGAGAAGATCAAAACAGTACATTAAGAGACATTTACTCAGTAAATTTACCTTGGTTAAAGCCATAACCCCTTGGTATTTTATAACTGAAGTATCAGTTAGATCTTTAGCATTTAGTATAGGGTATATAACCACAGACAAACGTTGTTTGAAGTATTTCTTGGCACGAAAAGTGAAAAATTGATTTACTGTTATCAGAAAATCTCTCCATAATCTTCATTAACAAATGTGCTCTTAGGTTACAGTATAGTACAATAGGTATGCAAATAGTATATTGGTATAATAGCAAACTATACGATGATGACTGCAGTCTAGGTGCCTTAACACAGACAGCATACTCTGGATGCCAAAATCAAGATTCTAAAAGGTTACGATTATTACCCCTTCAAGGTTAGGCGCGTTATTTTGAGATTGCAGGGTTAGCCATAATGGTTTATTGTTACACTCATATTCATGATGTCCTGGAACATGCAAAGTAGAATATGGAAATGATACGATGCAACTGATTGCAGTGGTTATAATACAAGTGTTGCCAAGTTTTGTATTTGTGAGGAATTTACATTTTCAGGGGGGAACATTTCAGTGATCTTTTTGACTGGAATTTATATAGTTGTTGATATGTGCTGACATATCAACAACTTTTTTTTATAAAGTCGCAGGCGGAAGTTCCCCTGCTAAAACCCTTCTAGGCTTCCCCTTCTGCATTTTCTACAGTCTACCCCTGATAAGGAGGGTCATAACAAGCCCTCCATCTCACCAGCCTATGCATCTGTTCTGCAAGTCTGATCTGTGTCCTATCCTACACGTTCGGTAATAGACCGCAACTGAGGGATTCAGAAGCAGCCAGCAGAAGAGCCTCATAATGTATGCTTTGAGTGTATGAGCATTAATAGCCATGCAGCTGATCCAGATTATTGTTGATTGAAGTACAGCCTGTTTTCTATTATAACAAGAAGGCTCTCCAAAGCGTGTGTGTGTGTGTGTGTGTGTGTGTGTGTGTGTGTGTGTGTGTGTGGTGTGTGTGTTGTGTGTGTTGTGTGTGTGTGTGTGGTGTGTGTGTGTGTGTTGTGGTGTGGTGTTGTTTCCTGAGAAACAAGAACCATGGGATTGGGGAAACCAAACCGACCTGGGTAGGCTGTGGGTTGTTGTGCTTGCAGAAGGCCTCCAGTCTGGGGATCGACGGGGCTTCAGTCCAGATCCGGTCCTTCACACCCAAACGTGTGCTTAGAGGGAGTGCTATGATCCTGGAACAACACAGCCAGGGGAGGGGGACCGATGGGTCAACAGGAGACCAGGAAACACCTGAACACTTTAAAGGGGTTCAACCGATGGAACGACAAAGAGCATTTACTAATCATAAGCGGAGCGACCTCTGAATGCAAACTATCCCAATTTGCTTTAATTATACAACAACAACAACAGCAACAACACCAGAGTGAGATAAACGAGCCGATCACTAAACAACAAAGACTTTTTGAGCAGTAAGCTGATCCCTCATTATCCCACACTTCACCATAACCAACACTGGTGTGTGTCTGTGTGTGTGTGTGTTTGGGGGGGGGGGGGTGTTGTGTAACTCTACCACACATAGGTGATGATCACCCTTCAGTGTGCAGGTGGGAAGTCAGCATTCAGAGGAAGGTCAGGACTGCCTTTAGCCAGAGACGCAGGCTGTCTCTGGTTACATGACAACAATGCACGCACCACGGCACAGCACACACACACACACACACACAGGTATACCAACTATACAGCATGTAGATCACTTTTGCCATCTAAATGTACAGAAAGCCCATGTTATGCTGCATATCTGATCAAAAAGGTCTTGACTTTGCACACACACACACACACACACACACACACACCCACACACCATTAATCTATCTAGTATCCTTACGTTGCTTCTGTCTTTCCATAACCTACTATGGTAGCTGCCTCTACTCCAACAGCTTCTCGTGCAGATGAATAGATAATGAAGAGACGGAGTACTAACAAAACAGGAGGATGAGATGTGTAAAGACTGCAGACCTGCTCGGCGTTCCTTAAAAGGACAGATGAGCAGCCTATCAAGGGAGGTTCTCAAACAATTTGCATCATATGTGGTCATCTCCCTGATGCTCGACACAGTGTCCAGCCTACCCTAGTCTTACTTTCACTTTGACACAGATTAAAGAATAGTTTAATTGTTTTGTCGCCCGTGCCTCAGAAACCACGGGACTCAGTCCATGGTGTCACCACTACTGCAGTGTTTTCTCCAATCCTCCATCGCTCAGGCCTCAAGGCACCTGTAATAGGCCCCGTCGGGAGCTAACATGGCAATCACATACTTTCTGTAATTCTTTGCTTTGCTGATGAGGGGCCAGGGGGTTAATTACTGCAGGAGACTGAATACTTTATGAGTTGTATGTCATGTCTGTGTTTTTATAAACAAGGTGGTGTTTTCCCCCTGCTGTTTCAGAGTCAAGTGAAGCAGCAGACGAAACGTAGACAAACAGGCGCGTGGAAGTCTGTCTTTCTGTCTCAGAAACAAAACTCGCCAAAGTGTTTTTGCTTTTCACCATTAGTGATGTCAGATAAGGAACAACATAAGCATCCTCGTTCTTCCGGGACTCCCTGGCTTGGGGGGGTGACCCCCCCCCCCCCCCCCCCCCCCGCCCATCGACGGACAGAGGGTAAGCGTTTTTCTGTTTATGTCCCTGCAATGCTCACCATTTAAATCCTTTCATTGTTCAACCGCCTTTTCACTTCTTCTGTGGTATCTGTAGAAACAGCTGTGAAACAGATTTGTGTCTAGATTTAACTAC